>NW_027411977.1:65745749-66129341 GCF_047663935.1 Musca autumnalis | reverse complement strand
AGCGATATTACGTTTTTCATGGGTAAGTCCATGCTTCTTGACGTGGTGGTCCGAAACCTCTAAGTTATACGTTCACCAGCTGAAACGACAGGAGGGCGCGCTACCTATCAAAAAGAAACGGCCCCCAAAAATGAAATCCACTTCCGAAATTTATCATGCCAACGCATTGCTTCATGTAGCTCTTCCGCAACACTAATGAGATTTAATCCAAATTTTTGTTCGCAAGTTCATTCATCCAAATATTACCACAAAATCTCCTGTACATAATTATGGGGGAAAAAAGATTTTGGTTGCGTAGCCGTATTCGAGTCCAATTGTCCATAGATGAAAATTTCAATTCACATAGGTTGTCTGACACATTTTACTTGTTTTTATACTCTCCATCATAGTATGGATGGTATATTAAGTTTGTTTTTCTGTTGTAACACATCGAACTAATCATTTGCGACAATATACAGTATATATCCATATTCTTGATCAGGATTAAATTCTAAGACGATCTAGCCATGCCCGTCTGTTGTAATCACTCTATTGTCCGCAATAATTTCGATAGAACGCTAAAATTTTGCATCCAATGTTTTTGTTTTTCTATAGGCAGGTCATGTTCGAAGATGGACTATATAGGTCCACGTTTTGGTATAGCCCCCATATAACGATACCATCCGATTTAAGGTATTTTGAGAATTTTACCTAAATTTGTTGGCAGAATACGCTTATATTTGACATTTGATGTTCCCAATGACCTTAAACTTCTCTACAAAAAATTATCAAGATAGGTTCACGTTATGGTATAGCCCACATATAACGGTGCCTACCGATTAAAGTATTTTGGGGATTTTAGCTAAATGTTTTGACCGAATTAGCTGAAATTTGACATTTGATGTTCTCAATGACCAAAAACTTCTCTACAAAAAATTATCTAGATATGTAGCTCCTCGTTTTGGTATTGCCGCCATATAACGATACCTCCCGATGCAAGGTATTTTTGGAATTTTAGCTAAATGTTTTGACCGAAGTAGCTGTAATTTGACATTTTAGGTTCTCAGTGATCCCGAATCTTCTCCACTAAAAATCGTCACTATAGGACCATATTTTGAATAGCCCCCATATAAAGGTACTCCCCGATTTCGGTATTTTGAGGATTTTATCTACAGTTTTTGACCGAACTAGCTGTAATTTGACACTTGAGATTTTCAGGCGTCACTTCTTCACCAAAAGTCGTCCACATTGATCCATTTTTTGGTGTATCCCCCATATAAATGTACCAACAGATTGAAGAAATTTAGGTAATTGCCTAGATTTATTTTTTAGAGGTTTTTGCGAACTCCGAGATACTAAAATTTTCGATTTTCCATGTACGGATGGATGTCAAACGCTGTTACATAAATAAATAAATAAATAAAAAAAAAAATAAATTTTCTCAATACAACAAAATTAGAACTTTTCAAATATTTTTTCTTTCTAAAGGAATAAAAACCGCCAAAACTTCTGCTCGCATCGGCCAATTTTGTGAGCGCTAGCAAATTTGAAACCAGAATTTTTTCCTTAACCACTATACAAAAATTTAAAGATGTGTTCGAATTTGTATACCCTGCACCATAGGATGGGGGTATATTAAGTTTGTAACTACTCGAAATAATCAT
Source organism: Musca autumnalis (assembly GCF_047663935.1). NCBI lineage: Eukaryota > Metazoa > Arthropoda > Insecta > Diptera > Muscidae > Musca > Musca autumnalis. The sequence goes on along the minus strand of NW_027411977.1, from coordinate 66,127,698 downwards.
TGTAGACCCCACAAACTATATATAATCTTGATCAACGTGCAATTCTACATCGATATAGCCATGTCCGTCCGTCTGTCCTTCTGTCGGTCTGTCCGTCTGTGGAAATCACTCTAGCGTCCGAACGGATTGACGTAGGCGGATGAAATTTTGGGCTTTGTAGGTCCACGCTTTCGTATAGACCCCATACAAAATGACGCGTGCCGCGTCGTCGTTTTAAGGAGTTTTTAAGATATTTGTCCCATTTTACCACCGAATTGGTTGTAATTTGGTATTTTCTGTCTCCAGAGGCCAAAAAACATTCCTACAAAAGTTGGTTTATATAGGTCCACGTTTTGGTATAATCGGTTACAACTTTGTATTTTGTGTTTCCAGAGGCTAAGAAACATTTCTACCATAAAATGTTTATATAGGCCCACGTTTTGATATAGCCCCCATAGGACGATATCTCCCGATTTTCGGTTGAAGGTTTTGGCCTTATTATCACACCGAGATGGCTGAAATTTGGTATTTAGTCTTTGTTGGGGGTATAAAACTTCCCCCCCGCAGAAATTTGTAGGTATAGGTCCGCGCCATCCTATAGCCCCCATAGAACGGTGACTTCCGATTTTCGGTATTTTGAAGGTTGTGGCCACATTAATCCACCGAAATGGCTGAAATTTGTGGTGGAGGGTATAAAAAGTTCGGCCGACCGAACTTAACGCTTTTCCCACTTGTTTTTTTTTTAACTTTTAACATGGAATTGCATTGCGTGCCATTTTCTCAGGAAATATGGAATTGCTCCTTAAAAAACCTGTATTGTCGTAAAGGGGGCAGCGATTACAAGTGGTTGCAACAAAAATCAAAACGATTCGAGAGCAGGTCTTAAACTGAGCTTTTCCAAAAATTTTGTGTGGGAGGTACCCGAGGAAGTGGGCTGAAGGCCACTTTTTGAACCAAATCGTACATCCATTCGAGGGTTATCGTGCGCTCCAGCCAGACGGACTGACATTGCAAAATTGTCTGAAACGGATTTCATCCATACGTACTTGGGGTGTACAACCATTATTTCTATGAGGCACATTTTGCCCGTATAAAAGTGTATATAGCCTCTTTAGCATAAATGCTGACTGTACAAGGTGGCGCAAAAGTAATCCTCCTATCAGAAAATGCTATAAATTTTGCGATTGGCCCTAATTTCAGTTCTGTTTTGACATTTGTGTTTAATACGACATACACGTTGTTACGCTACACTGCTTCAGAGCGCGGAATATTGTTGACTAATTTATGATTTTTCATCATGGTGATTCATTATTTCATTATGATGATTTTTCATCAGACTTCTTTTTGTGGGGCTTTTTGAAGTCGCCGGTTTACGTCAACAAGTCTCAGACTCTTTCAGCTCTTAAAAACAATATCCGTCAAGAATGTGAGACCTATCGCGGGAAGTTTTGGCCAAAGTGATGGAAATTGCCATAAAAAGGGCTCAAATGACAATGAACTGTGGCGGCGCCCATTTATCTGACATCATATTATCTAAAAAAAACTAAAATAACAATTAAAAAGAATCCACAAGAAGAATCCAAGTTTTTCATTGTTTTTTAAATTACAGCCAACCAACATCGGAAGTTTACTTTTGCACCACCTTGTATATGCAGTTTTCTTATACATTCGGGAAGAGGGTATATTTGAGTTCACTATTCCTGCTATGGTATTTTTCTAGTTATAGGAGAAGGGTATATAGCTGCCTGCCTAAAACGATATTTTAAACTTTTGTGAGCTTTAATTTTTTTCTTATTATTACTGTAATAAAGTGTAGCATCTTTCGACATCCAAGGACAATAAACTGTTGCATGCACTCGTAAAACCCGCCGCCAACACCCAACATGCAACTTAACTCAACCCTAAGTAGAAGTCCATACATCTGCACCACCATTTGAATGCCACAAGAAAATAAATTACCAGCATTCGAATCATATTGGAGATTATACGGAAAAGCCAGCTGATACTACCAGTAAGTAACCTGATGCATGCAACAGTCACAAGGGAGCAACAAAATTCACCAGCAGCTAATATTTAATGTCTCTAATAGCAGACATCACACACATGCAGACTCACAAACATACATACACACATGCATGCAACCACATGTATCCTTTACGAGACTAACTAACAAACAGAGATAAAGCCACAAAGAAAGTAATACCAAAGGACAACAACAACAACAACTACAAAAACACACAACAAAGTTAAAAATAAAAATGGATGTCATTTATTTTTACGACTTTATACTTGTGGTGTCAAACTTGTACTTGTTTTTTGTTTTTCCTATTTTGTTACTTAAATGTGTGGCTTGTATTCATTCCATACTCTCTCTCTCCCTATCTTTCTCTTATGGTATATTTCTCTATTAAGTTATTTGCCACCCATACTTCAACACCAACTAAATAGCATTTGTATGTCATTAATGCGGGGGGAAATGTCACAGTATATCCACATTTGTCAAAGGACATTCGTATGCAAAGGAGATTGAGAGGAGAGGCAGAGAGAGAGAGAGGGCGAGCAATGAGTTGGGGTATTATGTTAAATATTAGTGGCTGCCAGGGATGCCAGATAAGTTTGGTCGAAAATCGGCACTTTTCGGGTGCCAAAATCGGCAAAATCGGCAAAAAATTTTCAAATCGGCAAAAAATCGGCAAATTAAATAACGTTTATTTCAGTTCAAATTATTGCTATATTTAATAAACATAAGTTAAACAATATCATTTTAAGTGCAACAAAACAATTAACAATTCATAAACCAAGGCAATAATTCAAAATATGTATGAATATAAATGGTTTTACCATATGCATATGTAGTATATATTTATAAGTACGTGAAATCAATATATTTTCAATTCAGTCAAGCTGAACAAAACGTATACAAATATTGTCTTAAGAGGTTATTAATAAGGTGATTGTTTTTATACCCTAAGCCATTTATGCTAACAAGGGTATATAAACTTTCATACGGGCAAAATGTGCCTCATCGAAATAATGGTTTTAGACCCCAAGTATGTTTGTACGAAATGTGTTTCAGACAATTTGGAATCGATTTAGCAATGTCGGGTACCTCCCACACTAAATTTCGTATAAGTTTTCTTTAAGACCTGAGGCCCAATTCCGTTTCTATGAAAATAGGTTTGTCCTTGTACTTTCTCAGTAAATATTTCTCAGTAACTTATTTTTAGAGAGTAATGAATTTTATACTCTTTCAAAGGAAAAAATTAAAAAAGTAAAAAGACAACATTCAGTAAAAATTTTCAATTTGATTAATATTTAAGATTATAATATTTGAATATTTTAAACTTTTGACAACTGCCTAAAGCTACAAAATGTTACTGAACAAAATTCCTTCAGTAAAAATTATAAGTTCTCAGTAATAAAAATTACAAAACAAGTTTCTCAATTCATTCTCTTTTACTGAACATTTGTGTAAAAAAACAACATTCAGTAATAATTTGTAATAATTATTACAAATTATCGAGTACACAGACACACTTAATGTAAAATGAAAACTTTTACAAAGGAGAAAACTGTCAAATGAAAAAAATTATAAAGGAAATATTTTTCATTTCAATTTTTCATAGAACAAGAATCCAGCCCCTGCTCTCGAATCACTTCGATTTTGGTTGAAACAATTTGAATACGCTGCCTCCATTACGACGGTAAAAGCTTTTTCAGGGGCATGTCCATACTTCTTGAGAATATAGCCCGAGAGGTGTAAAAACCCCTATGGCACCAAATGTAGTGGCTGTAGAGCACGATAATTCTCGAACTGATCAACCGATTCCAAAAGTTATACGATGATCCACTGAAATGACTAGTGGGCGCGATATCTATCGAAAAGATATAACTCTCAAAATAAAATCCACTTTCCTAATGGACTATGTCGGTCCATTCCTTTAAGTACCACTTCCTCAACACTTTTGAATTTAAATTTTAATCCACATTTTTCGGCAAGTTCAAACGTCTAAAAACGTCCGTAGAAGAAAGGCTGAGGGTATACCGCTGTCAGCAAAGCCGACTGACACTTTCTTACTAGTTGTATTGGAATTTTGAAATGTTGGTTTACAATTAAATTCAATTTCTGTAATAAATATTTGAATTAAAGTTTTGTAACAAATCATTTTTAATGACAACATTATAACAGTTAGACTTATATAATTTTAAGTAGTCTTTAGTGAAGAGAATTCCTTCCATCGAGTCCCTAACTAATCGATCTCGGCACTTGTTTTTATATAAATGTACTTGACTAGAAACTCTTTCCACATTTGCTGAAGAATGTGGCAAGACTAAAACATATTTAATAAATTTGGAGAAAATAGGAAATAATGATTCAGAATTTGCACATATTAATTCACACATTGTTTTCCAAAATTCTAGCAACTCTGAGTTTTTATCTTTAAACAAATTTTTGAAATTTAAACGTGAAAGTTCGCGTGTTTCTTGCTTTTCGTTTATGTTTATAAAGCATTCGTATTCCTTTATAATGTCGAAAAATGAATCTTGTGTGCCATTTATTATAAAACTTTGATTTATTGAAGCTAGGCACTTAAATTTATTTTCAAAATTAAACCGCTTCAAAATCTGACCACAAAGTTCAATGTAAAAGTTTGTGCAGTTTTTAATTATTTCCACTAACCCACTTTTCGACAATTTCGTTTTTTGAACAATTTCCTTGACGTATATACTGAAGTACACGTTATGGTAATCAAGAAAATTCAAACTGTTTTTATAAAATGTTTAAAAAATGTTATTATTATTAATCAAACTACTCTTGACGATATAGTTGTCTTTGTTATTGTACCAAATTAGTTCTAGCTACCACAATTTTCATACAAAATGGAAATTTTATGTGAACAAGTTGCCTTAACTAAAAATCGGCATTTTAGGGGTAAAAATCGGCAAATCGGCATTTCTATTTTTTTGGACTAAAAATCGGCAAAATGCCGATAAATCGGCAAATCTGGCATCACTGGTGGCTGCAAACTTTTATGTCGCTTGAATGCGGTGATAAGTCTTAGCTGGGATCAACATTACAATTAGAGGTAGTTTGAAGTGGTTGCTACGGTTTATTTGCTCCAACGACAGGAAGAATATTTTTCTGTGTTTTTTTTTTTCTTAATTAAACAAAGTCTAATTATTGCGGTGGTATTGGTATACCAGAAGTGTGGATGTTTTAAGACAGAAGTTGGAAAACAAAATAAAGTTGAGCAGTAGCCAGGGCCAAGGTGTTCGGGCTTTTTCATAAGGCACTCCCACTCGAGCTCTCCATCATGTTGAACAAAAACAATTTGGAAAACAATTCTTGTAAAACGTTTTAGAAATTCGTCAAGTTCGGGCGGGCCGACTAAGTGTACCTCAAATACCGGAATTTGGTCAGACAGTGCATCTAAAAATGTCTTCAGTCGGGCGATACCTTTATATCAGAATGCGGCACCTCTTTACTCGCGAGAAAGCAAAGAGAGCTTCTCTCTCTTCACTCACTAATTGAAAAACTATGCACTGACAACAGTGTTTGCTCAAATTGTTGTTGTTGTGTGCCGAATGCTGCTTTATATCAACGCCGATCAAAGAAATACAAACAAAACAAATGCATGTTTCAATGTATGAGTGAAAAAAACAACAACCAAATGAGGTTTTTTGTTTGTTTTTGTTCACGCACAGTGTGCCTGAGAGAGAAAAGCAAATGTAAAGACAATTCAGTGGGATCGCTGAGTATACTGGTTTTTCAAAGAAGCGCAGCCCTGCTTTATATGGGGATATATCAAAGTGTGAACTTGTCAAATTACAGATAGTTCGGTCAATAAATGTAGCTAAACTCCTCACAATAACTAAAATCGGGAGGTACCTTTATACTTGGGGCTATATCAAAGTGTGAACTTATGTTGACAATTTTTGGTGAAGAAGTTTTGCTACCAATGGGAACCTCAGATGCCAAACTACAGATAGTTCGACCAAAACTGCAGATAAAATCCTGAAAATATCTACAATCGGTGGATACCATTGCATGGGGATATACCAAAATAATGTTCTATGAGTGTTGACAAGTTTTGGTGGAGAATTTTCGTGACAGCAGAGAACCTCAAATATCACATTATGTCAGTCAAAATATTTCAAAAAATCGTCTAAGTAACAAAAATCCGGAAGTACCGTTATAAGAGGCCTATACCAAAACATTGATATTGATAATTTTTTTATACCCTCAGCCTTTAGTCTAACGAGGTTATATACAATTTCGTACGACCAAGTAGACCCCAGGTATGTTTGGACGAAATCATGGCAGAACTACCAGGTAATGGTATCACACCAGCTGATCGAATATGAAAAGTCAAATCCCTTTATAAAAAATTATTTTTGTTGTAATTTCCCCGACAACATAAAGAAAGTTTTGACATAACATATTCAAAATTTTACGATGCCACTACCTGGGTAATTGTGCCATGGACGAAATCCATTTCAAACAATTTGGAATCTATTTAAGATGTTATATCCGTCTCGAACAGATCAATCGATTCTGTTCAAATTTTGACCCTTGTAATATTTTGTCCAAACTTATGTCAAGTTCAAAGTCATATCGGTCCACTTCCTCGCGTACCTCTAACTCTCGAAGGGGATAACCAATTTGGTCCCCACTGTGTACTTCGTAGGACACTGTGCAACACGAAAATTATTAACCATATTCTGACACCGCAGCGTGATAAAAGACCAAAAAAGAGAGGACACTTGTCTCGCCGTTTTTTTGTATCTCATCAACTGTTGCGGTTATAGGCCTCCAAAGGTTTGAGGCTTTGATGCAAAAAGGGCCATTTAGTAAGGACTATATCTTCCAAACCGTTAGGAAATTTGTATTTATCTCAGAGGCAAAGTTGTAGATCTTGTCTTAAAGAACAAAAATTGTGAACACATATAATCCATCAAACTTCATCTACAAGGCCAAAATCGCCATGGTAAAATTTCTTTTAAAATTTAAGTTTCGTTATACAGCTATCAAACCGATTAAATTTGAAACAAACAAGCAACTACACAAATGCACCTTAGATCTCAATAAGCATCTTTCTAGAAACTCTGTATTGACGGATATTAAAGGTGAAAATAGCAAAGTAAACGTGATTTGTATCCTGTTTTCTCTGGTTCTGGTCCGCAGATACTAAACAGTTCAATATTCAAGGAAACAATGAACTACAATAATGTAACAAATGCGTCAGTAAACAACTTTCTGGAACATGCGAAATGTCTATGAACGGTTCTTTATGGTAAAAATAGCAAAAATATTTTAAAAATATCCAATTTCTATACTTCTTTCTCCGACTCTGGTTCAAGGATACGCAACCGCCCAAAACTTAAGGGTACAGTCAACTACAAAAATGTACCTTAGATTTCAACATACAAGTTTCTAGAACACATGAAGATTCTAGGAACGATGCGGTGTCAGAATATGGTTAATTAAACATGACTCAAAAAATTACACACAGTTTCAAAAAATTTCACAAAATTGCAGTTTAAGAACTTCTCGCGAATCGTCTTGATTTTTATACCCTCATCCTTTAGGCTAAAGAGGGTATTTACACTTTGATACGACCAAAAATGTGCCTCATCGAAATAATAGTTTTAGACCCCAGGTATGTTTGTACGATATCCGTTTCAGACAATTTTGAGTAGATCTAGCAATGTCCGTCTGTCTGTCCATCTGTCCGTCTGTCTGGTTGGCTGGTGCGCACGATAACTCTCGAACGGATCAATCGATTCGGTTCAAATTTTGGATATTGAAATATTTTGTCCAGATTCGATTTAAGTTCGAAGATGGGCCATATAGGTCCACTCCGTCAGGTACCTCCCCCACAAATGTTCAAAAATTGTCGCAAAACTTGTGCGCACGATAACTCTTGTAGGGAATAACCGATTTGGTCCATACTTTGCACATCGTGTGATTTCTACCAAACTTAGATTAGGTTCCAAAATGGACTCAATCGGTCCACTCCTCCGGGTACCTCCCACACAAAATTTCGGAAAAGTTCAGTTTAGGACCTGGTCTCGAATCGCTTTGATTTTTGTTTACGCAAGTTGTATTCGCTGTCTTCTATGCGACGCTGTAAGTTTCATTAGGGGCAAGTCCATACTTCCTGAGAAAATAGCCTGAAAGTTACAAAAAAAAATTTGGCTTTTGTAATATTTTGTACAAACTTAGTTCAAGTTCAAAAATGGATTATATCGGTCCACTCCTTCCGGTACCTCCCCTACAAAAGTTCGAAAATATTCGGAAAATTTGTGCGTACGATAACTCTTGAAGGCAGTAACCGATTTGGTCCATACTTTGCACATTATGAAATTTCTACCAGACTTAGATGAGGTTCCAATATGGACTCAATCGGTAAACTCCTTTGAGTACCTCCCACACAAAATTTGGGAAAAGTTCAGTTTAGGACCTGCTCTCGAATCGCCTTGGTTTTTGTTGTAGCATCTTGTATTCACTGTCCCCTATACGAAGGTACAAGTTTCCTCAGGGGCAAGTCCATACTTCCCGAGAAAATAGCCTGAAAGGTGCGAAAAGCCCCTATGACACCGTGTGTAGTGGATGGAGCGCAAGATAACTCTCGAACGGATCTACCGATTCGGTCCAAAATTTGGCCTTCATAACATTTTCTCCAAACAAAGTTTAAATTCGAAGATAAGCCATATCGGTCCACTCCTTCAGGTACCTCCCCCACAAAAGTTCAAAAATGTTCGGAAAAATTGTGCGCACGATAACTCTTGAAGGAAGTGACCGATTTAGTCCAAACTTTGCACATCCTAATATATCTACCAGTTATAGATCAGGTTCGAATATGGAATATATTTGTCTACTCCTTCTGGTACCTCTCACACAAAATTTCGGATAAGTTCACTTTAAGACCTGCTCTCGAATCACTTTGATTTTTGTTGAAGCGATTTCTATTCGCTACCTCCATTACTACGGTAAAAGTTTTTTTCAGGGGCAAGTCCATATTTCTTAGGAAGACAGCCCGAAAAGTGTAAAAATACCTATGTCGCCAAATGTGGCGGTCGGAGAGCACGATAACTCTCGAACTGTTCAACCGATTTGGTCCAACATTTGGTCTTCGTCATATTATATCCAAACTTAGTTTCATGGGGCAATACCGGTCCGCAACTTCCGGTACTTCTCCCCAATATTTAAAAAATGTCACTAAAATGCTAGGGGCCACTTGAATGGGGCAACCAATTTGGTCCAAACTTTGGATATCCTAATATTTTGTCAAAATTTAGTTTAACTTCTAAAATGGCCCATATCGGTCCTCCCTAAGAGTACCTGCCCCACAAAAGTTCAACATTTGTGTCTTAATGCAGTTAATTCCTAATCCACATTTATTCGGCAAGTTCAAATGTCCAAAAAGGGCCACAAAATTCTGAAGAGACCTTAAATACATTTGATCTGTCCGTAGGTGAAAGTTTTACTTCACATTGTTTTTTTGAAAATTAATTTGAATTTGAAAATTAATTAATTTAATGGTGGTTTTGACGTCGACCCTAGGTATTTTTAGGGGCCTAAAAGTCCGACCACGCCAACTTTTTAAATATGTTATATGATATCTCTTCTATGACTTGCATTAACAACAGTAAATAGTAAAATTCTTATTATTTGTAATGCCCTAGACAGACGGCAACGTTAATTTGCTTTAAGATCTGCATTTAATTTTACCCTCACAGACGATAAATTCTGCATTTACGAAAAATATGATTGCTGGTTAACATGTACTTTGTTGTTGTTTGCACTGTCATTTTTTTTTGTTTGTACCGCATTATCATTTGCACTGCACTATCCACTCCTTGTGTCTCAGAGCATATCCATGACTCTCTTTTAGAGTATTGCCATATTGAAATACCTAAATGCTGTATAAATTTTGTCTGATTTTGTGCATTAAAAATGTGAATAATGCACGAATTAATTTGAATTCACGGAGTTAATGCAAGTTAACGCTGCCGTCTGTCTAGGGTATAAGTAAGTCAGCTTAATCTCGGATATGTTGTTTTCAAATTTAAAAACAACAAGTTTTTTAAAGTTGTTGTAGTTAAAATTGATTTACTTTCGGGAAGGGTAGAGGAGACAAATCTGAGATTAAGCTGACTTACTTTACAAATAGTAAGTAAACAAACATCGAAACGAAACTGCCAAAGTGAATGTAAATTTCTCTATATAAATTTAGTCACACCTTCCGCACAAATTAATCTATTTGGTGGAAAATTATTTAATTTGTATAATATTCAATTCGCGTGACAAAAAAGGTAAATTTTGGCTTCAGCCATGTTAAATTTATGAAAATATTGTCGATATAATAACATTGATAGCATAGAGAAAAAGAAACTATGTAATTTATAATAATTTACCAATTATCGGATTTAAATAAGTATCAATTATTTAATGAACAATTTTGTAGCTATGCAGTTTCGATAATGGTAATTATGTTCAGAAGTATGCGTGTATGTTCTGTTCCGGATTTTATTTCATTGCATTAACAATATCCGATTGGTTAAATGAAATTAATAAATGACACACATTTGAGAGAAGTATACCTTGTTCCTTCACATAAGTTTAAACAAATACCCATTTCACGGTGCTCTTGAAAGGTGTTTACAAAGCACGATACAGTCAGTGCATTGTCACAATTTGAACTTCTATATCTCAAAAATGAGAGAACATACAAAAATATCATAAAGGTCAATCTTATTGAGAATACAATATTTTCTCTAATCACATTTCGATAGGACTAGCGGTTTCCAAGCAAACTCGTGAAAACCTAAAAAAACTCTAAAAATGTGAACTTTGACCGCGATTAATTTAAAAAGCGCTTAGGCAATTTTTTTTGTTTTTCTTTATTTTTTCTCATCTATGAACATTGTAGTTGCAGAATCCGCAAAGACTTCCCAGGTATAAGCACCTTCCATTTAAAGTTGGTTCAAGAGCACCGTGATTTACGTTTTGTTTTTCCTTTGCGCACTTTATATTTCGAGTGAAATTTCAATAATTCTGATTATGTTGTTTTCACGAAATGCATTACTTGTTGACAGCGTTTTATTGTTATTTATGTGAAAATAATGAATTAGTAAATGGTGTTGTAATTCCGATTTTATCCTATGGAATATATTTGCGTGAGTATTGTTAGATAGGGTGATCCAACTAGAGGTACTTTTTTCAATAGGTTTTTTTTTGACTGATCACGTGTGAGTCGTGTCATGTTAACATGTTATTTTTGTTTAGTATTGTTTGGCATTTTATCGTGGTAAGACTTACGGTTGAACAATGTTTACAAATTGTTCAACTTAATTACGACAAGTAAAAAAGTGTCAGTCAGCTTTGCCGACAGAGATATACCCTCAGCCTGTGCATATGGAAACATTTTTTTTCAAAAAAAACCTTTGTATTTAGGGGGTTTCAAAATTTTGGTCGTATGAACCAACAAAAATGTTGATTAGGATTAAAGTTCAAAAATTTTGCGGAAAAGGTACTTAAAGGAATGGACCGACATAGACCATGGGGGTGCCATAAGGGGTTTTTACAACATTCGGGCTGTTTTCTCAAGAAATATGGACTTGCCCCTGAAACAACTTTTACCATCGTAATTGAGGGAGCGAATGTAAGTTGCTTCAACAAAAATCAAAGTGATTCAATAGCAGGTCTTAAAGTGAACTTATCCAAAATTTTGTGTGGAAGGTACGGGATGGAGTGGACAAATTTAGTCCATATTCGAACCTGATCTATATCTGGTAGATATTATGAGAATGTGTAAAGTATGGACCAAATCGGTCACTCCCATCAAGAGTTATCGTGCGCACAATTTTTCCGAATATTTTTGAACTTTTGTGGGGTAGGTTCCTGAAGGAGTGGACCGATATGGCTTATCTACGAACTTAAACTAATTTTGGAAACAATATTACGAAGGCCAAATTTTGGCAGGAATCGGCATTTCCGTTCGAGAATTATCTTGCACTTCCACCCATAAACATGGTGTCATAGGGTTTGTTTTTCTACTTTCAAGCTATTTTTTCAGGAAGTATGGACTTGCCCCTGAGGAAACTTTTACCTTCGTATAGGGGACAGTGAATACAAGATGTTACAACAAGAACCAAGGCGATTCGAAAACAGGTCCTAAACCGAACTTTTCCGAAATTTTGTGGGGGAGGTACTAGAAGGAGTTTACCGATTGAGTCCATATTGGAATCTCATCTAAGTCTGGTAGAAATTTCATCATGTGCAAAGTATGGACCAAATCGGTTACTTCCTTCAAGAGTTATCGTACGCACAAATTTTCCGAACATTTTCGAACTTTTGTGGGGGAGGTACCGGAAGGAGTGGACCGATATAATCCATCTTTGAACTTAAACTAAGTTTGGACAAAATATTACGAAAGCCAAATTCTGGACCGAATCGGCAGATCCGTTCGAGAGTTATCTTGCGCTCCAACCACTACACACGGTGTCATAGGGTTTTTTGCAACTTTCAGGCTATTATCTCAGGAATTATGGACTTGCCCCTAATGAAACTTACAGCGTCGTATAGAGGACAGCGAATACAACTTGCGTAGACAAAAATCAAAGCGATTCGAAACCAGGTCCTAAATTGAACTTTTCCGAAATTTTGTGTGGGAGGTACCCGAAGGAGTGGACCGATTGAGTCCATATTGGAACCTCATCTAAGTTTGGTAGAAATTACACGATGTGCAAAGTATGGACCAAATCGGTTATTCCCTACAAGAGTTATCGTGCGCACAAGTTTTGCGACAATTTTTGAACATTTGTGGGGGAGGTACCTGAAGGAGTGGACCTATATGGCCCATCTTCGAACTTAAATCGAATCTGGACAAAATATTTCGATACCCAAATTTTGAACCCAATCGATTGATCCGTTCGAGAGTTATCGTGCGCACCAGCCAGCCAGACAGACAGACGGACAGACAGACAGACGGACGGACATTGCTAGATCTACTCAAAACTGTCTGAAACGGATATCGTACAAACATACTTGGGGTCTAAAACCATTATTTCGATGAGGCACATTTTTGGTCGTATCAAAGTGTAAATACCCTCTTTAGCCTAAAGGCTGAGGGTATAAATATTCTACAACAAGTAAAAAAGTATCAGTCGGCTTTGCCGACAGAGATATACCCTCAGCCTGTGCAAATTGAAACACTTTTTTCACAAAAAACTTATGTATTTAGAGGGTTTCAAAATTTCGGTCGTATGATTAGGCTTAAAGTTCAAAAATTTTGCGGAAAAGGTACTTAAAGGAATGGACCGACATAGACCATGGGGTGCCATAGGGGGTTTTTACAACCTTCGGGCGAATGTAAGTTTCTTTAACAAAAATCAAAGTGATTCAATAGCAGGTCTTAAAGTGAACTTATCCAAAATTTTGTGTGGGAGGTACGGGATGGAGTGGACAAATATAGTCCATATTCGAACCTGATCTATATCTGGTAGATATTATGAGAATGTGTCAAGTATGGACCAAATCGGTCACTCCCATCAAGAGTTATCGTGCGCACAATTTTTCCGAATATTTTTGAACTTTTGTGGGGTTGGTACCTGAAGAAGTGGACCGATATAGCTTATCTACGAACTTAAAGTAAGTTTGGAAACAATATTACGAAGGTCGAATTTTGGCCGGAATCGGCATTTCCGTTCGAGAATTATATTGCGCTTCCACCCATAAACTTGGTGTCATAGGGTTTGTTTTTCAACTTTCAGGCTATTTTTTCAGGAAGTATGGAGTTGCCCCTGAGGAAACTTGTACCTTCGTATAGGGGACAGTAAATACAAGATGTTACAACAAAAACCAAGGCGATTGGAGAGCTGGTCCTAAACTGAACTTTTCCGCAATTTTGTGTGGGAGGTACTTGAAGGAGTTTACCGATTGAGTCCATATTGGAACCTCATCTAAATCTGGTAGAAATTACACGAGGTGCAAAGTATGGACCAAATCGGTTACTCCCTTCAAGAGTTATCGTACGCACAAATTTTCCGAACATTTTCGAAATTTTGTGGGGTAGGGGAGGTACCGGAAGGAGTAGACCGATATAATCCATCTTTGAACTTGAACTAAGTTTGGACAAAATATTACGAAAGCCAAATTTTGGACCGAATCGGCAGATCTGTTCGAGAGTTATCTTGCGCTCCAACCACTACCACGGTGTCATAGGGTTGTTTGTAACTTTCAGGCTATTTTCTCAGGAAGAATGGACTTGCCCCTAATGAAACTTACAGCGTCGTATAGAGGACAGCGAATACATCTTGCGTAAACAAAAATCAAAGCGATTCGAGACCAGGTCCTAAACTGAACTTTTCCGAAATTTTGTGTGGGAGGTACCCGAAGGAGTGCACCGATTGAGTCCATATTGGAACCTCATCTAAGTTTGGTAGAAATTACACGATGTCCAAAGTATGGACCAAATCGGTTATTCCCTACAAGAGTAATCGTGCGCACAAGTTTTGCGACAATTTTTGAACATTTGTGGGGGAGGTACCTGAAGGAGTGGACCTATATGGCCAATCTTCGAACTTAAATCGAATCTGGACAAAATATTTCGATACCCAAAATTTGAACCGAATCGATTGATCCGTTCGAGAGTTATCGTGCGCACCAGCCAGCCAGACAGACAGACGGACAGACAGACAGACAGACAGACAGACAGACGGACGGACATTGCTAGATCTACTCAAAATTGTCTAAAACGGATATCGTACAAACATACTTGGGGTCTAAAATCATTATTTCGATGAGGCACATTTTTGGTCGTATCAAAGTGTAAATACCCTCTTTAGCCTAAAGGCTGAGGGTATAAAAATTCACTTTCTTTGAGGAATGTGTTTCAAGCCAAATTTTGTTCAGCTATGAGGCCCATTTCTGGCTTAATGGGTATGTAAACAAGGAAAGTAGCCACTTTTAGGTTAAGAAAAACCTAAAGCGATTCAAGAGGTATCACTTTATCCAGAAAAACAACGGTTTCGTGTGGTTTGTCCGCTGGTAGAACCATCAGCCCATATTTCTTCAAAAATGATGTCGGTGAAAAGGTAACCTTCAATTCATGGTCGCCATTGACTATTGTAACCGACTATGGTAGGCTTAAAACTGAAGCTCGTGATTTCGACTACATTTTGGTTCCAACACGACGATGCTACTTCCCCACATGGCATCAATCAATGGATTTTTTAAGAGAACACTTCGATGAGCCTGTCATTTCGATTGGCCACCAAGATCGTGTGATATTACACCGTTTACTTTTTCTTGTGGGAAAATAAAAACTCAAAAGTGTATGCGGACAACCCCGATTCGATTTAGGGGCAAAACATCACGCGTGTCCTTCGTTGGTTACCAGTCGAAATGTTCGAATGATTCAGCGAAATTTGGACTCTACGAACAGACACGTAGCCGCGGCCAACATTTGATAGAAATAAACTGCAAACAGGTGTAAATGTCAAAAATGACTATGAAAACGCGACAAAATCGATTAGTTGTCAATGAGAGCCGTACCTAAAATTTTCTGAGCGACATTTTTGCAGAACATTTCGAAGCCGAAAAACGTCATCTTTTGGTACTTTTTAGCGGCTCTTAAAATAACGGACGAAAAGGACATTGAAGGAAGCGAGTTAGAAGTTCGAAGTGCTCTACGAAAATAATCCTCATTCGATTTGACTGTAGATATGTCATCTCAAAAATAAGCTAAATCAACTGTGAACAAAAATATAACTCTAATTCCTGATGGCTTACAGGGTCTCTAGCAAAAACTTCATCACGCCATAACGCGGAAGTTCGACTCACGGCGGATCTGTCCTTCGGGTTTCTTAATATACTCACCATGGGCTTTCATCTCCAAAAGAAATTATCTCTGTCCCAAAATTTGTGTTCACAGTGTAATAAACATTTCCCATTCAATTTGTATTTTCTGTGTTTTTATATGGAGTATAATTAAATTTGTCATTCCGTTTGTAACACATTGAAATATTCATCGAAGACCCTATAAAGTATATATATTCTTGATCAGGGTAAAATTCTAATTCGATAAATTCATGTCCGTATGTCCGTCCGTCTGTTGAAGTCAAGATACAGCTCGCAATTTTTAACATAGAGCTTTGTAATTTTGTATAGAAGTTTCTATTACTCCTAGGATGTTTGGTATTGCAAATGGGCTATATCGGTCCACGTTTTGATATAGCCCCCATAGAACGGTACCACCCAATTTTCAGTATTTTGAAGGTTTTAGCTTCATTATAAAACCGAAATGGCTGAAATTTGTTAGTTAGTCTTTGTTGGAGGTATAAAACTTTCCCCCAGAATTTTGTTGGTATGGGTCCACGACTTCATATAGCCCCCATAGAACGGTACCTCCCGATTTTCGGTATTTTGAAGGTTGTAGCCTCAAAATTCCCCCGAAATGTCTGAAATTTGGTATTTAGTCTTCATTGGGGGTAATAAACTTTCCCCCAGAAATTTGCCGGTACAGGCATCGATATTCCTCCGAAATGGCTGCAATTTGGTATTTAGTCCTCATTAGACGTATAAAACTTCCATATGAAATTTGTCGGTATAGATTCACGCCTTCGGTAATTTGAAGGTTGTGGCCCCACGGCCCACCGAAATGGCTGAGATTTGGTATTTTGTCTACGTTGGAAGTAAAACCCTATCCGACTGAATTTCGTCGGTATTGGACCTACTATACCGTTTCGATATAGTCCCCATAGAATGTACCTCCCGATTTTTATACCCTCAGCATTTATGCTAACGAGGGTATATACACTTTCAGAGGCACATTTTGCCCCATCGAAATAATGGTTTTAGACCCCAAGTATGTTTGGACGAAATGTGTTTCAGACAATTTGGAGTCGATTTAGCAATGTCCGTCCGTCTGTCTGCCTGTCCGTCTGTCTGGCTAGCTGTTCCGCACGATAATTCTCGAACGGATGAACCGATTTGGTCCAAAAGTTGGCTATCGCAATATTTTGTCCAAACTTAGTTTAAGTTCGAAGATGGGTTATATCGGTCCACTCCTTCCGGTACCTCCCCCACAAAAGTTCGAAAATGTTCGGAAAATATGTGCGCACTACAACTCTTGAAGGGAATAACCGACTTGGTCCATACTTAGTACATCGTGATATTTCTATCAAACTTAGATGGGGTTCCAATATGGACTCAATCGGTCCACGCCTTCGGGTACCTCCCGCACAAAATTTCGGAAAAGTTCAGTTTAGGACCTGCTCTCGAATCGCTTTTTTTTGCAACACCTTGTATTCATTGCCCCCCATACGACGGCACAAGTTTCAGCAAGGGCAAGTCCATGCTCTCTGAGAAAATAGCCTAAAAGTTGCAAAGAGCCCCTATTACACCGTGTATAGTGGTAGGAGCGCAAGATAACTCTCGAACGGATCTGCAGATTCGGTCCAAAAATTTACCTTCGTAATATTTTGTCCAAACATAGTTTAAATTCGAAGATAAGACATATCGGTCCATTCCTTCAGGTACCTCCCCCACAAAAGTTCAAAAATGTTCGGAAAAATTGTGCGCACGATAACTCTTGAAGGGAGTGACTGATGTAATCCATACCTTGCACATCCTAATATATCTAGCAGATATAGATCAGGTTCGAATATAAACTATATTTGTCTACTCCTTCTGGTACCTCTCACAAAAAATATCGGATAAATTCACTTTAAGACCTGCTCTCGAATCACTTTGATTTTGAAGCGATTTGCATTCGCTACCTCCATTACTACGGTTTAAGTTTTTTTCAGGGGCAAGTCTATATTTTTTGGGAAAACAGTCCGAAAGGTGTAAAAACCCCCTATGTCACCATATGTGGCGGTCGGAGAGCACGATAACTCTCGAACTGTTCAACCGATTTGGTCCAACATTTGGTCTTCGTCATATTATATCCAAAGTTAGTCTCATGGGGCAATACCGGTCCACAACATCCGGTACTTCTCCCCAATATTTGAAAGTATCACTAAAATGCTAGGACGATATCACTTGAATGGGGCAACCAATATGGTCCAAACTTTGAATCTCCTAATATTTTGTCAAAATTTAGTTTAACTTCTAAAATAGCCCATATCGGTCCTCCCTAAGGGTACCTCCCCCTCAAAAGTTCATCATTTGTGTCTTAGTGCAGTTAATTCCTAATCCACATTTTTGTCGGCAAGTTCCAATGTCCAAAAAGGGCCACAAAATTCTGAAGAGGCTTTAAATACATTCGATCTGTCTGTAGGTGAAAGTTTCACTTCACATTGGCTGAGGGTATATATCTGTCGGCAATGCCGACAGACACCTTTTTACTTGTCGTAATTGAGAAAGATGTGACGTCAATGTTCCACAAAATGACTGAAATTTGTTATTTAGTCTTTCATGGGGTTATAAAACGTTCCAGAAAAGAATTATCAGTATAGGCCCACGTCTTCCTATATCCCCCATAGAAGTGTACCTCTTGATTTACGGTATTTTTTAGGTTTTAACCACATTATCTTACTGAAATATCGGAAATTTGGTATTTAGTCTTCATTGAGGCTAAAATCTTTACGCCAGACATTAGTCGGTATTTGTCGACGTGGTTATATATCCTCCATAGAGCGGTACCTCTGGAATTTCGGTATTTTGAAGGTTAACGACATTGTTTTACCGAAATTGCTGAAATTTGGTATTAAGTCTTCTTCATAAACGAAAGGAAACTAATTGTTCATTTTTACTTAATTACCACTCGTGGTGGAGCGTATAACAAATTCGGCCCGGCCGAACTTAAAGCCGTTCCTACTTGTTTTTCATTAAAAAGGTTATGAACCTCAAATTGAATCACCCTATATTTATATATTTCTGCATCCCACACCAGACGAATGTATATTGAGGGGTTGTGTATAGTGATGAGCCTCTTTCGATAGTGTTAATTATGCACATATAAATATGTGTTTATGTTATATCTGTGATTTTATTTCATTGTTAAATTAATTTAATTAGCTATAGTACAAAAATAACATAAGTTGGAACATAAATGTCCGGCGTTATTCAAATTGTTCTTTTTTCTTTTGTGAAACTACAAAAAGCCTGGTTATGTTATTTTCACGAATAGCATAATTATTGTTGACTGATTTTTATTGTTATTTATTTGAGAATAATAAATTATTAAATGGTGTTTTAATCCCGATTTATTCTATGGAAAATATTTGTATGTTAATTGGTATTTATTACCATTTTCAATTGCATTCAAAAGCTGCAAACTTTTTTTTTAATTTGAGCCAAAGGATGTCTTGAAAATTTTTCAGCTTAAGTTTTATGGCGTTTGTGGGACTGACCTAATTAATAAGTTTACACAGAATAAAAATGTAACAAAGACTACTTAAAATCTATGGTGAGAGATGTATCAAGAAGTGGCCCTAAATATTGTGTCATTTCGGGGCAATGACAAGGAAAGTAAAATATAATAATATCATTAATACAATGACTACGCACTATTATAATTACCATTCCTCATAGGCCATCTTGGAACTGGATCTAATTATGGTAGTTATTCCTTTCGATGGTTATGTCAGGAAGCATGGACTTACCCACGACAAAAATTATATCATTGTAATTAAAATCACATGGATTACTTTCGATGAAATGTTCGAAACAATCATGGAACAGCCCTTAACAGCTGCACTTAACCCACTTGTTGCTAAAGGAACGCCACAATAAATGGTTGCAAAAATTGCGGTAAAAACTTATTTAGACCCTTACTAAACGCACTTTATTATAAGAGTAAACAACAACTGATCTTTGTAATTTATTTTTGGTGTTTATATTTCACTTTTGATTTTAAAATTAGTACTTAACTATCGATATGATTTTGATCTTAATGCTTAATTTAGTTTTCAAAAATTCCGAAGAAATTTTGTTAATTCGACTAGTTATTTGGAATTGATGAGAAATTATGTTAGCAAGTGTTCATCAAACTGAAAATTTGCATTTCACAAGTTCAACAAACTGAAAATATCAATAATTCCGGAGAAATTTTGGTAAGTGGTTCAGTTCATTGGAATTGATGTGAAAATAATTTCATAAGTTCATCAAACTGAAAATGTTGATGATATGACAAACATAGGTATAGCCATGGTACCATAAGGAAAGTAGAACAGTTTCGAAAAAACAATAGCAAATGAAACCTACACGTATGCTCGCTTCCTGTAAAGCTGGGTACACATTGTCAGTTTTGAATGACAGCTTTGCGGTTGCTTGCTAGTGTGGCCGTTCATTTTTGTCATTCATCATGCAATATTTTGTGGTTGCTGGACGGTTGGACAGTTATCGATAATTGCAAAATATCGACATTCAAAACTGACAATGTGTACTGCACTTAAGAATATTTATAATGACAAGTTGATTTTGCTTGTTTTATATTTTCGATCACTTTATAAACAGCCTGTTTCTGTATGTCGAAAGAAGAAAGTGTGCGAAAGAAACACGTCCAAACTCTTGTATGTTTTTCAAATTTGTTGTTTGTTTTGAAGCAAAAGCAAAGGTAAAGCTATTTCGAAAACTGTTTCATTCGCACACATTCTTCTTTCGACATACAGAAACTGGCTGTAAGTTATTTAAAAAAGCCTGAGAATGAATTAAACATTAAGATTTTATTTCACACTGGCAGACCCCGGTCCGCGTTGAGTTTAATTGACAACTTTTTATGGACTTTTTGCCTGACAATTCAAAAATTGGTATTTTCTACCTCACTTCTTCGGTCCATTGTCAAACCGAGGAGGATTTTAAATGTATCTACAGATTTAGTATGTAACCTTTCTATTCTCATACGGACTTTGTTCAATTTTTTCGCTCATTGATTCTGTTTAATATTTATTATCATCCATGTCTTCTTACTAAAACGATCTAATTATTAAAGTGAAGAAAAAATGGTTAAGTCGAATTTTCCCGCATATGGAGACTTATATGTTTTAGGTTTTCATGTCTGATGGACCATTGAACCTCATCATTTAAGGAAATTTGTAAATATATCGTTTTTCTTGGACGGAGGCACAACCACCGTTGTCTCGAAAATTAATTTGCAAGCCGATTCACTCATAAGTTTAGCAAATATAGCGAAAAAGCCCCGGAAATTCGTCTATAAATAAAGGGAATTTTGGGCCAGGGGACATTCCTGAACATTTTCTGAAAATTGCATGTAATTAGGTACAGTAGTTTTCAAAAAAAAAACATGTGTTGAAAATATTGGGCGTGGTCATTAGTTTTCAATATATAACATATTTAAAAAGAGGGCGGGGTCCGGTAATTTGGCTCCAAATATATACCTAGTACAGACACAACCCCATTGTCTCCCAAAATTTATGCTGAAACTGATATAATCATAGGTTTGGTCCCCTACGTCATATCTGAACCTTATCAAAATTATTGAAATTGTCTATTAAGAAATGACTCTAAAACATTGCGCGACACACAGTGGTTTTTTACTGTTGAACGGAACATCAACAAGTAAAAAAGTATCAGTCGGCTTTGCCGACAGAGATATACCCTCAGCCTGTGTATATTGAAACAATTTTTTTTCCCAAAATACGTATGTATTTAGGGCGTCTGAACCGACAAAAATGTTGATTAGGTTTAAAGATCAAAAGTTTTGTGGAGGAGATACTAAAAGGAATGGATCGGCATTGACCGTTATGGAAGTGCATCTCCAGCCACAACATATGGTGTCATAGGGGGTTTTTACACTCTTCGGGCTGTTTGTTCAAGAAGTATGGACTTGCCCCTAAAAAAAAAACTTTTACCATCGTAATTGAGGCAGCGAATGCAAGTTGCTTCAACAAAAATTAAAGTAATTCGATATCAGGTCTTAAAGTGAACTTATCCGAAATTTTGTGTGGGAGGTACCAGATGGAGTGGACAAATATAGTCCATATTTGAACCTGATCTATATATGGTAGATATATTAGGATGTGTAACGTATGGACCCATTCGGCCACTCCCTTCACGAGTTCCCATACGAAAAATTTTTCCGAACATTTTTGAACTTTTGTGGGGGAGGTACCTGAAGTAGTGGACCGATATGGCTTATCTTCGAACTTAAACTATGTTTGGACATAATATTACTAAGGCCAAATTTTGGATCGAATCGGCAGATCCGTTCGAGAGTTATCTTGCACTCCAACCACCTCACACGGTGTCATAGGGGTTTTTTGCAACTTTCAGGCTATTTTCTCAGGAAGTATGGACTTGCCCCTGATGAAACTTGTACCGTCGTATGGGGGGCAGTGAATACAAGTTGCTAAAACAAAAATCAATGCGATTCGAGAGATGGCCCTAAACTGAACTTTTCCGAAATTTTGTGTGGGAGTTACCCAAAGGAGAGGATCGATTGAGTCCATATTGAAACCTTATCTAAGTCTGGAACACATTTTACGATGGGGAAAGTATGGACCAAATCGGTTACTCCCTTCGCACAAATTTTCCGAACATTTTCTAACTTTTGTGGGGGAGGTACCGGAAGGAGTGGACCGATATAGCCCATCTTCGAACTTAAACTAAGTTTGGGCAAAATATTACGAAAGCCAAAATTTGAACCGAATCGGTTCATCCGTTCGAGAGCTATCGTGCGC
The DNA here is from genome assembly GCF_047663935.1 of Musca autumnalis. Taxonomy (NCBI): domain Eukaryota; kingdom Metazoa; phylum Arthropoda; class Insecta; order Diptera; family Muscidae; genus Musca; species Musca autumnalis. The sequence goes on along the minus strand of NW_027411977.1, from coordinate 66,105,066 downwards.
TCCAGCCAGCCAGGCAGACAGACAGACGGACGGACATTGCTCAATCGACTCCAAATTGTCTGAAACACATTTCGTCCAAACATATTTGGGGTCTAAAACCATTATTTCGAGGAGGCACATTTTGCCTGTATGAAAGTGTATATACCCTCGTTAGCATAAATGCTGAGGGTATAAAAACGATCAAAATAGGCCCAGTAGTTGCAGAGGAATTCAAGGTCAAATAAACAATTTTGATTTTTTTCACAGTTTGCATTAAAATAATAATTTTTTTTGTAGATTTTTTTTGATATTTTTCAATCTATTAAAAAATCCAAACAACAATGCACAAACCATAAAAATTCAAAACTTAAAAAAATAAATATTTTTAAACATATTTTTCAAAAAAGAAAAAAACAAGTAAGAACGGCGTTAAGTTCGGCCGGGCCGAACTTGTTATACTCTCCACCACAAGTTGTATTGAAGTTAAATGGAATAATTAGTTTCCTTTCGTGTATGAAGAAGACTTAATACTAAATTTCAGCAATTTCGGTAAAACAATGTGGCAATGTTCTATGGGGGCTATTTCAAAACGTCGATCTATACCGACAAACTTCTGATGGAAAGTTTTTAGACTCAAAGAAGACTAAATACCAAATTTCCTACATTTCGGTAAGAGAATGTGGCTAAAACTTAAAAAATGCCGAAAATCTAGAAGTAAGCCCTTATGGGGATATAGGAAGACGTAGACCTATACTGATAATACTCTTCTGGAATATTTTATAACTCTTGAAAGACTAAATAACGAATTTCAGCCATTTCGGTGGGATATTGACGTCACAATCTTCAGTATTACGAAAATCGGGAGGTACCGTTCTAAGGGGGCTATATCGAAACGTGGACCTATACTGACGAATTTTAGTCGGAAATGGGGCAACATGAAAGCGTGGACCTGTACAGACAAATTTCTGACGAACAGTTTTATATCACATTGAAGACTAAATACAAAATTTCAGCCATTTTGGTGGAATATTGAAGCCACAACCTTCAAAATACGGAAAATCGGGAGGTACCGTTCTATGGGGGCTATATGAAGGCGTGGACCTATATCGACAAATGTAAAGGGGAAGTTTGAGTACCCCCAACGAAGTCTAAATACCAAATTTCAGCCATTTCGGTGGAATATTGAGGCAACAACGTAAAAAATACCGAAAATCGGGAGGTACCGTTCTAAGGGGGCTATATAAAGGCATGGACCGATACCGACAAAGTTCTGGGGGAAAGTTTTATACCTCTAACGTAGACTGAGTACCAAATTTCAGCCATTTCGGTGTGATAATGAAGCTAAAGCCTTCAAAATACCGAAAATCGGGAGGTACTGTTCTATGGGGGCTATGTGAAGGCATGGACCGAAACCGAGAAAATTCTGGGGGAAAGTTTTATACCCCTAAAGAAGACTACGCACCCAATTTTAGCCATTTTGGTAGGATAATGAAGCTAAAACCTTCAAAATACCGAAAATCGGAAGGTACCGTTCTATGGTGGCTATATGAAGGTGTGGACCGATACCGACAAAATTCTGAGGGAAAGTTTTATACCCCTAAAGAAGACCACGTACCAAATTTCATTCATTTTGGTAGGATAATGAAGCTAAACCCTTCAAAATACCGAAAATCGGAAGGTACCGTTCTATGGGGGCTATACGAAGGTGTGGACCGATACCGACAAAATTCTGGGGGAAAGTTTTATACCCCTAAAAAAGACCACGTACCAAATTTCATTCATTTTGGTAGGATAATGAAGCTAAACCCTTCAAAATACCGAAAATCGGGAGGTACCGTTCTATGGGGGCTATATGAAGGTGTGGACCGATACCGACAAAATTCTGGGGGAAAGTTGTATACCCCTAAAGAAGACCACGTACCAAATTTCATTCATTTTGGTAGGATAATGAAGCTAAACCCTTAAAAATACCGAAAATCGGGAGGTACCGTTCCATGGGGGCTATAAGAAGGTGTGGACCGATACCGACAAAATTCTGGGGGAAAGTTTTATACCCCTAAAGAAGACTACGTACCATATTTCAGCCATTTTGGTAGGATAATGAAGCTAAAACCTTGAAAATACCGAAAATCGGGAGGTACCGTTCTATGGGGGCTATATCAAAATGTGGACCGAAATATCCCATTTTCAATACCAACCATCCTGCAAGTAATAAAAACTTCTGTACCAAATATTGACTCTCTATCTTTAAAATTGCAAGCTGTATCTTGATTTCAACAGACGGACGGACGGACGGACATGGTTAAATCGACATAGAATTTTATGGTGATCAATAATATATGTACTTTATAGGGTCTCCGACGAATATTTCGATGTGTTACAAACGGAATGACAAATTTAATTATACCCTCCATATTATGGTGGAGGGTATAAAAATCAACAAATTTAAAATTTGTTCGAAATTTTCATAAAACTTATATATTACAAAATAAATATATTTGTGTGTAAAAAAACTATAATTAATATGGAAAGCGGTATGGAAAAAACACACGTCTTTACCCATGTAATTTCACGGGTGCCACCGTGGTGCAATGGTATGCACACCCGCCTTGCACGCTAAAGGTTTGCGGTTCGATTTCCAGACCAGGCAACATCAAATTTTCAATATACCCCTTAGTAATGTTGGCGACATTTCCTGAGTATTTAAGCCATGAAAAATCTTCTCTACAAGTGGTGTCTTAGGACACGCCGTTCAGACTCGGCGATAAACAGTAGGTCCCATATCATTGAGCTAATATGAATCGGGGTGCACTCATTGATATGAGAGAAGTCTCCCTTGTCCCTTCTGGGATGTTTGTGGAAGAATTAGTATTATTATATATAATTTCAATAAATTAAAAAAAGTGTTAAACGGACAAACACATTACACTCTCTGGCATCATTCTCCATGCTGTTTCCTAAAAGTGTTAATCCACTAAATTTGGAATTTGATTTGAAATTTGCAAAAATACTATCGAATCCCATATAGAAACTAACAATTGGTGGCGACAAGAAATTGGGTTTTTTTGCCAGGAAAATCGATATCTGAACCACTGTGCAAAATGTGTTAAATGTGTGTTAAAATGTGCAAAATGTGTTAAATGTGTAGAAACTTTTTAGTTCTGGAACGAAGCTCCAGTTGATATTTGTTTTGAAACAGTCCCAGATGGTTTAGTCTTCTTACTTAGTAATTTAATTTCCTACGTGACTTGAACACTAATTTCTTCTCCCGCATTATTCAAAATAATATTCGAATATTTTATATTAATTGTTCCTTATCCACATTTTTTTTTAATTTTCATTATTGTTTTTGCATAAAAATTTCCCAAAGTAATAACTTAAATTGTCACTGAGCATTTACATTTTTCACTTATTTACATATACAAAAGCCATGTCAAACAAAAACAAAGCACCTTAAAATGTGTGAAAAACAAAAACTCAATCAAAGGCATTTATGGATTATTAACTAAAACCACATAACAGACCTCAGAGGATTTAAACACGACAAAGAGTAAAGGGGGCAACACATCGCCCAATTTTTTTTAAACACAAACTCCCACGCCGACTTACCTTCACATACATAGGGGTTTAATGGAAAAACATGTTGTTGCATGTGAGTGTAAGCGTATATACATATGTGGTGACTTTTACAATTCCAACAATGGTTTTATTAATACCATTGTATTACTGTTTTCGTTCCATCACCCTCCCTCCATTCTGACAAAGAACCAAATTTAGGGCGTTCCAAAACATGTGTCGTTTATCATACGCTCCGTTAGACGTTTACAATGGCAAACCATAAATTGTGTGTTTTGTTACGTTAGTCCCCTAATGTATATACATATTTGGAGGTACATATGTACATGCATATGTGCGAATGTGCATAAAACAGCTTAAAATGTTGTCACACATTTTATGTGTGTGTACTAATATATATTTTCATTTCCAAACGATTTATTAGTTCTCCCTCGGTATTGGCTTTTGACTTACCTCCCCCTTCACTTACAGACCAAACAGGTTGTCAATAATAGAATTGCCATGTAATACCCAATGTATTAAAATCGGAAATGAAATATTTTTTTACATTTCTCCCAAAGAAAAACAGTTTTGCAAAGGGAAGGTTTTACCTATTCGTGTATATATTTGAAAATTGAAATAATAATAATAACAACAACAACGTTTTATGATTTTTATTTTATTGTTATATTTTTCGCTTCATTTCCTCCTCTTTAAACCTGTGCACATTAGGGTTATGACTTTTGGACATTTTTTTTAAATGATTTCCTGTAGCACGGATGAATGGACTTTTGTCTATTAATCACTAAAATCACGTTTATTCCATTGAAATATAAAAAAGATAACGCAATAATCGATTAAAAAATTTTTTTCTTGGACAAATTTATGAAATTAAAAAAAAATTCTCAAAAATTATTTCCTTTTGCACGAATGAAGAAACATAAGCCTACTAATAAATAAAATAACGTTTATTCCCTTCAATTGCTGAGACAGGTCATGCACAAAACGCTTTGAAAAAATTGATTTTTGTTTGTTAAAAAATTATATTTTTGAAAAATAAGCGTTTAAGACATTTTATTTTATTTTATTATACCCTCAGCATTTATGCTAACGAGGGTATATACACTTTCATACGGGCAAAATGTGCCTCATCGAAATAATGGTTTTAGACCCCAAGTATGTTTGGACCAAATGTGTTTCAGACAATTTGGAGTCGATTGAGCAATGTCCGTCTGTCCGTTTGCCTGTCTGGCTGGCTGGAGCGCACGATAACGCTCGAACGGATAAACCGATTCGGTTAAAATTTTAGCTTTCGTAATATTTTACCCAAACTTAGTTTAAGTTCAAAGATGGGCAATATCGGTCCACTCCTTCCGGTACCTCCCCCACAAAAGTTCGAAAATGTTCGAAAAATTTGTGCGCACGATAACTCCTGAAGGGAGTAACCGATTTGGTCCATACTTCGCCCATCGTGAAATGTGTACCAGACTTAAATAAGATTTCAATATGGACTCAATCGGTCCACTCCTTCTGGTACCTCCCACATAAAATTTGGGATAAGTTCAGTTTAGGACCTGCTCTAGAATCGCTTTGATTTGTGTGTTAGTAACGTGTATTCACTGCCTCCTATACGACGGTACAAGTTTCATTAGGGGCAAGTCCACACTTCCAGACATATCGGTCCACTCCTTCAGGTACCTCCCCCACAAAAGTTCAAAAATGTTCGGAAAAATTGTTCGTACGGTAACTCTTGAAGGAAGTGGCCGAATTGGTACATACGTTACACATCCTAATATATCTACCAGATATAGATCGGGTTCAAATATGGACTATATTTGTCCACTCCATTCGGTACCTCCCACACAAAATTTCGGATAAGTTCACTTTAAGGCCGGTAATGAAATCACTTTGATTTTTGTTCAAGTAACTTGTATTCGCTGCCTCAATTACGATGGTCAAATTTTTTTCAGGGGCAAGTCCATACTTCTTAATCGAGAAGCCCGAAGCGTGTAAAAACCCCGTATGGCACCATATGTAGTGCCTGGAGATCCACTATCATAATGGTCAATGTCGATTTATTCCTTTAAGTATCTCCTCCGCACAACTTTTGATCTTTAATTTAATCCTAAGCAACATTTTTTCGGTTCATACATCCAAAATTTTTAAAACCCCCTAAATACATACGTTTTTTGGGAAAAAAATTGTTTCGATATACATAGGCTGAGGGTATATCTCTGTCAGCAAAGCAGACTGATACTTTTTTTACTTTTTTTTTATTTTATTTTATATTTATTTTATTTTATTTTTTTATTTTTTTATTTTATTTTATTTTATTTTATTTTATTTTATTTTATTTTATTTTATTATACCCTCAGCATTTATGCTAACGAGGGTATAGACACTTTCATACGGGCAAAATGTGCCTCATCGAAATAATGGTTTTAGACCCCAAGTATGTTTGGACGAAATGTGTTTCAGACAATTTGGAGTCGATTGAGCAATGCCCGTCCGTCTGTCTGGCTGGCTGGAGCGCACTATAACTCTCGAACAGATCTACCGATTAGGTCCAAAATTTGGCTTTCGTAATATTTTGTCAAAACTTAGTTTAAGTTCGAAGATGGGTTATATCGGTCCACTCCTTCCGGTACCTCCCCCAAAAAATTTTTGCGCACGATAACTCTTGAAGGGAGTAGCCGATTTGATTCATACTTTGCACATCGTTAAATTTCTATCAGACTTAGATGAGGTTTCCATATTGACTCAATCGGTCCACTCCTTCGGGTACCTTCTACACAAAATTTGGGAAAAGTTCAGTTTAGGAACTGCTCTCGAATAGTTTTGATTTTTGTTTTAGCAACTTACATTCACTGCCCACCATACGACGATATAAGTTTCATCAGGTGCAGGGCCAAACTTCCTCAGAAAATAGTCTGAAAGGATCAAATAAACCCTATGACACTGTGTGTAGTGGTTGGAGCGCAAAATAATTCCCGAACGGATCTGCCGAGTCGCTCCAAAATTTGGCCTTCGTAATATTTTGTTCAAACTTAGCTTAAGTTCGAAGAAAAGCCATATCGGTCCACTCCTTCAGGTACCTTGGAAAAACTGTGCGCACGATAACTCTTGAAGGGAGTGACCGATTTGGTCCATACTTTGCACATCCTAATATATCTACCAGATATTGATCAGGTTCGAATATGAACTATATTTGTCCACTTCTTCGGGTACATCCCACACAAAATTTCGGTTAAACTCACTTTAAGACCTGCTCTCGATTCACTTTGATTTTTGTTGAAACAATTTACATTCGCTGCCTCAATTAAGACAGTAAAAGCTTTTTCAGGGGCATGAGAAAACAGCCCGAAACATGTAAAAACCCCTATACCACCATATGTAGTGGGTGGAAAGCTCGAACCGAATACTGCTTTCGTCCACACTTTGGATACCGTAATATTTCTTCGAATATTAGATGAAATTTGAAGGTAGTGCTTATAGGTCCACTTCTTCCGGTACCTCCCCCACAAAAGCTTGAAATTACTCGCTAAAATGATACGCGCGATATGTGCAAAATTTTTTGTGTGGTTATGGGTCTGTTCGAGGATTCTTAGGAAATCTTTACCGAAGGTTTTCCCAGTGGCCCTGTTTACACGATATTATGTTTTTCGTAGGCCAGTATGGTGTTGTGTTTGTCTCCACATAGGCTGAGGGTATGTATATCTCTGTCGGCAAAGCCGACTGATATTTTTTTACTTGTTTTATTTTATTTTAGAACGATTTAGCGTAGTCTGAACAGCTTTCGTAGACAAATGTAACCTAAGCCAAATGTAACCTCGACTTCTGCTGTGGCAGCTAGCAAATAATTCAAAGCCATATAGTTGTGTAGGCATTAGGTATGTTTTTGCAAGAAGGGTCGGAATATGGACCGGAGTGTAGTAATGTGTTTGGTATAATGTGCGTAGCATTCCAAAAATTTTCCCAATAGTGTTAATTATATGATCGTTCCATGTACAGGGTGTTTTTTTAAGCCCGATAGAACTTGAAATTGTAAAAAATAACACAAAAAATTAAATTGTAATCAAAATTTTTTTTTATTCGAAAGATCAATACGTGACATTAACATTTGAAAATGATTTCGGGCATACGGGCACCGCGGCTGTTCTTGACGAAGTGAATTCTGGACGTCCAATTTTTGGCCACTTTTTCGAGCACTGCTGGCCGTATGTCACGAATAACACGAACAATACTGGCCTCCAAGGCATCAATTGTTGCTGGTTTATCAGCATAAACCAGTGACTTCACGTAGCCCCACAGGAAATAATCGAGAGGTGTCAAATCGCACGACCTTGGAGGCCAATTGACAGGTCCACTTCTCGAAATCAACTTATCGCCAAATTTTGATTTCAATAAGTCGATGGTTGCGTTCGCGTATGGCACGTAGCGCCATCCTGTTGAAACCACATCTCCTCCGGATCAATGTCATCCATATTTTCAAACAAAGAATCATTGATCATGGTGCGGTAACGATCTCCATTGATCGTAACGCGAGCTCCGGCCTCATTTTTGAAGAAATAAGGTCCGATGATGCCACCAGCGTGAAAACCGCACCATACGGTGCATTTTTCTAGATGTAATGGAGTCTGTAGGGTCTCTTGTGGATTGGTCTCACTCCATATGCGGCAATTTTGCTTATTAACAAACCCGTTAAGCCAAAAATGCGCTTGTTCAGATGGACGATTATGTACGCCATACAAATGACGAAGTCATCTATAAGTTGCGCGAATCGACGACTGATTTTCAAAGTAAATTTGTATAATTTCGTAGCGTTGTTCAAGCGTGAGTCTATTCATGATGATTTGTCAGAGTATAGTGAAACAAATAAAAAAAAGTTTCATCAAAATTTAATTTTTTGTGTTACTTTTTACAATTTAAAGTTCTATCTAGCTTAAAAAAACACCCTTTAAAACTATTGTTAAAAGTTATCACGGTGCTCTTGAACCAATTTTAAATGGAAGGCGCTTACACTTGTCAACTTTTTGTGGATTCTGAAACTACAATCTTCATAGATGAGAAAAAATTAAAAAACGAAAAAATCGCCGGAGCGCTTTTTAAATAAATCGCGATTCAAGTTTACATTTTTAGGGGTTTTTTAGGTTTTCACGATTTTGCTTGGAAACCACAATTTCTATCAAATTGTGACTTAAGAAAATATTATAGCTGTGAAAATTCTCTACAAGATTGATATTTTCGTAGGTATTGCCATTTTGGAGATATAGAAGTTCAAATTGGGATAATGCATCGCTTTCTTATAAAACAATGTCATACATGGTGCGCCTTAACTAACTTTAAGTGAAAACACCTGGATGAATTCCGAGGATTTTAAAACAGCAATGTTCATAGATGAGAAAAATCCAAAAACAAGACAAAATCGCTGGAGGGATTTTTAAATAAATCGCGGTCAAAGTTCACATTTTTAGGTTTATTTTGGGTTTTTTTTCGATTTTGCTTGGAAACCGCAAGTCCTATCGAAATTGGGCTAAAGAAAATGTTGTAGCTGTGACAATTCTCGAGAGGATTAACATTAACATTCTAGGTTTTTACCATTTTTTGAAATATAGAATTTTATGTCACATATTTAGGTTTAGGTTTTTGTTTGAAAACCGTAAGTCTTATCAAAATAGTACTAGAGAAAATCTTATAGCTGTGAAAATTCTGTATAAGATTGACTATTGCAATTTTTTCCTATGTTGTACTATTTTTGAGATATAGAACTTTAAGTTGGGAAATTGCAGTAATGACATTGTTTTATAAGGAGAGGATACAGTCAGTGAATTGACCCAACAAAAATTCGGATCCATTAGTCATTACGTAACCCATTACAAAGTAATGTAAACAAGCTTCTTTTCCCATTACAAGTTATCTGAAAAGTAATGGGATACTTCTTAAAAAAATTACAAGGTAAACCTACTTACTTTGCTCCTCACTAAGTAATGAGGACGGTGGCACAGTGAGTGTGTGTCCGACTATAATTCCTAGGGTTGTGTGTTCAACGCTCACTGTCGGCACGCAAGTTTTTTTTAATTAAAAAATAATAGTTCGTGGTGCACTACACATTTAAGTTCTTAAGCAACCCTTAATGTTCGTGTGCGTGGCATAGTATGTAGTGTCTTTGGCTAGAAATCAGAGGATTCGTGTGTTCAACTCGCACAGCGAGCGAAATAAAATAAAGTAAAATAAAAGTAAGAAGTGTGATGAAATTAAAAAAAAAATCTCTACATCAATTGTTCTAAAAATAGAATTTTTTTCAACTTACTTTTCAACTTCTAGTGGCCACAGAATAACCAATTATTCTAGTGGTCATAAACTACATACTACATAACTACAAACTGAGTGCGACATGCCCTTGTAAAAATAATGGGGAAGAAAGGGGGTTTGCGAGTAGTTACGGCTGCCAAAAATCCCTTACAAAACCCATGATTTTGGGAGGACTTTTTTGCTGGGTATATCTCAAAACTGGTAAAACCTACGAAAATATCATAAAGGTCAATCTTGTAGAGTACTTTCATAGCTACAATATTTTCTTTAGTGCCATTTCGATAGATCGTAAAAATCGTGAAAATCCTAAAAAGACCCTAAAAATGCAAACTTGAATCGCGATTTATTTTAAAAGCGCTCCAGCGATTTTTTTGTTTTCTGATTTTTCTCATCTAGTTTCAGAATCCGCAAAACCTTCCCAGGTGTTAGCACCTTCCATTTAAAGTTGCTTCAAGAGCACCGTGTCCAGTTTTTAAAGTTATTAAGAAAAATGACTATGAAAAATCATTAACGGTTATGTCCAGAGTACGTACAAACAATTTAATGATATTTGGAGAGTCCTGTATCAGCCAGGCATGCTCCATATTACGCTAGCCTTTAACGGCAATGTCCTGATAGAGGAAAAAATCAAATCAAAAGTTTTCGCACTTTTCTTTGAAAATAGTTTTTAGAAACATTGTTAACAATGTCGTGATAATGTTTGCTTTTATAAAAACAAAAATTTCAACACCCATTGTTGCCATTCAAGCCAAACAATACTACTCCCTTCGACGAGTTTCATAGAATCACTCCAATTATTTTTTGGTGCGTGTTTTTTCGTGTCATGTCATATTTTTGCGGGCATTGTGTGGCATAAAATTCATAGTTCGGATGAAATTCATCATATATGGTGTAAAATCGATATTTTACTTGTGGAAGAAGTCAACATACACCTGAATTTAAATAAATAAACTCGCTATCAAAACGCTTCATAAGAAGTATTATTGTTTGGGCTTGAATTGCAGCAAAGGATGGTGAAATCTTTGTTTTTATAAAAGCAAATATGGTCATTGTTAACAATATCTCCGAAAACTATTTTCAAAGAAAATTGCAAAAAATTTTGTTCTATGCCCTGATTTATACCTCCATCAGGGCAACGCCGTTAAAGACCTTGTAATTTGGTATAGAATTGGTATATTGGTATATTGCATAGAACGGTACCACCAGATTTTCGGTATTTTGAAGGTTTTAGCCTCAATATCACACCGAAATGGCTGAAATTTGGTGCTTAGTCTTCGTTGGTGATATAAAACTTTTTTACCTCCAGAACTTACCTCCCGGTGTTTTGAAGATCGTGGCCTCGATATTCTCAGAAATGGCTGAAACTTTGTATTTAGTCTTCGTTGGGGGTACAAAACCTACTCCCAGAAATAGGTCCACTTCTTCATATAGCCCCCATAGGACGGTACCTTCCGATTTTCGGTACTCTAAAATTTGTGGGATTTGGTCTTCATTTGAGGTATTAAACGTTCCATATGAAATTTGTCGGTATAGGTTCACGCTTTCATATAGCTCTCATAAAACGGTATCTCCTTATTTCTGGCATTTTGAAGGTATTCACCGAAATGAAGTATTTCACCGAAATTGCTGAAATTTGTTTTTTTCTTCATTTGCGGTATTAAACGTTCCGTATGAAAATTTTCGGGATAGGTCCACGCCTTAATATAGCCCCTGTAGGGCGGTACCACCCGATTTTCAGTCTTTTGAAGGTTATAGCCTCATTATCTCAACGAAATGGCCGAAATTTGGTACTTAGTCTTCGTTGTAGGTACAAAACCTTCTACTCCCAGAAATAGGTCCACGCCTTCATATAGCCCCATAGTACGGTACCTTCCGATTTTCGGTACTCTGAAGGTTGTGGTCACAGTAACCCACCGAAATGTTTGAAATTTGGTATTTCGTCTTTGTTGAAAGTAAAAGCCTTTCTGTCCGAAATTCGTCGGTATATGTACATGTTTCGATAGAGCCCATAGAACTGTATCTCCCGATTTTCGTAATTCTGAAGGTTTTGACGTGAACATCCCACCAAAAGACTGAAATTTGTTATTTAGTCTTCCATGGGGTTATAAAATATTCCAGAAGAACACGGGCCAATTTTTTTGATACAGCTCTATTCCACGATATAACGAAACCTCAGTATTTTTGGAGTTTTCAGCGATTTAGCTACATTTCTTGACCGAACAGTTTGTAACTTGAGATTTGAGGCGATCAAAAACTCGACCACCAAAAATTGTCAACATAGATCCACACTTTGATGTAACTCCCATGTAAAGACATTTGAGGTACATTTCCTGACATAATTTTAGCATTTGGGGCATGGCACAATTACCCAGGCAGTGGTGTCACACCAGCTGTTCGAATATGAAAAGTCAAATCCCTTTATAAAAGAAATATTTTTGTTGTAATTTCCCCAACAATATAAAGAAAATTTTGCCATAACATATTCAAAATTTTACGTTACCACTACCTTGATAATTGTGCCATGATTTAGGGGCATTCGTGGTCAAAAAACTTCTCTACCCACATTTCTGACAGGAAACTAATTATTCCATTTAATTTCAGAATGTACGGTGGAGGGTATGAAAAGTTCCTCCTGGGCCCTATTCCACGAAACAACTTATCGCTTTTCATTTTGCATTTATCAAAAAGTAGTTATTTTGAAAAGTGATAACCTTTTTTTGTTCCACAAAATTACTTTTCAATTTCCCTTGCACTTAGCAAATTTGTCTATCACTGTTCTTTTAGCACAGTTGTTGTGCTCTCTTGCTCAATTTTTCCGCCATATTTGGTAAGTCTCTCAGTTCTCTTGCAAAGTGTGAATGATATTTGTTCCACAGAACGTTTTATCATCTTTGCATTATTTTTTACTTGGCAATAATAAATAAGACATGTAAAATTGAGACGAGCGAAAAAATGAAATGAAACTGATATTATTAAAAGTAAATAAAATAAAATAAAATAAAATAAAATAAAATAAAATAAAATAAAATAAAATAAAATAAAATAAAATAAAATAAAATAAAATAAAATAAAATAAAATAAAATAAAATAAAATAAAATAAAATAAAATAAAATAAAATAAAATAAAATAAAATAAAATAAAATAAAATAATATAAAATAAAATTAAATGAAATAAATGAAATTAAATTAAAAGAAAGTAAAATAAGATCAAATAAAATAAAATGAAGTAAAATAAAATAAAAAATAAAATAGAATAAAATAAATTAAAATAAAACAAAATAAAATAAAGTGAAATAAAATAAAATAAAATTAAGTGAAATAAAGTAAAATAAAATGAAATAAAGTAAAATAAAATAAAATTAAATAAAATTAAAAAAAAATAAAATAAAACAAAATAATTTAATATGAAATAAAAATAAAATAATTTTAATAAAGATTAAATAATAATTAAACGAAATAAATTAAAATAAGATCAAAATAAATCAAATGAAGTAAAATAAAAAATAAAATGAAATAAAATAAAATAAAATAAAAAAATAAAACAATATAAAATGAAGTGAAATAAAATACAATTAAATAAAATTAAAGTTAAAAAATAAATAAAATAAAGTAAAATAAAATTAAGTGAAATAAAATAATCTAAAATAAAACAAGTAAGCAAAGGCTATAGTCGGACAGGGTATAAAACGTTCGACCTGAAATTTATCGGTATAGGTCCACGCCTTCATATAGTTCCCATAGAACAATACCTCCCGATATGTCGTATTTTGAAGGCTGTGGCCTCAATATCCCACTGAAATGGCTGACATTTTGTATTAAGCCTTCAAATGGCTGACATGTACTATTAATTGTTCATTGCGGGTATACAACTTTCAACCTGAAATTGACAGGTTTTCTGTATTTTGTAGGTTATGGTCTCAATATCCCTCCGAAATGGCTGGAATTTGGTATTAAGTCTTCGTTGGGGGTATAAGATTTTCCACTTGAAATTTGTCGGTATAGATCTAAGTCTTAATATACCTCCCATAGAACGATATCTCCCCATTTTCGATATTTTGAAGGTTGTGGCTGTGGTTACAGATTTCCCTATTTTATTGACTTGTCTGAGGAGAATTTTAACAGAAAAAATGTACACACAAACATTTTAGAAGATATTACTGAAATATTTATTGCATACGAAAATTTGTAAAATACACGAATTTTTCTGTGATATATTTCGATTGCAATTTAATTAGAAGCCAAAAATATGCCCAGTCCCAAAATTTGACAAAAGTAGAGGTTTTATAAAATTCCGCTGTCTACATATCACTGAGCTAATATTAATTGGGGTACACTCACTGATATCTAGGAGCAGTTATATATTATAAATTTCTAATAAATGATCTTAAATTTGAAAATTGGCGTTCTTTAGTCCCTGCTACATTTTTTTACTTTTGGACAATTGGACAAGTAATACCCTAGGGCTCCACGCAATAAAAAAACTGGGAATATCATGACAGATAGAGACAATTTGTAGCATGGGAGGAAGATGTGGCCTTCTTCAGAAAACTTATTATATATTTGGCAGTAGGCCCGTTATCAAACACACATATCATTGCAATTTTCATCAGAGGAAAGGTCAGTAGTTATTTTTCCATATATAGGCGACTTTGCCGGTGTATGCCCTCCAGGAATTCAACCAAAAATATTTTTTTTTTATTTTTCGTACAAAAGTAATGGTCCATTTCACCAGCTAAACAATATCAGATCTTCATCCAAAATTTTAGACATCTTCTTCGACCTAAACCCTTACCTCGTGCAAAATTTCGTGACTATTGAGCTATAATTACGACCTCTAGCGTGCTTATGATTACACTACAAGCAAAAAACTGGGTATATTAGGCTGTAACTCTGTTATCTGACCACGTAAATCAACATAATTGGTAGCTATGGAAAGAGCAAGAGTTGGCCTTCCAAATATTATTTACGTGGCCGGAATGTGTCTTCCAGGAATAAAGATATAACCGGTATATAAAAAATTTTCACAGTTTTCACACAAAAGTTGTGGTCCATTTAACCCTCTAAACATCATCCGATCACCATCTCAAATTGCAAGCATTTTCTTTGTCATATACTGTTATCTCGTTCGAATTTTCGACGCGAGTGGGCTATTATTGCGACCTACAGAGCACCTACAAAATCCAATAAAAATTATGTTTTTGGTCCATTTCACCCGCTAAATATTTCACGATCATCACCAATTCAAATAGCGATCTATTCTGATGTGAATCCGACCTCCATACCAAATTTCGTGACGATCGGTCCATAATTGCGGCCTGTAGTTTGATTACAATTTATAATGGACAGACGGACACACGGACGGACGGACGGACGGACACACATCTCAAAATCGCTTTATCTCGCCGAGATATGAAGATTGGTATACCACATTGGGGGTCTCCGACGAATATTTCGCGGTGTTACATGAATTTTTACCAAAACAAACTTATAATACCCTTTCCACATAGTGGTGTAGGGTATAATGAAGGGAAATACAAATAAAATAAAATACAATCAAATTAAGCGAAATCAAACAAGTAAAAAGCGTTATGTTCGGCATAGAGTAATTAGTTTTCTTTCTCCACAAAGTAGAGAAGTTAATTGTCAATTCTAACTAATTCGTTCTAGAAATGTATCTAAAAACCTTAAAATAGCTGAAATCGGACGGTACTGCTATATGGAGGCTATAAAAAAACGTAGACCTATATCCACATTTTTTTGTGGAGACGTTTCTTGGTGATTGACTGAATTATACCTAATTCGGCCTGGAAATGTAGCTAATAACCACAAATTAGCTGAAATAGGGCGGTATATGGGGGCTTTAATAAAAGATGGGCCTATGTCGGTAAGTTTTGGAAGCATATTAAAACTAATTCGTTCTGAAAATGTAGCTAAAAGCCTTAAAATAGCTGAAATCGACGGCACTGCTATATGGGGGCTATAACAAAGCTCAACTTCCAACTTGATTTAAGACACGTGTGAACAGCATTTCATCCCCCTATCTCAACTCGTTCGGAAGATAGCGTGATTACAACAGACGGACGGATGTGGTTAAATCAACTTAGAATTTTACGCTGATCAAAAATATATGTATATTCCTTATAGGGTCGCAAATGATTATTTCGATGAGTTACAAATGAAATATTATGGTGGAGGGTATAGTAATAAATAAAAATAGTCTCTCAAATAGAGTTTAGTCTAAATGAAAAATCGAGAAACATAGATTTGTGAGGTTGTTCGCAGGGTGGAAGTTCGGAATGGGGTTGTTCGTAGGGTGGAATTTCGGATAGTGAGAGTTCGAAGTAGGATGGTTGATTCAGAGGGTAGAAGTTCGGAAAAATCTTTACAATTTCTTGTCATAACCGTGTTTTCAGTATTTCCGAACAAAATCTCGCTTTAACAATGTACATTGGCAAAGAGAACGTTTACCTCGCAAATTTAAGGCAAACTTATCAAAATTTGATCTGCAAAATCAAAATGCAGAGTTTTCTGTGGAACGAAAGAGCAAATTTTTTTGCAAAATCTTAGCAAAATACGCTTTGCCGTTACAACTTTTCACTTAGCAGAAATAACGTTTGTGGAACAAAAATCAAAAAAAGAGCTACATTATTTTGAAAAGTAAGCAAACTCACTTTATAATTAACAACTTATCACTTATCAAAAAATAATGGTTCTGTGGAACACTTAACTTTGAGCATTGTCAAAAATATTGATAAGTGCAAAATGAAAAGTTGATAAGTTGTTTCGTGGAATAGGGCCCTGGCCGAACTTTTCTATTTTTTACTTGTTTTGCTTAATTTTAGACATCTCCTTGGAGACTACCAAGGTTATAATAATGAAATGTGAATACATATTTCATTTGGATAACATATCCAGATGTAAGTGAAATTACATTCACTTATACATACTTATGCATACATATGCTCGTTGTATATAATTATTAATATCCCACAATTAAAATGGAAAATTGAATATGATATTTAAATATTAATGACGACTGAAATGATATTTACACATACGATTTGTCTTGCTCGAGTTTCATTGAAAACGGAGCCATGTTGTTTATAATTTAAAATTGTTTCCATCCTCCGTGGAAGTGAACAGCAACATATGTTCCTTGGCTCATATTACTCTGTTCCTTAGTCATTCGACGACCAATTCATTTGGCCTTAATTGCAGCTATTTCATTTGGGCCTAACCGCCGCCTCTGAATTTATAAACGTATTTTGGAGGTTAATTGTTATTTTATCAACTGACAGGCAGACTGATAGACATACATACGTACATATATTACGTTCCTTGTTCCTTTGAGGTTCACAAGAGAGCAAATGGTTTAGGAAATTATTATGAAAAATGCTTTTCGGTAATATGAGAACCCTTTTTTCTGCTCGCTGTTGTTCCTATCCTTGCTCATCTGTTCTTATCTGCCGCATGTGCCTTTTGCATGTTCCTTTCTGTACACACACAGACAGACAAAATCACTTAAATTTTGTGTGTAAGGCATTTTAAATATTTAAGTGGAATTCATTTATTACGAAGCTGTTTGGTAAGGTTTAAGGGTTATGTTTGCGTAGTGGTAAAAGGCAACAGTTAGCTATGGCATTTATGCTCGTAGACCAGTTATCCCAGCTGCAAAAACTGAAGTATGAAGAAATATGACCAACCGACCTATTGCCTACAATTTGTTTTTGTTTATTTTTATATGGTCATAATTACAATAATTATAACTATTCTCGGTTAACGCTGCGCATCTCAACACTTGTGCTGCTAAGTGGTGGTTCTGTCGTCGCTGTTGTCATCGTTTCCTTCTTTTTAAATCCAATTTATTTTATTTCATGTTTTTTTCTTCTTCTGCTTAATATAAATTAAAATCAATTCTTGGTAGAGATTTAGCAATACTAAGAAATTTATGGAGGGTTCCTTTGAAGCGAAGAAAGGATTAATGGTGGGAGTATTTTTCATAGCATTTAAATTTAATTATTTAATATTTTTCTGTCTAGATTCCGTATTTATTCAATGAGGGTTAAATTATGGAGAAGCAAGATTTTCTTACGAAAATTAAATACACAAAATAATACGTTGGTATGTTTATACGACCATGAATTGAGAACAAGAGGATGTTTAACGCCCATCCTCTTTTAACGCCCCAAAAGTCGTGATTTCGATGTCTCCTTTTAGACTCTAGTGCAGTGTTGCCGAATTTTAGATTTATCGTCATTTTGACGATTTTATGATTTCCAGACGGATTGGCTATATTTAGGCACACATCTGGAATGCACGTATTTTCATAATTTTGGCTCCCAATTTAAAAACGAAAACTTCAATGTAAAATGCATTGAAATGTATGCTCACTTGCTCTCAGTAAGCGCACATTGCCTATCCATGGTTTAAAAGCCAGCATCTAAAAACAGTAGCATTAGCTGTACACGTCAACTGCTACACAATAGCTTCGTTTCAGAACTAAAAAGTGTTTACACATTTAACACATTTTGAACATTTTTCCCCGAAATGCGTTCCCGTACACCAAAAAAGTTGCAAAATGTTCACTTATCTTTGAACAAAAATGGCGCTGAATGGCTCTCTCTTTAGAAACATTTTACACGTCAAATTTGAGCGAGCAAAAATGTGCAACATGTTTGCAGGCTTCCGATTGGCTGACACGCCGACTTTGACATTTGTTCCAGTTTTTTGACGTTTCTGCCATTTTTCCGTTCCCGTACATTTTGGAAAAATGTGTGAGTTGAACTCTTTCTTGACGGTTCTCTCTTTTGTAAATTTTGCCATTAAAAAGTACTGGAAAGGAGCTAATATTGACACACACGGCTAAACATTTGCATATTTCGTTTTTTACGCCTAATTTTTTTCGTTAGGCATAATCGACAACCATGACACATATTTTGCAGTCGGCTGACCATTAGTCGCAGCGAATTAGCAACCGAGGGTGGTTTTGTGTTTAGAGTTGCCAACGCAGTAATAAACAAGTGAGCCATAGCCTTGGTCGGGTCGGGGCCGACTATGTGATACCCTACACCACTTCCCCTGTGCATAAGCTTTTGACTGGTAAAATTCAAAATATTAAAATTGGGATAGCTTAGCGCCTTTGCTCTGAATGTCTTCATTAATACAGGTCAATTTTATTGAAACGCGTTTAAGTGCATCGTCAGAATAACTCAAATAAAAAAATGGAAAAGTGGGATGTATTCCAACCATCAACCATCACATTCCGACCCCTGAATAATATCCGACCATTACCAATATCAATAGGTTTATTCCTCTGTGGGACCCCCATTAACACCCAAAATTTCGTGACGATCCAATCAAAATTACGACGTGTAGAGTGATTACAAAAAATTAAAAAAATATGACTTATTACCGACTATTGCTATATCTCCGTTATTTGGCCACATACGCCAACATACTTTAAATCATTGTAAGGATGGGATTTTCTACTTTCATAGTCGGACTTTGCTTTTGGAAGGTCCCCAACCAATGCTGTGCTATTCGTCATTATTATTAAAACCGCAAATATGAGAAGTTGTGTTTTAATAGCCTCTATTGCGATAACTTCGTTGTTTGACCACCTACAACAACCTACTTTACATCGTTGCAAAGGCGATATTTTCTAATTTCATTAGCAGGTTTGCTTTTGGCATACCCCCTATAGAAGCTGAGATATTCGGTTTGGAAAAAAACATTGTCTTTTTCTCCAAAAAAGTTTTTTGACCATTCCGACCCCTAAATTTTATCCGACCATCACCAAAATAACATCAACACCCAAAATTTGGTGACGATCCGATCAAAATTACGACCTCTATCGTGATTTCTTTAAAGCGGAAAAATGGGATGTATTACCGACTATTGTGATATCTCCGTTATTTGGCCACATACGCTAACCTACTTTGCATCATTGTAAAGACAGGATTTTCTACTTTCATAACCTGGTTTTGTTTTTGGAAAGTATCCAACAAAAGCTGTGTTATTCGTCATTAGAATTAAAATCGAATAAATGAAAAGTTGTGTTCTATAAGCGACTATTGCGATATGTTTGTTGTTTGACCACCTACGACAACCTACCATACATCGCTGGCAGGCTTTGCCTTTAATATACCTCTTATAGATACGGAGATATTCGCTTTGAAATAAAACGTTGACTTTTTCCGCAAATAAGTTTTTTGCCCATTCCGACCCCTGAATATTATCCGACCATTCCCAAAATCAATAGGCTTCTTCCCCTCCGGGACCCTCATCAACATCCAAAATTTTGTGACGATCCGATCAAAATTGCGACCTGTAGCGTGATTACAAGGTTTAGATGGACAGACGGACGGACGGACTGACGGACGGACACACATAGCCAGATCGACTCAGCTCGTCGAGACATTCTTTTTGGTATATATAAGTATGGGTCTACGACCATTATTTCGATGCGTTACAAACTTTTTGGCCAAAACCAACTTATAATACCCTCCCCACATAGTGGTGTAGGGTATAAAAAGGTGCCATTTAATGTCAAAATGCCTCCCTCATATGGTAAAACCTAAAGAATACTAATTATTATTGTTTAAAAATAAAAAAAGATATATTGAACGGCTTCGCCAAAATTCACATGTCTTTTGAACGGAAAACTGGAATTAATTATATCGTGATTTTTAATGCATTACACTGGTAACCCTGATCTCAAAAACAACTGTTTGTTGAAAGCCGTTAAAACTTTGTTGCTTATTCTCTTTTCTGATATGTGTTGATCATGTGTGCTGCAAAATATGAGTATGCGTGTCCGATGCTATTTTATTATAGCGACAATATCAAATAGAATCAGCATCGCTAGCAATATTTTTGTGAAATTTGTTGCTACATGTTGCTAAACATATTTCGAAAATGTTTTAGCAGGCAAAGCTGCAAATATTTGTGGTGCTATGTGTACTATGTGTATATTTGGCAATACGTACCCAGCTTTACCATGCTGCATTACGGAAAATCATCTTCTAAAAATTGTATTTATATCGGTATTTAAGTGATATTGGGTTAGATTTATTGCTGTGGGTTGTATTTCTTACCTTGTCAATCTCATTGAGAACAAGTAAGAAAATATTAGTCAGCTGTGCTGACAGAGATAGACCCTCAGCCAATATCTCAGGAATTATCGACTAGCGCAAGATAAAAATTGTACCATCGTAATAGGAGCCGCAAGGACAACTTACTGAAAAAAAATTCAAAACGATCCAATAGAAGTTTTCAAACTTCACTTTATCAGAATTTTGTGTGGGAGGTACCCGAAGGAGTGGACCGATGTAGTCTATATTCCACCCTGATACATGAATGGATGAACTAATACGATGTGCACAGTCTGCACCAATCAGAAACGCCCTGCGAGAATTATCTTGCGGATTTGCTATTTTGGTTGCTGCCGTAAGGTTTCTTGGAGCTTTTATGCCAATATCTCAGGAAGTATGGACTAGGGCAAGAAAAAAATTGCACGCTGTAAAGGGAGCCGCAAGGACAACATACTGCAAAAAAATTAAAACGATCCGAGAGGAGCTGTGGGAGGTACCCGAAGGAGTGGACCGATATAGTCCATATTCGAACCCTATCTATATCTGGAAGGAATAACGCGATGTGCAAAGTTTGAACCAAATCGAATGCTCACTTCGAGAGTTATCTTCCACACCATTTTACAGAAAATTTGTTAACTTTTGTGGGGGATGTGCCTAAAGGAGTAGACCGTTATGCCCCATCTTCGAACTTGAACTTAGTTTGGACAAAATACCCACAATTTGGTTAGAATCGGTTGATCCATTCGAGAGTTATCGTGCGCACCAGCCAGCCAGACAGACGGACATGGCTAAATCGACTCCAAATTGTCTGAAACGAATTTCGTCCAAACATACTTGGGGTCTAAAACCGTTATTTCGATAAAGGCACATTTTTGGTCGTATAGCCTAAAGGCTGAGGGAATAACTAGACAAATTCCACCAAAAATTTCCTAAAATTAACAAAAAGGAAAACAATTCATTTCTTGTACTGTCAACTAAATTTTTGCAAACTTCACAACTTTTTATACCCTCCACCATAGTATGGAGGGTATATTAAGTTTGTTTTTCCGTTTGTAACGCATTGAAATACTCATTTGCGGCCCTATTCTGAGTCGATCTGTGCATGTCCGTCCGTCTGTGGTAATCACTCTAGCATCCATAAAAATGGAGATAGGACGCTGAAATTTTGGGAAAATGCGTCTTTTGTTTGCAGGCAGGTCAAGTTCGATGATGGGCTATATCGGTCCACATTTAGGTATAGGCCCCATATAACGGTACCCCCCGATTTGACGTTTTTAGCTACATTTTCAGACCGATTTAGCTATAATTTGACATTTAGGGTTCTTAAGTGTCAATAAACTTATATAATAAAACTTGTGGACTAAGGTCCACGTTTTGGTATAGCCCCCATATAACGGTACCTCCCGATTTACGGTATTTTCACGATTTTAGCTACATTTTCAGACCGAATTAGCTATAATTTGACATTAAGGGTTCTTAGTGACCAATAAGCTTATTTTCGAAAAATTATGAACTTAGGTCCATGTTTTGGTATAGCCCCCATAGAACGGTATCTCCCGATTTTCGGTATTTTGAGAATTTTTCCTACAATTTTTAACCGAATTAGCTGTAATTTGAACATACGACATTTGAAGATCGTAGTGGTCACCACACTTCTCCACCAAAAATTGTCAAGAAAGCTCCATGTATGAATAAGCACCCAAATAACGGTACCTCCCGATTTTCAGTAATTTGATGATTTTAGCTACAATTTTAAATCGAACTAGTAGTAATTTGACATTTGAAGTTCTTAGTGGTCATAAAACCTCTACATCAAAAATTGTCAATGTTTGGATATAGCCTTCATATAACGGTACCTCCCGATTTTCAGTAATTTGGCAATTTTAGTTTCAATTTTTAACCGAACTAGCTGTAATTTGACATTTGAAGGTCACCTATCCCAGCAAAAAAGTCCTCCCAAAATCATCGGTTTTGTAAGGGATTTTTGGCAGCCGTAACTACTCACAAACCCCCTTTCTATCCCATTATTTTTACAAGGGCATGGCGCTCTCAGTTTCTAGTTATTTTATGACCACTAGAATAACTAGTTATTCTGTGGCCACTAGAAATTGAAAAGTAAGGTGAAAAAATTCTATTTTTAGAACAGTTGATGTAGAGAATTTGTTTTTAATTTCATTACACTTCTTTCTTTTTTTTTACTTTATTTTATTTCGCTGTCTGCCCGAATTGAACCCACGATTTCTAGCTAAAGACTCTACACACTGTGCCACGCACACGAATATTAAGGGTTGCTTAAGAACTCAAATGTGCAGTGCACATGTGCACCACGAACTGTTATTTTTTAATTAAAAAAAAAAACTCGCGTGCCGACGGTGAGCGTTGAACACACAAGCCTAGGATTTATAGTCGGACACACATACACTGTGCCACCGTCCTCATTACTTAGTGAGGAGTAAAGTAAGTAGGTTTGCCTTGTAAATTTTTTAGAAACTAACCCATTACTTTTCAGATTACTTGTAATGCGAAAAGAAGCTTGTTTACATTACTTTGTAGTGGGTTACGTAATGACTTACGGATCCGAATTTTTGGTGGGATATAACGGTACCTCCCGATTTTCGGTACTTTGAGGATTTTACTTAACCGAGCGTAGGTCCATGTTTTGATATAGCCCCAAAACAAACCACCCCATTTCCCGTACCTTAGCTTTATTTGTTGGCCGAAGTTTCTGTAATTTGAAATTTTAGAGCCAACAAAAATTCTGCAACAAATATTGTTCATTTAAGTTCATATTTTCGTATAGCCCACATATAGCGGTACCTCCGAACTAGCTGTTAATGACATTTGAAGTTCCCACTGTTCACAATCCACTAGAAACATTCAACATAGGTCAAAGTTTTGGTATAGCCTCCATACAACGTTATGTACCGATTTTCGGTATTTTGAGGATTTTAGATATAATTTTTAACCGAATTAGGAGTTATTTGACATTAGAGGCTCCATCAACATACTTCCATGTTTTATTATAACCCCTATATAACGGTACCTCCCACTTTCTAGACCACCAAAAATTGTCAACATACATAGTTAGATATAGACACCATTGGCCTGTTCCCGTACTTTATAAAGTGGTAAAAGTCGTAAACGATTTTCATATAAATTTTGTGTACGGGAACGCAAAATGTGTAAAAGTGGTAAAAATTGTAAAAACTTTTTAGTTCTGGAACAGAGCTCATATATGTACATTATCTGACATTTTAACGTACCCATTTAAAGTTGGGGACAGGGATGAAAGCTAATTATTCCATTTTAGTTAAGAATATTTTATGGTGGAGGGTATGAAAAGTTCGGCCCGGCCGAACTTAACGCTTTTTTATTTGTTCAACCTTATACGGTATTTCTGGGAAAGTTGATCCTAATATACATATCTAGGAATAAATTATTTTCGGAATGACACTTTTCAATTGCATTTTTTCCATTCTTCTTCTTCTTTGTTGTATTTTATTAAGTCGGTCCTGTTAGTGGACCACCTTTTCCCGACATTTTTTGGTCAGGTGGACCCAAAAATTTTGTATGGGCTTAATATCTGGACTTTCGGCTGGGGTGGCGATAGCTTTGGCGCAGGTGTATAACAACCAAATCCTAAATAAAAAAGGTTTATATATAGGGTCGCTATCTTGGTAGTATTTATATTGCAATTTGTTTGAGTTTTCGGCTTCAACAAACCCAAATTTCTTGACGCTGTTGGTTAAATCATTTTTAAAAGCATCCAAATAAAATGCCTTTGATATTGTTTCTTCAAAATTTCGGATGTTACCAACGCCTCCGCTTGATATACAACCTCGTATCATAACCGACAGTTTTCCGAACCATGCGGTATAACATTTTCGTTTTCTTGGGGCTGGATTCTTGTTCTATGAAAATTTGAAATGAAAAATATTTTTTTTTTATTTGACAGTTTTTTCCTTTATAAAAGTTTTCATTTCACATTTTCATAGAAACAGAATTGAGCCCCAGGGCTTTGAGAGGTTTTCACAATACTCTTTGGGATCCATCGTGACAGTAATACATAATTTTCGTCTCATTAGAATATATAGCGTCATCCCAGTACACCAGAGGACGTGAAATATTCTCTGTAGCAAATCTAAACCGCTTCTGTATATTTTGCTGGGAGAGCATTTGTGTTTTCCTAGTGGCACGCTTAATGTAGACTCGTTTTTAGCTAGAAAAGTAAATTTTCGGAGGCTGTTTTGGGGTATATCATTCGTTTTTCTTCTTTCAATTCGTGGGGTCACCAAATTTGGTATGCCAGGTGACGCCTTCAGATTGATCCTTCCTTGTCTCTCGGCTCGGTTTATGATTTTGTACACCGTTCTTAACTTAAGAGAGGTGATTTCAGCGATTCTCGGGCGGATTTACCATTTTTATAATTGGAATAGGCCAAATGTATCAAATTCTTCAAAAAACTTCATCATCCAAATTTTAGATATCGCCCGAAATCGAGTACTTTGAAGTACCACACGGTGTTTGTTAGCTAAATTTTCTGATTGAATTAGCTATAGTTTAGAATTTGGGGTTTGCCGCGGCTTTCTAAAATTCTGAAAACACTTAAAATTGTGTATATTAAAAGAAACTTTTTATTTCATATTAGTTTAAAATATTTCATGTTGGGCAGTATATGAAGTTTGTCACGCCGAACTTAAATCGTTAGTACTTGTTTCAATTTGTGTTTCCTGTTAATGTCAAACATATAATAAATTACATCCCAACGTTGCATTTTTTACATGTTTCAACTCTATTAAGGGTTTGGCGTGATTGTTGGCCATTAACTATTATTCTGCAAGGGGACAAAATATAAATTTCATTTTACACCTTGACACGAAGATAATCAACCGCCAATTAGCAATACCAAAATGAAAATTAATAATAGTAATAATTTTGAACGAAAATGATATATGCATGTCTGAGATAATAAAAGTTAACACACATAAATATAAACATATACTAGACATACACACACATCCAACCAACATACATACATATGTATATTCTAACCACATCGAAAAAAGTTTGGTTAAAATGATTTATTTCTTTTAAGACATGACAAAAATTCTTCTAACAACAAACATTGCATGTTTCCACAAGAACAACAACACCAACAATAATAATAATATAAGTTATAATAACATATCCACTTGACACTCGTCGGTTGTTAAATCATTTGTCACATGGAACAACATTTGAAATCATAAAAAATATTGTGGTTGATATAAAGGTGGAGAGAAGAGAATCATTCGCAGTGTTTCCTTAGTTTATTTGTGTAGTGTGTGTGTGTGTGTATTTTGCTAAGTGAATGTGGTGTATGTTTGTGTGTGTATCATAATCTTTATGAATTTATTACTGTTGTTTTAACTCATTGTTGACAAACTGAAATTATTTGTTTTATGAAAATGACAATACCGACAACTGTCACAGCAACAACCACATCAATTCTTTTTAATAATGACAAAGTGACATTCTCAGACCCACAATCAACGGCTTAACAGCAAATGAAGTGATATGAACCGTTATGGTGAGATATGAGGTAAAATGATTAAAAAAAGTAAAACAAAAAAACTGTTTTTTTCCTGTGATGTTTTATCATTCCATGGCATTTTGTCATTTGTTGTTTTATTGTTTTGGTTGGAAAAGTGGCCAGACTAAGATGAAGAGTGAAATTAAAGGAGTATTTACACAATTTCATCAGCTTAACATTAGGGAAAGACAAAAGTTGAATAATGAAATCTACATACATACACATGTATATTAAACAGGAGAAACAAACTGGTTAGGAATCTATGCTGATATATTTCTTTAAGAAGATTGTTTCTCACTTAGAATAGCTGTAAAATTGGTTCAATATGGGTCTCATTACCAACTGAAAGCGAATTCTGATGGAAAATGTACCTAAAGCCTTTAATGGTATACTTACTTACTTAATCCAACCCCGTCTATCTTTCAGTATGGGATGTTTTGTAAAGGGGTTTCCATCTGGCTCTATCTCTGGCCATATTTTTTGCGTTCTCCGGTTCTACGTTTTTTTTTTACTAAATGGAACAGATAGTGATTCCTCCCATGTCATCCGTCTTTTGCCTCTAGGCCTTCTACCTTCGCACCTTGCTTCCATTACATGTCGAGGAAGTCTGTCTGCTGGCATTCTTACGTCATGACCAAACCCTATCAATTTTTATACCCTCCACCATAGTAAGGAGGGTATATTAAGTTTGTTTTTCCGTTTGTAACGCATTGAAATACTCATTTGCGACCCTATAAAGTATATATATTCTTGATCAGGGTAAAATTCTGAGTCGATCTGTGCACGTCCGTCCGTCCGTCCGTCAATCTGTGGTAATCACTCTAGAATCCACAAAAATGGAGATAGGACGCTGAAATTTTGGGAAAATGCGTCTTTTGTTTGCAGGCAGGTCAAGTTCGATAATGGGCTATATCGGTCCACGTTTTGGTATAGCCCCCATATAACGGTACCCCCCGATTTACGGTATTTTAACGTTTTTAGGTACAATTTCAGACCGATTTAGCTATAATTTGACATTTAGGGTTCTTAAGTGTCAATAAACTTATATAACAAAAGTTGTGGGCATAGCTCCATGTTTTGGTATAGCCCCCATATAATGGTACCCCCCCGATTTACGGTATTTTGACGTTTTTAGCCATATTTTCAGACCGATTTAGCTATAATTTGACATTTAGGGTTCTTAGGTGTCAATAAACTTATATAACAAAAGTTGTGCACATAGGTCCATGTTTTGGTACATGTTTTGGTTTAGGTACCCCCCGATTTATGGTATTTTGACGTTTTTAGCTACATTTTCAGACCGATTTAGCTATAATTTGATATTTAGGGTTCTTAGTGACCAAAAAACTGATATTCGAAAAAATTATGAACACAGGTACAGTGAGTCAATTAAGTATTTTGCCTCTTTAGAAAATTGAAAAAATTTCAATAAATTCGTTTAAAACCATCAAATTAGTGGTCAGAAAGTGGAATATTTGTATGTAGTATGTTTGTGGATAGTTTAGTGTCCAATATCTGCAAGAACCGCTGCGATAGGCTTAATGGTCTTCGAGATATTGACAAAAATCTACAACAACACAAAATATTTTATCTCAAAAAAGTATTTTGCCTTTTACATATTTATTGAGAAAATGACATTTTTGTTACACGCTAAAGATTTTTATAGTAACCGTTGGAGATTATAACATTATACAACCGTTGCGGCACCAGTTTCAACATCTTGCGACAAGTTTTCGCTGTTATTTTCTCCAATTTACCTACATTAATTTCTTCGACAATATTTTACATTAATTTTGGTCATTACCAACATTAATCTCTAAGAAAATCAGTGAAATATGATTCGCCACCACCTTCAAATCATAACAAATTCGTAAAAATAAATAAAAAGCTAAGATGCATCGCAAATAGCGAAATAAATTACAGTTTGGAATTAAGAAAATCAAGAACAGAGGCAAAAAATTGTTTAAAAAATCGCGAAGATCCTTCCTGGCCGCTTCCAAAAATTAATCGGGTCTTCAATATTAATCTCGGAACCAATGTCTTGGATGAAGTGTCCGCAAGGTTCCAAAATACAAAGATATTGACGGTGTTATGTCAAGAAAAAAATTAAAAAATAATTGGAAAATATACAAAAACAATCATGCCTTGCCAAGACCTTTGACGTTATAAAATTGAATTTTAAAAATGGTCCGGTTTAGTGGCGAAGGTATTTAAATATATTTGTATCGGATGACCCTAACATGTTGCGCTAAAATAGCAATAAAGAGTGATATATTTTGCCTTATTTATTAAAAAATAATAAAGTTTTTTCTTGACATAACACCGTCAATATCTTTGTATTTTGGAACCTAGCGGACACTTCATCCAAGACATTGGTTCCGAGATTAATATTGAAGACCCGATAAATTTTTGGAAGCGGCCAGGAAGGATCTTCGCGATTTTTTAAACAATTTTTTGCCTCTGTTCTTGATTTTCATAATTCCAAACTGTAATTTATTTCGCTATTTGCGATGCATCTTAGCTTTTTATTTATTTTTACGAATTTGTTATGATTTGAAGGTGGTGGCGAATCATATTTCACTGATTTTCTTAGAGATTAATGTTGGTAATGACCAAAATTAATGTAAAATATTGTCGAAGAAATTAATGTAGGTAAATTGGAGAAAATAACAGCGAAAACTTGTCGCAAGATGTTGAAACTGGTGCCGCAACGGTTGTATAATGTTATAATCTCCAACGGTTACTATAAAAATCTTTAGCGTGTAACAAAAATGTCATTTTCTCAATAAATATGTAAAAGGCAAAAAACTTTTTTGAGGTAAAATACTTTGTGTTGTTGTAGATTTTTGTCAATATCTCGAAGACCATTAAGCCTATCGCAGCGGTTCTTGCAGATATTGGACACTAAACTATCCACAAACATACTACATACAAATATTCCACTTTCTGACCACTAATTTGATGGTTTTAAACGAATTTATTGAAATTTTTTCAATTTTCTAAAGAGGCAAAATACTTAATTGACTCACTGTACATGTTTTGGTATAGCCCCATATAACGGTACCTCCCGATTTTCGGTATTTTTAAATTTTACCTACAAGTTTTAACCGAATTAGCTGTAATTTGAACATTTGACATTTAATGTTCTTAGTGGTCACCACACCTCTCCACCAAAATTGTCCACATAGGTCCATGTTCATCCGAACAGCTCCCATATTACGGTACCTCCCAATTTTCAGTAATTTGGCAATTTTAGCTACAATTTTTAACCGAACTAACTGTAGTTTGACATTTGAAGGTTGTAGTGGTCACCACACATCAGCATCAACAATTTTCAACATAGCCCCAATATAACGCTACATCCCGATTTTCGGTACTTTAAGGATTTTACTTAAAATGCTTAATCGAACGTAGGTCCATGTTTTGGTATAGCCCCAAAACAAACCTCCCGATTTTCCGTACCTTAGCTTTATTTTTTGGCCAAACTTTCTGTAATTTGAAATTTAAAAGCCAACAAAAATTGTTCATTTAAGTTCATATTTTCGTATAGCCCACATACCTCCGAACTAGCTGTTAATGACATTTGAAGTTCCCACGTTATGTACCGATTTTCGGTATTTTGAGGATTCTAGTTAAATTTTTTAACCGAATTAGGAGTTATTTGGCATTAAAGGCTCCCATCAAAAACTGTCAACATAGGCCCATGTTTTATTATAACCCCTATATAACAGTACTTAGATATAGGCACCATAAAAAAGGACCTCCCGAATGAAGCATTTTATGTACATTATCTGACATTTTAGCGTACTCACTTAAAGTTGGGGACAGGAATGAATATTTTATGGTGGAGGGTATGAAAAGTTCGGCCCGGCCGAACTTAATACTTTTTTATTTGTTTTTTACTAAATGGAACAGATAGTGATTCCTCCCATGTCATCCGTCTTTTGCCTCTAGGCCTTCTACCTTCGCACCTTGCTTCCATTACTCGTCGAGGAAGTCTCTCTGCTGGCGTTCTTACCATATGAACAAACCATCTCAATTCTTGTTCCTCAATTCGGTCATTCAGAGGCTTCTTATTGTTTCTTTTCGTATTCTGTGTCTCTTGGTTTTCTTAGCGACGCTTCTTAGGTACCACATTTCTGAAGCTTGAATTCGACTTTGACTTATTTTGGCATGTGCGCAAGCCTCACATGAATAGGCCAGTGTATGTTCATACGTAGATTTGTGCACAGCAAGTTTGGTTTTCGCAGTTGTTGTTTTTATGAATTTTTTATTTATTGCATTGTATAATTTTCCGAAGGCTGCTATTCTCTGGTTGATATCTTTGTCTGGTTTTCCATCGTCGCTAATTATTATCGGAATTCATGAACTTGTTTTAGCCGTGTTTGATCTAACGTTATTGAGTGGCTTCGTGGTTGTCTTGCAACGACCACAGTTTCTGTTTTAGACTTACTTATGCACAGGCTTCTTCTGTCAAATTCTGCCTTGAGTATATTCAGATTTTTCTGAAGACCTTCCTCGGAACTTGCTAAAAGCACATAATCATCAGCGTATGCAAGAGTGGATATCCGGGCTCATTTTCAGTGTCCTAAGTGTAAAGGTTTATATTTGCTTTTGTATTTTTGGAAGAATGTCGTCCATAAGTGTGATGAAGAGCTATGGGCTCAATATGTCGCCTTGTTTTACACCGGTATTGTTGAAAAATTCTCTTGATTTTGAGTTGCTTACTCTGACAAAATTCCTGCAGTTTTTATAAAAACTTCTTATTCTTATTAGAAGCTCTTCATCGACATCTCTTTCCTTAGTGCGGTCCAAATTTCTTCCCATCTGATGCTATCAAATGCCTTTTCTAGGTCTATAAAACACACGTGTAATTCTTTATTGTACTCTATTGACTTTTCGACTATAGCATCTGTAGTTCCACGGTTTGGTCTAAATCCGCATTGTCCGTCTTCTAGTAGATATTCCACGCGTTCTCGGAGTCGATTTGTTAGTATCCGGGAATAGATTTTTCCCAGATTTTTTAAGAGTGAAATTCCTTTGTGGTTTTCACATAGTCTGTCGTCGCAATTTTGGATTTTGGCGCTATAACGGCTATTTCCCAGTCCCGTGGTATCGAAGACGTATTCCAGCAGGTTTTTATTATGTTGAGAAGGAGGTTCTTACCCATCTCTCCCATATATTTCAACATTTCAGGAGCTACTCCGTCATGCCTTGCAGCCTTTCCAAGTCTCATATTCAGTAACGCGTCATCTAGTTCTTTCATTGTTATTTCTTCTACGGCATATTTTGCATTCAAGTTGCGTTCAGTTATATATATATATAATTGTTCCACAACATCCCATAGGGACAAGGGAGACTTCTCTCATATCAATGAGTGCACCCCGATTCATATTAGCTCAATGATATGGGACCTACAGTTTATCGCCGAGTCCGAACGGCGTGTCTAAGACACCACTTTTGTAGAGAAGTTTTACATGGCTGAAATACTCAGGAAATGTCGCCAACATTACTGAGGGGTATTTTGCCACCGTTGAAAAGTGTTTTGATGTTGCCTGGCCGGGGAATCGAACCCACGACCTTATGTGTGCAAGGCGGGTGTGCGTTCAGTTATACTGTTTATTATATTGCGTTGTTCCGTGGCTGCACTTTCTTCCTTAAAAAGAAGTACTTCAAAGTACTCCTTCCATCTATCCATTATTTTGGTTTCATCTTTCTGTATGTTGCCATTTTTGTGCTTTTTTGGACTTCTTAATTTCTTGAGCGTACTGTAGAATAATTTCTGATTTTCTTTGAAGTTTGTTTCCAGAGTATGACTAAATTGCTCCCATGTCCTTTGTTTTGCTGTTCTCACTAGACCTTTCACATATATTCTTTGATGCTTGTATGGGTTATACGTATCTGCATATTTGTTGGCCAGGTATTTTTTCCACCTATTCTTCTTTTCTTGTACCGCCAATTTTACCTCCTCATTCCACCATTTGGCGGATTTAACACACCTTTCTCCGCTATAGGCTTTGCGAATGTTTCGAATTTTTTCCATATGTCCTCAAGATTTTGGACTGCGTTCGCGGCTTGTAGTTTTTCCTCCAATAGATTAGCATATTTTTGTTTAGCTGCATCATTCCTGAAACTTGATATTTTCAGTCTTTCTGTCAATTGTTTCCATATTTTAGGGGGTTTGGTTCTGTTTTCGGGGATCGTTCTGTCCATTACCACAAGATAGTGGTCACTACCTATTTCCGGTCCTCTCATTGCATTTGCATGCCGACAACTTGGGAAGTCCTGTCGTCTTACAATTATGTAGTCTATCACCGACTGTTTTTTCCTTTTTGCTTCCTCTCTGGTAAAGCGGTGAATATTTTTGTGAGAGAATATAACTAGATAACTAGGTCGTTTTCTAGGTAGAACTGTTAATGCATTCTTTACCGTATTGTTCGTTTAAAATCTCGTGTTTTATTTCCAACTTTTCCGTTTAGGTCTCCAAGAATTATCATATCTGTACTGATTGCGTCTACTGTGGCCTGAAGCTTTTCCAAAAACCCTTTTTTTGGTTTCAGTGTTCTCGTCGTCATTTGGTGCATATGTTGCAATGAGAACTATATTTTTTCTGACTCTTTTATAGTCAAGGTCATTATTAGTTCGTTAACGAACTCCCAATCTATGACATTTGCTACTTCTTCTTTATGTATCCAAAATCCTACTCCTGCTCTTGCTCTTTGGTCTCTTGATACTCCAGAATATAACAGCATCGATCTATCGTTCAGGTCTTCTTTACCTTGGTTTTTCTCTTGGTTTCCGTTATTGCTAGATATTTCAATTTTGTTTTCATTATCTCCTCCTTGAGTTCGACTTCCTTTCTGTTTTAGGTGTTTACGTTCCATGTTCCCTAAATCATTGTCCTATTTTGGTTGTTTGGTTTTTTCCTTTACATTGTTTCACATTTAATCTATAAGTTTCAGGAATATGAATGATTGGCCCATAGTTCCCATTCCAGGTGGAGGGTTTGGCTCCTTAGAGTTTCCTAGCTAACTCATCTGCCGCCGCTTCTGGATCCGACGAAAACACATTTGTATAGCGAATCGCTTGATCCAAGACAGACATACGCTTCTCGCTGTACAATCGCCGTGTGTTAGCTGTGCTCTTGCGCCGATTGTGTTTTCTATGGTTGCCGTACCGGTTGATTCAGCCTCCGCCATCCAAAGATATAAAGGAGCCAGCTGCCACTTATTATGCTAAGATTTTGATCACACCCAGGTATTTTATTTTTCTGTTACCCTATTTGTTTGTTAAAATAAGTCAATTTTCCCCAATTCGCCAATGGGAGGGTCCCGATGGGGGATCTAGGTTAACCCCGCACGGGGGTATACTAATAACTCGATTTTGGGTCGCTGATTGTGGTTGTCAAATTGCGATGTAATTGAAATAATGAAAAGTAAATTAGTTTCTCATATATTGGTATATATAATTTTAGTTTTATATTATCTATCACGGTGTGCCTTAACAAATTTAAATGGAAGGTGCTTACACCTCGGAAGTTTTTGCTGATTCTGAAACTACAATGCTCATAGATGAGAAATATCAAGAAACAAAAAAAGTCGCCGGAGGGATTTTAAAATAAATCGCGATTTAAGTTTACATTTTTAGGGGTTCTTTAGGTTTTCACGATTTAGCTTGGAAACCGCGAGTTCTACGTAAATGGGTCTAAAGAAAATGTTGTAGCAGAGAAAATTCTCCACAAGATTGGCCTTTGTGATATTTTCGTAGGTTTTACCGTTTTTGAGATATAGAATTTCAAATTGAGACAATGCACTGACTGTATCGTCCCCTTATAAAACAATATTATGCACAGTACCCCTTAACTAACTTTTAATGGAAACCGCTTTAGACCCATTTACATAGAACTCGCGGTTTCCAAGCTAAATCGTGAAAACCTAAAGAACCCCTAAAAATGTGAACTTAAATCGCGATTTATTTTAAAATTCCTCCGGCGATTTTTTTGTTTCTTGATATTTCTCATCTATTAGGATTGTAGTTTCAGAATCAGCAAAAACTTCCGAGGTGTAAGCACCTTCCATTTAAATTTGTTAAGGCACACCGTGCTATGTAACTTAATGCCGTTTTCACTTGTTGTTGAAGTGAAAACGGCGTTAAGTTTGGCCGGTCCGAATTAGTTTCCTTTCGTTTATGAAAGTACTAACTTCTCCGTCACGCCAAAGCTGATTCACTTCAGTAGGGAATTGCTACATTTTCCTTCAGAAAAACTCACATCGGGTGGTATCGTTATACGGTGTCCCTACCAAAACATAGCTCTATATTTAAAAATTTTCGAATTGAAATACATAAAATCGGGTGTTACCGTTCATTGGGAAATATCAATACAATACAATACAATTCTATGAGGAAATGTCAAGTAAGTAGTCTTACCAAATTCCAACCATTTCTGTGGAATAATCTGACTAAAAATTTCAAAGTACCGAAAATCGAGACCTGTACCGACAATTCTGTGTCAGGAATTTGTTTAAGCCCAACGGAAACTAAGTTCCAAATTGTCGCGGTATCGGCTTTGAAATTTCTCAATTCGACATGTATCGATCATTCTCTTATACCCCTAATGGAGACTATATACCGAATTTTAGCAATTTCGGCTACATCGAAACGATGAACTTTACCGACGAATATAGCCCATACGAAGATCGAATATCAGCAATTTCGGTGGGATAATAAGGTTAAAACTTTCAACGGACGGAAATCATTATATCGACTTATAATTCTATATACTTTATAGGGTCGCCGAACAATATTTCGATGTGTTACAAACGAAATGACAAACATTGGTTTACCCTGTGCTCTATGGTTGAGGGTATAACAAATATTCTTTGGTTTGGACTCCAAGAACCAGTGAATTATCTTAATTTTCTATGTTACACAATTTTCTGAAATTAATATAGGCTATATTATATTTTGAAATTCCCCGTTGAAGTGGAAATACCTCTAAAAATATAGAATTCCTCTGACACATCCAATAGATAAATTTTACACAAACAACATTTAAAATTCTTCAAATATTACAAGAACATCACTCGGGCTGGATTATTGGACTTGCGGGGCTTTCTCCAGAGAAGTATGGAGAATACGGATAGGTTGAAGTATGTGCAGCCCTCTAATAATATGGGTGAATGCTTCACTCGGAGACAGTTGGCCAATTGTATACTTCCTTGGTAGGTTTGAAGATGCTGTAAAGATGATGACAGCTTATTAAGAGTTATTACTTGATGAATTCAAGAAAATGGAGATGAGGTTTGGGCATATTTCTCGTTGGATTAGAGAAGAGGAATAATAGATTTCCAGAGTACTACCGTGCTGTTGATCACACACAGGCAACACTAAACAATGCCACTGTGAACCCATTTTGAAGTTAGATATCGAAGTCTACAGTAATCTGTTATCGTGCTGGGAACATAGCCCAAAAGATTTGTAAACCCCCGTGACATCTTTCGAACTTTCATATCGTTTTTCGTGGGCAAGTCATTGCTTTCAGACCATCTGAAATGACTGGTGGGCAGAATACGACAATCGGTTCCTCAGTTACCGAGCTAGAGTTGGCATCGATTTCAAAATGTCAATTTGAGAAAATGTTCCCTTCCAAAGCTCATATCTCAGGCAATAGGTATGTATGTATGATTTTGTATACGAAGAATTCGCACATACATACCTGTGATACATACTTATATACATACATATAAATGTTTTGGTGACAACACATACGAAACACCAGTTCACCGAAATAACTCAAAACCAACTGCAACTACATTCATATGTCACATAAATCGTTTGGTTACATTACTTCTGAAATATTTTGCAACTGCTCTATTTCTCTGGCTGAGGTGTTTGAGCAAAGTAAACATACATATATACAAGTGGATATTTGAGAGAGCAGAATGGTAAATATGTAAAGGCACTTGTTATAAGTATGTGCCATATATACACAAACTTAAAACTGTCAACTCTCTCTATATAATTTATGGGGGTGATGTATGACGTTCCAAATTCAGTTTACGGTTGTGTGCATGTGCATGAGTGTGCCAAACTGTTCATTTGTTGCAGTTGTACAAACATTTATGGCTCTTTCTTCAAGAACATTCGGTGCTAAATGAAATATAAGGTTAGTTCGTTTACTTTGACCATAAAAATTATGGCGGTCAGTTGACCTTGGGAGAATAGAATCAGGTGTTCCAGTTAAAAAGGAGATTTGAATTTGATACTGTTAACAGATCAAGCAGAATAATAGGATAACAAGGAAGGAATTTGGATTAGGTATAACGTTTGAATGTTCACAGTAAGCTAGTTAACAAGAACAAACATTATGTTAAAACAACTTGGGGACCATACAATTCGTAATGAATAAACTCAGCAATATTTGTAAAAAAAAACTCAGCAATTATTCGTTAAAAATTTAAATAATTTTGGTGTAAATAAGGACATCTATGAAATATTATTTCACTTAATGTGTGTTCATTTATATTTGAAGTTTAACTAAGCCAGATAACAAGGTTCTTTTATATGTAGTCAATAATGTAGAGTTGTGCCAATTGAACTATGTACATATATTAAAGTTCAATGGACACCGGCCGTTTGTATGAACAAACTGCGTATACTTAATATCTCAGGTTAGTTTGTATGATGTTACTCATACGTTTTGGAACTAGAACAGTGAACTAGGTCGCACAGAGGGGAAACATAGACCTAAAGTTGCTCAAAAAATGTTGATAAACGGCAACCAGACTCTTTTCTACATTTGCTATAACCATCCTCGACTTTGTAAGATTAACCAATCCAATGCAGCAGTCGATTAAACTCAGCCATACTGAAAACAAAAAGTAAATTTTCGAAAACTAAGAAATTAGGTGAACATTAAAATGACATTATTTTCGCGAAAATTTATATTTTTCAAGATTTATTGTTTTTGTACAGTCTCCGAACAAGATTAGCATTTAAAATGTTCAGATTTTTTTGTACATCTTTGCTCTTTAAGAATGGTGATACATATCCTTTTATGATTTTTTTTTATGATAATTTTTAAGATTACTACAATTTCAATAGTGAAAAAGTCTATTTCCCCGTCGTTTCCCGACCATAGTTTCTTCTAATGTTTTATGCGCTTGAGTCTCAAATATCAGATTCAATCATTAAAAATTGCGCATATTTGCACCATTCCGAAAAAAAATCAAATTTTTTTCAACTAAAATATGAAATATTTTTATATGGAATTGCAAGTTTTACTCACACTAAATTTTGCTCCGCCTTATAACCGGGGCTCTTATTTATCAGACTAAACCAACACCTATCAAATATGTTTGCATTATTCAGAAACATTCACGGCTTTTCTCATGTGAATTGAGAAAAATTTAATTTAAGTAAGTTTCAAAAAATAAAATTTGGAATGAAATATATGTATGTATATGGGACTATATATACATCTGTACCGATTTGTTTGAAAATTTGCTCAATGTTTTTTTTAGGCTAGTTCAGGTTGCATGTGTCAAATTTCAGTGATTTTGGTGCATTTTTATCTCACATCAGATGCGAATATATATGGAAGCTGCATCCAAATCTGGACCGATTTTCATTATTTTCTATAGGATTAATCCTTGTACAAATGATATGCTTTGTGCAAAATTGTATATCAATCGGACTATAAATGAGCTTTCTAGGGCTTTTGATCAACTTTTAACACAAATTTCCGCTCTGTGGGTCGTTCAATTGTCCAACTCTACAATAATGTATTTGTTTTTATTGTGTAGGTTATAATCCCAGTTGGAAATTGTCTGCAATGAGTCTTCAATGTTGTCTCCAATCCATTGAAGACGGCTCGACGACAGCCCTTTGGGATCATCTACGACATTTTCATACAAATGTCGCAAAACTCGTGCACAACGACGATATAATGAACATTGGCTTGTACCTTGTCGTTGATGAATACATAACGTCTTTGTCTAGAACTTCACCCACCTTGTCTTCAATGGCCCCTAAATGGATTCCAACCTGAAATAAAACAAAAAGATCAGTAATTTTCTATAACATTTACTTACAATTTTCACTCGGCATTTCTGCTGAATATTTCCTCTTCTCCGACTTTAGTTTTCTCCTTTCCTTTTATTTCTCCTTGAGAAAATTGGACAAATATGTACTAACAAGTGAAAAAGTGTCAGTTGGCTTTGCCGACAGATATATACCCTCAGCCAATGTGAAGTGAAACTTTCACCTACGGACAGGTCTCTTCTTAATTTTGTGGGCCTTTTTGGACATTTGAACTTGCCGACAAAAATGTGAATTAGGATTTAACTGCACAAAGACACAAATGTTGAACTTTTGTGGGGGAGGTACCCTTAGGGAGGACCGATATGGGCCATTTTAGAAGCTAAACTAAATTTTGACAAAATATTAGGAGATCCAAAATTTGGACCAAATTGGTTGCCCCATTCAAATGATATCGTCCTAGCGTTTTAGTGGCATTTTTTAAATATTGGGGAGAAGTACCGGTACTGCCCTATGAATGTTGGACCAAATCGGTTGAACACTTTGTTCTCTCCGACCGCCACATATGGTGACATAGGGGGTTTTTACACCTTTCGGACTGTTTTGCCAAGAAATATGGACTCACTCCTGAAGAAACGTTTACTGTCTAATAGAGGTAGCGAATGCAAATAGCTGCAACACAAATCAAAGTGATTCGAGAGCAGGTCTTAAAGTGAACATATCCGAAATTTTGTGTGAGAGGTACCAGAAGGAGGAGACAAATATAGTCCATATTCGAAATTGGATATATCTGGTAGATATATTAGGATGTGCAAAGTATGGATTACATCGGTCACTCCCTTCAAAAGTTATCGTGCGCTCAATTTTTCCGAACATTTTTCAACTTTTGTGGTGGAGGTACCTGAAGAAGTGCACCGATATAGCTTATCTTCGAATTTAAACTATGTTGGGACAAAATATTACGAAGGCCAATTTTTGGACTGAATCTGCAGATCCTTTCTTGAGTTATCTTGCGCTCCAACCACTACACACGGTGTCATATGGGCACTTTGAAACTTTTAGGCTATTTTCTCAGGAAGTATGGACTTGCCCCTGATGAAACTTGTACCGTCGTATGGCGGGCAGTGAATACAAGTGGCTGAAACAAAA
This sequence comes from Musca autumnalis, assembly GCF_047663935.1. Lineage (NCBI taxonomy): Eukaryota > Metazoa > Arthropoda > Insecta > Diptera > Muscidae > Musca > Musca autumnalis. The sequence continues at coordinate 66,065,366 of NW_027411977.1, read as the reverse complement.
ATCAAAGCGATTCGAGAGCAGGTCCTAATCTGAACTTACCCGAAATTTTGTGTGGCAGGTACCCGAAGCAGTAGACCGATTGAGTCCATATTGGAACCTCATCTAAGTCTGGTAGACATTTCACGATTTGCAAAGTATGGACAAAATCGGTTACTCCCTTCAAGAATTATCGTACGTACAAAATTTCCGAACATATTCGAACTTTTGTGGGGGAGGTACCGGAAGGAGTGGACCGATATAACCCATCTTCGAATTTAAACTAAGTTTGGACAAAATATTACGAAAGCCAAATTTTGGATCGAATCGGTTGATCCGGTCGAGAGTTATCGTGCGCTCCAGCCAGACAGACAGACAGACGGACGGACGGACATTGCTCAATCGACTCCAAATTGTCTGAAACACATTTCGTCCAAACATACTTGCGGTCTAAAACCATTATTTCGATGAGGCACATTTTGCCCGTATGAAAGTGTATATACCCTCGTTAGCATAAATGCTAAGCGTATAAAAAGAGGTAATTTAAATTAATGTATACATTATTTTATGCAACTTACCGAAAATTTAAAGAATTATTTGTACCTTACATCATTTTACTAAATTGTTTAACTTCATAACATTTTAAAAATATGTGACTGATTGATCCAAATCTTTAACTTATACTGATTTCAAAGTCACGGAAGGAAAATAAACTTGGCATTTCATGATCTTTTTGACATTGTCGTTCAGAATGTCACACATCGCACATGCAAGAGTAATACATTCGGTGACACCAATTTTTGTAGTTGATGAAATCGTCATTGCAAATTAAATTTCCAATGGATATACTAACCGAGTAGATCAATACAAAATTGATGACTCTTGCGCGACACTTTCAATTCGTTGAGGACTCTTGCAGACAGCCCTTTGGAATCGTTGGTGACATTTTCACCCAAGTGTCCCAGTATTCATGCACGACAACTTGGGCGACAGGGTAAGCGAAGATGTGGTCGGCGACGACCTAGATGATTAAAATCTCCGTATTTCGCGGATGATATTCTTTCTCATGATGGAATCTTTCAAATAAAACGCTTGCCGTTTAATTTTGCCACCATTTATAATTTAAATGCAAGCGTTTTATTTGAGAGATTCTATCATGAGAAAGAATATATTTATTGAGGCTAAGCGACAAATTATTTTCTAGTTTTAAGTGCATTTCTAAATAAAACACTGAAACTTAACTTTTTTAAATTAACTGTGAACAAAATTATAGTCAATTTAGGCCGAAAATTTAGATAACAACTTAAAATGCCTGAAATCGTGTAGTACCGTTATATAAAGGTTATACCAAAACCTGGACTTATGTCCATAATTTTTGGTGGGGAAGTTTCTGTACCATTGAGAACTCCAAATGCCAAGTTACAGCCAATTCTGGCTAAAAATGAAGGTAAAATCCTTAAAACACTTGAAATCGGGTGGTACCACTATATGGGGCTATACCAAAACCTGGACCTATGTCAACAATTTGTGGTAGAGAAGTTTCTGTACCAAATGCCAAGTTACAGCCAATTCGCCTTAAAAATGAAGATAAAATCCTTAAAACACTTGAAATCGGGCCGTACCGCTATATGGGGGCTATACCAATACCTGGACCTATGTCCACAATTTTTGGAGGGGAAGTTTCAGTACCATTGCGAACCCCAAATGCCAAATTACAGCCTATTCGCGTTAAAAATTAAGATAAAATCCTTACAACACTTGAAATCAGGTGGTACCGCTATATGGGGGCTATACCAAAAACTGTACCTATGTCCATCATTTTTAGTGAGGAAGTTTCTGCAATGGGGTGTCCCATTGCCAAGTTACAGCCAATTCGGCCTAAAAATAAAGATAAAATCCTCATAATACTTGAAATCGGTTGGTACCGCTATAAGGGTGCTATACCAAAACCTGGACCTATGTTCACAATTTTTGGTGGGGAAATGTCTGTATAATTGGAAATCCCAAATGCCGAATGACAGCTAATTCGGGCAAAAACGAAGAAAAATCCTCAAAATACCTGAAATCGGGTGGTACTGCTATATGGGGGTTGTAGGAAAAAATGGGAACATATTCATGTATTGTCATCCAAATCTGAAAAGTGTGCAAAGTTTCAGCTAGATTGGTCAACTGCAACTGTGTTAAAAATGAGTTACCAGATTTGAACTAAAAAGAACAACAAAGCAAGTTAAATAAAACGCTGTAAAAAATAAATTATTTTTACGAATCAAATATAAACCTGTTCTTTAAATTATAAGACATTGTCGTCTTGTGCAGGGAAAACAAATAAATTAAATAAAAAATGTTAAATAATTAATAATACTTTTCTCCCGTATGTTCTGCAATACACCATTTCCTTCTTTATCACGCCTTATACATCTTACCCCAACCGATCAGTGGGCGACCTTTCTTTATTTTTGGATTCTGCAAAAAAAATGATTGTAAATGAATGTTGTGAATATCCACTAAATATTCTAAAATCTTACCATATACAACAGGCTTTGTATTTTACAGTCGCTGGAATTTTCAATGTTCTTCATTAAAGTGTTTAATCTTTTTAGTCTAACTGTTTTCTACATAATACAGTTTGCAAAAATAAAAATTGTTTAATCAGTAACGCGGTTTTCGAATTTTATGACTTTATAATTTTACATTTATTACAAAGTGTAAAATTGTTTTAAAGCATTCTTTTGAGCATTTGTCGGATTGTTGCCAAGACACAATGCACAAGATATGGTCATGCAAGTTTTCGTACATGACCATTTCGGAACATTCGTCAACGAATCGTCGACGAAAATGTGATCAAAGATTAAATTTTCTTTTGGGAATGAAACAACTTAGATATGTGCATTAGGGTTATGACTTTTTAACAACGTCATATCCCTGTATCATAGCGTGATGAGTTTCTACATAAGACTACATAGAATCTTAATTATAAGGTGATTCGGTGAAAAAACCTTACGCACGAAATAAAGTTAAATTTTGAATTTATCAAAATTATGGGCAATTTTTTGAAGTCACTCTAAGCAGTTATGTATTTGAAAATAAAATTTATAGCCGCATGAGATAACCACTAAAATTTGTTTCTCACTAATTTTCTTTAATTCTGAGAATTATAAAAACGTCGTAAACGCTTTTTTCAAAGTTTTATTTAAAAATAACATCTAAAGTTTTTCAAAGTGGGTTTTGTGCATGACCTTTTTCATTTTTTAATGGAATAAACGTTATTTGAGTTAGTTAGTTAGGCTTAAATTTATTAATTCGTGAAATAGGAAATATTTTTTGGGAAAAAATTTTTTTTTCATTTCATACATTTTTTCAAAAAAATATTTTTTAAAAAAATTTTCGTGATGTTTTTTCATATTTCAATGGAACAAACGTTATTTTAGTTATAAATAGGTAAAAGTTCATTTATCCGTGCTACATTAAATCATTTTTGAGAAAAAATGTCGAAAAGACATAACCCTAATGTGCATATACTGTACACGGACTTTATTAATTATAAATAAGTTATATTTTTTATTTAACTAATAATATTTATTCTTCTTTGCTTTCAGAAATTGTAACAAATAAATGCAGTGAGACAGGTTCAAAGGTATGTTTAAGATTTCTAAAATGTTTAACAGACATATGTGTTTAATATATGTGCTCTGGGCAGCGTTGCCGAATTTGACGATTTATCGTCATTTTGACGATTTTTTGGCCCAAAATTGAAAAATGACGATTTGACGATTTTATGGTCCAAAATGACTATTTTTCACGTAATATAGAATTGCAATAAATAAAAGACTATAACAATATTTTGACCAAAATTTTACGAAAAACTTTAAGGAAAGCAATGTTCCAAACTCGATTTTATGAGCTTTTTGACGTTTTATAGCAATTTCCAGGTGGATTGGCTATATTTAGGCACATATCTGGAATACAGGTTTTTGCCTCATCTTTGATTTACATCACCTGAAAATTTTCATTTAGGATTTTTAATGGATGAAAATCTTCCTTTAAAAGTTTTCGAGATAAAATACTTCCTTCCGATGCCATCTTTAATGACAATTTTTGTCGATTTCCGAGTGCCCATCAAACAAAATGTACGTGTACGGACAAACATGGACGATTACACTATCAAGCAAGCGATATTTGAGATAATCTGTCATTCAAAACTGGCAATGTGTACCCAGCTTTACCTTGCTGCATTACTGCAAAATCGATAACCACAGGGAAAACTATCATCTTCTGAAAGCCGTTTTTATAGCGGTTTTTAGTGAGATTGGGTTAGATTTATTGCTGTGGGTTGTATATTTTATGTTGACAGTTTCATTGACAAAACTATCAGCGAAAAAATCGCACTAAAAGGTAACCACAAACATAGTTTTGGATCATGTTGACGATTTTCCAAATTTCGTTGACGATTTGACGATTTTTTTGACGATTTCCGATCAAAAACTGTCGGCAACGCTGGCTCTGGGTCGTATGGTGCACTTGGTCGTATGGTAGACTAAGTCGTATGATTAACGGGCTGTATTCTTCAAAATGAATAAACAAGTAAAAAAGTATCAGTCGGCTTTGCCGACAGAGATATACCCTCAGCCAATGTGAAGTGAAACTTTCGCCTACGGACAGATCGATTGTATTCAAGGTCTCTTTAGAATTTTGTGGCCCTTTTGGGACATTTGAACTTGCCGACAAAAATGTGGGTCAGGAATTAACTGCACTAAACACACAAATGTTGAACTTTTGTGGGGGAGGTACCCTTAGGGGGGCCCGATATGGACCATTTGAGAAGTTAAACTAAATTTGAGAAAATATTAGGAGATCCAAAGGTTGGACCAAATTGGTTGACCCATTCAAGTGATATCGTCCTAGCATTTTATTGGCATTTTTTAAATATTGGGGAGAAGTACTGGAAGATGTGGACCGGTATTGCCACATGAAACTATGTTTGGATATAATATGACGAAGACCAAATGTTGGACGAAATCGGTTGAACAGATCGAGAATTATCGTTCTCTCCGACCGCCACACATGGTCACATGGGGATTTTTTTAACCTTTCGGGCTGTTTTCCTAAAAAATATGGACTTGCCCCTGAAAAAACTTTTACCATCGAAATAGAGGTAGCGAATCCAAATCGCTTCAACAAAAATCAAAGTGATTCAAGAGGTAGATATATTCGTATGTGCAAAGGATGGATTACATCGGCCACTCCCTTCAAGAGTTATCGTGCGATATGGCTTATCTTCGAATTTAAACTATGTTTGGACAAAATATTACGAAAGCCAAATTTTGGACCGAATCGACAGATCCGTTCGAGAGTTATCTCGCTCCATCCACTGCACACGGTGTCATAGGGACTTTTTGCATCTTTCAGGTTAATTTCTCGGGAAGTATGGACTTGCCCCTGATGAAACTTGTACCGTCGTATGGGGGGCAATTAATACAAGTAGTTGCAACAAAAACCAAAGCGATTCGGGAGCAGGCCCTAATCTGAAGTTATCCGAAATTTTTTGTGGGAGGTACCCGAAGGAGTGGACCGATTGTGTCCATATTGGAACCTCATCTAAGTCTAGTAGATATTTCACGATGCGCAAAGTATGGATCAAATCCGATACTTCCTTCAAGAGTTATCGTGGGCACAATTTTTCCGAACATTTTCGAACTTTTGTGGGGGATGTACCGGAAGGAGTGGACCGATATAGCTCATCTTCGAACTTAAACTAAGTTTGGACAAAATATTGCGAAAGCCAAATTTTGGACCAAATCGGTTCATCCGATTTGGTCCAGCCAGACAGACGGACGGACATTGCTAAATCGACTCCAAATTGTCTGAAACACATTTCGTCCAAACATACTTGGGGTCTAAAACCATTATTTCGACGAGGCACATTTTGCCCGTATGAAAGCGTATATACCCTCGTTAGCATAAATGCTGAGGGTATAAAAAATGTAATAATTTGTTACAGTAGCTTAACAAATTTTGTTCGACCAAACCATTTCTCCCTGGGCCCTCCACCCCTGCGTACGTTCCCGGTGTGCAAAGCCATACTATCGCAAGATTATTAAAAGCAACTAAAATGTCTAATGTACACGAAAACATACCAATTGAATATGCGATTTAGTCGAAACTTTGAAAATCACAATATTTCTATAAAACGTTTATAAAGTTCATATATCGGCCAACGTATTCGGGATCCACCAACTCAAATTTCGAAATTTTTGTTTATGGACACATTATGGGTGGATCGTCTGCAATTTTTAACGAAAGTAGTTCTTTTGGTCCTGGTTACAACTACATACAATGTAGTTATACCCTCCATTATAATATGGAGGACATAATTAACTTTGTCATTCCGTTTGTAACATATCGAAATGTTCGTCGGAGTATCTATGTGTATTAATACCTATAATGTGGGCATTAATATCTAGAATAATTTTAATATCATAGACAAGGCACTGGTGATGGCAAAATATATCCTTAGTCGGCTCGACCTGGTATTCATTTTGTCGGGACATGGACACAAACAAGACTGTTGTTGTTGATCGACACAAATGAATAGGAAGAATAGATGTTTTGTCTGGCTAACTACAAACCCACAGCTAAACATGTGCCTTGTGTGGTGGTTAGTATAATACAAAGCGTTTAGATGTTGAAGCGTGTTGTATTTGTGTCATACAGGAAAAGCGATGGATTTGGAAAGATGTACATTAGTTTCCAAATCCATCGCTTTTCCTGTATGACACAAATACAACACGTTTTGCATATTAACTCACACATTTGTAAAACACAAAAGTAATTGAATAACGTAGAAGGAAGAGCCGAGAGCAAAAAAGATAACAATGTTTATTTATTGTGACTCATTAATTGCCGATAAATGAATTAAATCCCAACCCTATAACCTGAAATCGTTATAGCCATGGAAGTAGCGTAAACATGCATGATTCGCTACTACAGCCATATATTTTAATAAGCCATAATATGCACATGCTTATTAATAATAATAATATGCGGACAACGACTGGAACATTTTATTAGAATTTATTTATAGTCAAATGGATTGGTTAGATATCTATGCCCATGTGCATTAAATATACATATATTTATATATTAAGTGACATTAATAAAATCAGTATGTAATTGTAACTAACGGTTGTGAGTAATTGTTGTGAGTAACTAGTAAATGCAAATTGTTTTATAATTGCCAATTATTTTCATATTAGGAGGATTGATGGTAATAATCTGTTAATAATGGAACTAAAATTAATAACATATTTATTATTAAATTTATGGAGGCGGTGTGGAAAATGGTGGTTATCAGACAATATTGAAATTCCTAGGGTTATCTTAGAAGGTTGTGTGTTGAAGCAGAATTGTGTAGGTTGTAAAACATTCGTTTGAATTCCTCAAAAATATTGTCTTTGGGCCTTGGCACAATACCCGCGCAATACCTATGAAGACACAATAACGACCTTGTCTCTTTACAATATTATGGCTGATTCAAGGCCATAAACATTATTTTCAACTTTCAATGTTTTCGCTTTTTTGACAAGGGATACTTTCTCGAAATCAAACCTCCATCAAATGTGGCATTTTCACTATGACATGTTGTCATTGGAGGCTTACATACAACGTGTATTTAATAATCAAAGTTATGTTGAAATGTGTCAATCTGTATTAAAAATAATTCCATTTCCACAAATTTGGGAATATATATATATATATATATATATATATATATATATATATATTAGAAAAACAAATTTTAAATGGAAATATTGGAATATACATTTATAAATAAAATTCCAACTATTAAAAAAAGGTTTATAAATATTGATGAAGGAAACTGCACATGAATATTGAATAGTCGTATACTTCACTTAATGTGCACACATCAAAAAGTTTCAAATTAATATCTACTGAATTAATTCTCTTTCGAGTTGAGCTGCTGTGACCTAAGATGTACATTGAAAAATTAGGATTACACCGATGTCACACACATTCAAGCATTATGCTACGTTTCACGGGTGGTTAAGTCCGATTATCAGGCATATTAGAATGTTATTTAGTGGGTTGTATGTATGTGTATAGCATTATGATATTTAATTAATTTTATTTTTTGTGTAAATAAAAAATACCATATACATACATTTTTAGCAGTTGGAAATTTCATTTCATAGTTGTTGGCAAATTTCTTGGAAACAATTGCCAGTGTATTCCTTTGTTCTTTCTTTTGTTTTCAAATTTTATTATTTAACAACAACAACAACAATGTTGTACTTCCTTTTATCCCTACATTATAAATACACATAAAACGTGATGAAAAGAAATTAAGGAAATGGTCAAAACAATGGCCACAAAATATAAATTACGATTACCCAATGTTTGTATTACAAAACGGCAGGCAGAGTATGACGAACCAATGTGGCAGGTATTCAAAAAACAGAAACGTTTCAAAATGCTTTAATTAATTTTTTCTCGTTCTCACTGCCAAGCGATACCTCCAACCACACAGCCCCTCAAACTTCTTTGCATCTTTTCAAATTGTCATTATTATTTTTTGGTCTTCATTCTTAGGAATTTATTTTCAATCTATGGAAGCCGTGGGTGGATGGGTGGAGATTTGATTGAAACAAATATTCAATGTTAATGAAAAAAGGAAATCTACATAAAACGCTGGATGGTCAAAATAAAATGACAGCAAAAAAATCTTTATGTCAACAAAAGTGATGGAGAGCCAGTCAGCCATCGCCATTTCTTTTTCATTTCCTTTAATTCGCAAGAAAGAAAAAAAAAACAGGCTGAACAAATTAGCACTTTGCCTATTACTTTGCCCATTTCTTTATTCAGCATCAACTACGAATCACGTATAAATCTATTTTTAAAATTGTCATTTTATGAAAGGAAATTTAGAATTGTTTGACAATAACATTTGTAATGACAAAAACGTGTTACAATGTGGAAATTGTTTTTCTTTTTCTGTTTCTTTGTTTGTCAATGGAAGATCCGTCGAAGTATTGTTTCGTTGTAAAGTTATTTGTATATAAGAGCAGCCAATTGGCTGTGGGGGATTTTATGTGGCATTTATTGGTTCTCACGTTTCATGACATTTAGTGGGAGGTGGTCATACGCCCTTAGATATAGATTGCATATATAAATATGCCCTAAACGTTTTGAAATTTAATCTGCACAATAGCCCTAATATAGTTTTGAAAACAATAGAACTGTGACGGATTTTGGAGCACTTCAACTCTTTAGAATTAATGAGATTTGTAAAAAACCGTTAACGGAAAGTGTTATTAGATTGAGGGAATCTCTGCATACGATCTGAAGGGACTCTTTCTGGACGAGCTGAAGGGATTATTTCTAGAGGAGTGAAGTGCGTCTTGCTAGACGAGCAGAAGGGAGTCTTTATAAAAAAAGCTGATAGGAGTCTTTATGTACATACTGTAGGGAGTTTTATAGACGAGCTGGAGTGAATATTTATAGCCAAGCTGAAGGGAGTCTCTATAAATGAATTGAAGGGAGTTTTTATAGACGAGCAGAAGGGAGTCTTTCTAGACGAGCAAAAGGGAGTCTTTATAAAGACTCTGATAGGAGTCTACATATACATACTGTAGGGAGTTTTATAGACGAGCTGAAGGGATTCTTTCTAGACGAGCTGAAAGGGGTTTTTATAGACGAGCAGAATGGGGTCTTTATAAAAAAATCTGAGAGGATTCTTTATATACATACTGTAGGGAGTTTTATAGAGGAGCTGAAGGGAATATCTATAGATGAATTTAAAGGAGTTATTCTAGACGAGCTGAAGGAAGTCTTTACAAAGATTCTGATAGGAGCCTTTATATACATACTGTAGGGAGTTTTATAGCCGAGCTGAAGGGAGTCTTTCTAGACGATCTGAAGAGAGTCTTTCTAGACGATCTGAAAGGAGTTTTTATAGACGAGCTGAAGAGAGTCTTTCTAGACGAGCGGAATGGAGTCTTTATAAAAAAGCTGATAGGAGTATTTATGCACATACTGTAGGGAGTTTTATAGACGATCTGAAGGGAGTATCTATAGACAAGATGAAGGGAGTCTCTATAGATGAATTGAAGGGTGTTTTTATAGACAAGCTGAACAGGGTCTTTATAGACGATCTGAAAGGCGTTTTTATAGACGAGCTAAAGAGAGTCTTTCTAGACGAGCAGAAGGGAGTCTTTGTATACATACTGTAGGGAGTTTTATAGACGAGCTGAAGAGGGTCTTTCTAGACGAGCAGAAGGAAGTCTGTATAAAAAAAAAACGATAGGAGTCTTTATATACCTACTGTAGGGTGTTTTATAGACGAGCTGAAGGGAGTTTTAATAGACTAGCTGAGGGAAGTCTTTATATATAGGCTGCAGGGAGCCTTTATAGACGAGCTGAAGGGATTCATTTTAGACGAGATGTGGGCAGTCTTTTTGAACGAGCTGAATTGTGCCTTTCAGTCGAGCGGAAAAGATTCTTTATAAAACAAGTAAAAAAAGTGTCAGTCGGCTTTACCGACAGATATATACCCTCAGCCAATGTGAAGTGATACTTTCTCTTCAGAATTTTGTGGCCCTTTTTGGACATTTGAACTTGCCAACAAAAATGTGGATTAGGAATTAACTAAACTAATGATGAACTTTTCTGGGGGTGGTACCCTTAGGGAGGACCGATGTTGGCCATTTTAAAAGTTAAACTAAATTTTGACAAAATATTAGGAGATCCAAAGTTTGGACCAAATTGGTTGCCCCATTCAGGTGATATCGTCCTAGAATTTTAGTTACATTTTTTAAATATTGGGGAGAAGTACCGGAAGTTGTGGACCGGTATTGTCCATGAAACTAAGTTTGGATATAATATGACGAAGACCAAATGTTGGACCAAATCGGTTGAGCAGTTCAAGAGTTATTGTGTTCTCCGACCCACATATGGTAACATAGGGATTTTTTACACTTTTCGGGCTGTTTTCCCAAGAAATATGGACTTGTCCCTGAAAAATTTTTACCGTCGTAATGAAGGTAGAATGCAAATCGCTTCAACAAAAATCAAAGTTATTCGAGAGCAGGGCCTAAATTGAGCTTATCCGAAATTTTGTGTGGGAGGTACCCGAAGGAGTGGACCGATTAAGTCCATATTGGAACCTCATCTAAGTCTGGTAGATATTTCACGATGTGCAAAGTATGGACCAAATCGGTAACTTCCTTCAAGAGTTATCGTGCCGCAAATTTTCCGAACATTTTCGAACTTTTGTGGGGGAGGTACCGGAAGGAATGGACTTATATAACCCATCTTCGAACTTAAACTAAGTTTGGACAAAATATTTCGAAAGCCAAATTTGGACCGAATCGGTGGATCCGTTCGAGAGTTATCGTGCGCTCCAGTCAGCAGGACAGACAGACAGACTGACGGACAAGGCTAAATCAACTTCAAATTGCCTGAAACACATTTCGTCCAGACATACTTGGGGTCTAAATCCATTATTTCGATGAGGCACATTTTACCCGTATGAAAGTGTATATACCCTCGTTAGGATAAATGCTGAGGGTATAAAAAGCTGATTGGAGTCGTTATGGACATACTGTAGGGAGTTTTTATAGACGTGCTGAAAGGAGTCTTTATAGATAAGCTGTAAAGAGTTTTTCTTGAAGATCTGAAGGGAGTCTTTTATGGAGTAGTTTAACATCCCTTTCATTTCCTGGAGTATAATAATTTAATCAATCAAAATGTTATTCAATATAGATTAATTATAATTACTACATATATTTTTATACATAGTAATTGAGTTTTGGAGTAGTATTGTTATCCCTCCCTTAAATTACTTAATTTTAAATTATAATGGCATTATATTGTAGTGTACAGCCTTAAGGTCGAAAGACTGGGCATAAGAGAATTGAAATAAATAAAAATAAAATAAAATAAAAGTTGAAAGGAAGTCTTTATACACCAGCTGAAAGTAGTCTTTGTAGATAAGCTTAAGGGAGTCTTTACAGACGAACTGAAAGTAATCTTTATAGACGAGCTAATGGGAGTTTTTGTAGACGAGCTGAAGAGAGCCTTTCTAGACTAGCTGAGGGGAGCCTTTATAGACGAGCTGAAGGAAATCTTTGTGGAAGAGTTGCAGGAAGTCTTTGTAGACGAGCTGAATAGAGTAAGGTTTGTTGTTGTTTTAGGAAAGCAAATATGTTCGTTCATTTCCGATATCTGGTTCTGGTTCATCTGTATCCAGACTCAAAAAATTCTGCAACCTGGTTTGGCTGCGTCCATAGGGAATGAGGAGACAGGTGAGTTGGTTTAGCTGGTTATCTAAGCAAATGCAGCGTGCCGTGTGATATCAAGCCACAGGCATTTGTTTCGCATGGTGGCATCAATTCGGGCCCAATATTAATTGAGCCGTCTGCATCGTCCGGATCTTGACTGGGCTAAAACCGCTTGTGTTTTCCTTCTACCGCATTCACAACTATATCTCAGTACTGCCTGCTCGAATGGTTCAGCGTGGATGCTATCCAAGCCTGCCTGATAGGCTCATTGGTTTAGACGTTCTCGGTTGTACCATAGGATCTCTATCTCCCTCCAGATTATGAAGATCTATCCTGACGTGCCTGGGTGGGGGAGATTTCCCACTAAAGCGTGACAAAGATGCTCACTGCAATAACAATAAAATTTACTCCCATGATACTGAAAATACTAACAAAAAAGTTATTACACCCTCCACATTATGGTATAATTATATTTGTCATTCCGTTTGTAACACATCGAAATCAGCATACAATCTAAGTCGATATAACCATGTCCGCCTGTATGTTACCAAGATACAGCTCGCAATTTTTAAAATATAGCTTATTAAATTGGTATAGAAGTTTCTATCACCCCTAGGATGTTCGGTATTGAAAATGGGCAACATCGGTCCACGCCTTCATATACCTCCATACCGCTGATTTTCGGTGTTTGAAGATTGTGGCCTCAATCTCGCACCGAAATGACTAAAATTTGGCATTTATTCTTCGTTGGGGGTATATAACATTCCCCTTGAAATTTTTCGGTATAGGTCTACGTCTCCATAAAGCCCCCATAGAACGGTACCTCCTGACTTTCGATATTTTGAAGGTTATGGCTTCAATCTTGCATCGAAATGACTGAAATTTGATATTTATTCTTCGTTGGGGGTATTAAAGTTTCCACCTGAAATTTGTCGGTATAGATTCACGTCCTCATATAGTTCCCATAGAACGGTAACTCCCGATTTTCAGTATTTTGCAGGTTGTGGTCTCAATCTCACATAGAAATGATTGAAATTTGGTATTTATTCTCCGTCGAGGGTATTAAACTTTACACTTGAAATTTGTTGGTACAGGTCCACGCCTTCATCTAGCCCCCATAGAACGGTACTTACCGATTTTCAGAATTTTGAAGATTGTGGCCTAAATATCCAACCGAAATGGCTGACGTTTTGTATTTAGTTTCATTGTCGGTATAAAATAGTCCAGAAGATAATTATCAGAACCTTTAGATTGTCGGTAATTTGATGGTTTTAGCCATATACAACAAACAAAAAAACATTGTTCCACAACATCCTATACGAGACAAGGGAGACTTCTCTCATATCAATGAGTGCACCCCGATTCAAATTTAGCTCAATAATATGGGACCTACTGTTTATCGCCGAGTCCGAACGGCGTGTCTTAAGACACCACTTGTGGAGAAGTTTTACCTTACCGAAATGTCTGAAATGTTGATATTTCGGATTCTCAATGGATAGAAAAGCTCCACGAAGGAAATGATCATATTTTAGTATATATCAAATGTTCTACATGCACTGGCCTGAATGGGTAGGTATTAATCCTTGTTGAAAAGAACCGATACTCCTCCGTTGGCGTGGCGGAAGAGCATAGTACTTTCATAAACGAAAGGAAATTAATTGTAAAGTTTTACTTCAATGCATCTCATGATGAAGGCTACAAAAAGCTCGGCCTGGACGAACTGAATGCCGTTCTTAATTTTTTTGTAATAATTATACCCTCAGCATTTATGCTACACTTCGGTATATACACTTTCATATGGGCAGAATGTGCATCATCGAAATAATAGTTGTAGACCCCAAGTATGTTTGGACGAAATCTGTTTCAAACAATTTGGAGTTGATTTAGTCATGTCCGTCCGTCTATCTGTCTGTCTGGCTGGAGTGCACTATAACTCTCGAACGGATCAACTGATTATGTCAAAAATTTGGCTTTCGTAATATTTTGTCCAAACTTAGTTTAAGTTCGAAGATGGGTTATATCGGTCCACTTCTTCCTGTACCCCCTCACAAAAGTTCGAAAACGTTCGGAAACTTTGTGCGCATCATAATTCTTGAAGGGAGTAACCGATGTGGTCCATACTTAGCAAATCGTGAAACTCCTACAAGACTTAGATGAGGTTCCAATATGTCCATCGGTCCACTCCTTCGGGCACCTCTCACACAAAATTCCTCAAAATTTCAGTTTAGGACCTACTCTCGAATCTCTTTGATTTTTGTTTTAGCAACTTGTTTTCACTGCCCCCCATACGACGGTACAAGTTTCATTAGGGGCAAGTCCATACTTCCTGAGAAAATAGCATGAAAGTTGCAAAAACCCCTTTGAAGATAAGCCATATCGGTCCACTGCTTCAGGTACCTCCCCCACAAAAGTTAAAAAATGTTCGGAAAAATTGTTGGCACGATAACTCTTGAAGGGAGTGACCAATGTAACCCATACTTTGCATATCCTAATATATCTACCAGATATAGATGAGGTTCAGATATGGACTATATTTGTCTACTCCTTCTGGTACATCTCACACACAATTTCGGATATGTTCACTTTAAGACCTGCTCTCGAATCACTTTGATTTTTGTTGAAGCGATTTGAATTCGCTACCTCCATTACGACGGTAAAAGTTTTTTCGGGGCAAGTCCATATTTCTTAAGAAAACAGCCCGAAAGGTGTAAAAAATCCCGATAGGTGTAAAAAATGCCATATCGGTCCTCCCTAAGGTTACCTCCCCCACAAAGGTTCAACATTTGTGTCTTAGGGCAGTTAATTCCTAATCCACATTTTTGTCGGCAAGTTCAAATGTCCAAAATGTCCACAAAATTCTGAAGAGACCTTAAATACATTCGATCTGTCCGTAGGTGAAAGTTTCACTTCACATTGGCTGAGGGTATATATCTGTCGGCATAGCCGACTGACACTTTTTTACTTGTTATACAAGTTGAAAGCAAGTCTTTATACACCAGCTGAAGGGAGTCCTTCTAGACGAGCGTAAGGGAGTATTTACAGACGTGCTGAATGAAATATTAGTATACGAGGTAAAGGGAGTCTTCATAGACGAGATGAAGGATATCTTTGTGGAAGAGCTGAAGGGAGTATTTCTAGATGAGCTGAATAGAGTAAGGTTTGTTGTTGTTGTAGAAACGCAAATATGTTCGTTCATTTCACTTATCTGGTTCTGTTTCCTCTGTATCCAGACTCAAAAAGTTCTGGTTTGGCTGCTTCCATAAGGAATCAGGAGACATGTGAGTTGAGTTAGCTGCATATCTAAGCAAATGCAGCGTGAAATTTGTCGGTACAGATCCACGCCTTCATCTAGCCCCCATAGAACGGTGCTTACCGATTTTCAGAATTTTGAAGGTTGAGGCCTAAATATCCCACCGAAATGGCTGACGTTTGGTATTTAGTTTTTATTGTCGGTATAAAATAGTCCAGATAATTATTATCAGTATAATAGCCCGCATAGAACGGAACCTTTCGATTGTCGGTAATTTGAAGGTTATAGCTATATTATCTTACCGAAATATTTGAAATGTATTTTTTTTAGTATATTTCAAATGTTCTACAAGCATTGACCTGAATGGGTAGAGAACATCGATGTCTCCTTGGTATTACACCTTGTTTAAAAGAAGCGATATTCCTCCGTTAGCGTGGCGGAAGAGCTTAGTACTTTCATAAACGAAAGGAAACTAATTGTTACGTTTTACTTTAATGCATCTCATAATGAAGGGTACATAAAGCTCGGCCCGGCCGAACTGAATGCCGTTCTTAATTGTTTTTAAATAATTATACCCTCAGTATTTAGGCTACACTTCCATACGGGCAAAATGTGCCTCATCGAAATAATAGTTGTAGACCCCAAGTATGTTTGGACGAAATCTGTTACAGACAATTTGGAGTTGATTTAACCATGTCCGTCCGTCTATCTGTCTGTCTGGCTGGAGTGCACGATAAATGTCGAACGGATCAACCGATTCTGTCAAAAATTTGGCTTTCGTAATATTTTGTCCAAACTTATTTTAAGTTCGAAGATGGGTTATATCGGTCCACTCCTTCCTGTACTCCCTCACAAAAGTTCGAAAACGTTCGGAAGCTTTGTGCGCACGATAACTCTTGAAAGGAGTAATCGATTTGGTCCATACTTTGCAAATCGTGAAATTTCTTCCAGACTTAGATGAGGTTCCAATATGGACTCAATCGGTCCACACCTTCGGGCACCTCTCATACAAAATTTCGGAAAAGTTCAGATTAGGACCTGCAGTGGGATTCTCTATGACATTTTTTGGTTACCGACAAAAATCGGTCAAATTAAAACGCAAAATTATAAATGAAAAGTCAAAATAAAAGTTGACAACACTGTTGCTATCGGTAGAACATTACGACTACTTTTAATTGGTCGTTAACTTACCGAATAATATCGTTAATTTCCGAAATTATAAGCATTTTAATTTTAACGATTTTTGTCGATAACACACAACTGCGATCGAATCGCTTCGATTTTTGTTGTAGGAACATGTATTCACCGCCCTTCATACGACGGTATACGTTTCATCAGGGGCAAGTCCATACTTCCTGAGAAGATAGCCTGAAAGTTCCACAAAAACCCTATGACACAGTGTGTAGTGGTTGGAGCGCAAGATAACTGTCGAACGGATGAACCACTTTGGTCCAAAATTAGGCCTTCGTAATATTTTTGTTCCACTACCACTACCTGAAGGGTACCTCCCCCACAAAGGTTCAAAAATGTTTGGACAATTTGTGCGCACGATAACTCTTGAAGGAATTAACCGATTTATTCCATACTTTGCAAATCGTGAAATTTCTACCAGACTTAGATGAGGTTCCAATATGGACTCAATCGGTCCATCCCTTCGGGCACCTCTCACACAAAATTCCGCTAAAATTCAGTTAAGGACCTACTCTCGAATCTCTTTGATTTTTGTTGTAACAACTTGTATTCCCTGTCACCCATACGACGGTTTATGTTTCATCAGGGGCAATACTTCCTGAGAAAATATGACACCGTGAGTAGTGGTTGGAGCACAAGTTAACTCTCGCAGAATCAGCCGATTCGGTCTAAAGTTTGGCCTTCGTAATATTTTGTTCAAACTTGCTTTAAGTTCGAAGATGAGCCATATCGGTCCACTACCACTACCTAAAGGGTACCTCCCCCACAAAAGTTCAAAAATGTTTGGAAAAATTGTGCGCACGATAACCCTTGAAGGGAGTGGCCGATTTGGTTCACACTTTACACATCCTAATGTTTCTACCAGATATAGATCAGGTTCGAATATGGACTGTATTTGTCCACCCGTTCGGGTACCACCCACACAAAATTTCGAAAGAGTTCACTTTAAGACCTGCTCTCGAATCACTTTGATTTTTGTTGTAGCAACTTTGCATTCCCTTACTCTATTACGACAGTAATAGTTTTTTCAGGGGCAAGTCCACACTTCTTAAGAAAACAGCCCGAAAGTTGTAAAAGCCCCTATGGAACCATATGTAGTGGCTGGAGAGCACGATAACTCTTGAACTGATCTACCGATTTAATACACAATTTGGCCTTCATCATATTTTGTCCAAACTTAGTTTCAGTTTGAAGTTGACCAATACCGGTCCACAGCCTCCGGTACTTCCCCCAATATTTAAAAAATTTAACTAGAATGGTATGCACGATATCTATTGAACGGGGGAATCAATTTGGTCCAAACTTTGGATCTCTTAATATTTTGTCCAAATTTGGTTTAACTTATAAAATGGCCCATATCGGTCCTCTCCTTAGGGCACCTCCCCCCCCCCCCCCCCCAAAAGTTCAAAGTTTCAATTCACATAAGCTGAGGGTATATCTGTGTCGCCAAAGCCGACTTATACTTTCCTACTTGTTTTGTACTTGAATTTGACCCAACAGTCATAACGCTGAACCTTCTTAAATGATTCTAGTTACACAATAATTCTGTGGTATTCGACTTCATTTCAAACCAGCCTTGGTTTATGCAAAATTTCTGTATCATATTGAAACTTCAAAGTGATTGTTATTTGTCATTGAATATGTTTAAAGCCAGCCCTAATTTTAGTGTAGTTTCCTATGGCATAAAATCATTTAAAGAGGCTATTAAGTTGCACAAATTTCCATTTGTATTAAATGCTAATATCTAAATTGCCCCCAAAACGTTTTCCCCAACGATTTACGGATTTAAAAGCTTTTGCTTGAACGATCTGTGCCTTTCACTTTTATTTTACATTTCCAATCGGCAGATTTAGCAATCACATGGAAGGAAGCATTTTCCCCAAACACATATTTAATTCCTTTTGTTTTGCACATCAATTTATTTTGTCTGAGGTGGAGAATGATGGTGGTGATGACGATGATGGTGTCACTTGTCAGTGCCACCACCCACCCCACTTTCTAATTCCACTTTTGCCTTTTGTGTTTGCTATGGGATTTAACTATCTCCTGCTGACATCATTGTCTGGCCCCTCATTGAAATGCCACCTTATTGTGAGATTGTGCTTAAATGTTTGTCCTATGTAGCCACCCGCATATTTCCATTCAATACATTTCGATTTATGAACTTTGTATGGGTATTAGTTTGGTGTGTTTGTGTGGGTGTTGCGGCACATGATGAGATTTAATACTTATTTTCTTAATAAAGCTGTGTTGTTGTTGATTTATTAAGCTCACCTTAAGAAATGCAAAAAGAAAATGAAATAAATCACAATTTACATTGTCGTGATATTTTGAGGAGGAGAATTTTTCCCCTCTATGTTAAATATTTGGGTAATTTTTTTTTGAGGGAGGTATTTACGTACCTTATAAACGAGCTTAATGTGGGGCTTTATAGACGAAATATAAGTTTTTTTTATGTTCACATGTGCTGCGCAAGCAACCGCTTTTGTTATTAGTCTTCTTGATACGACAACTTCCTTCGTAATAGTCATGTCTCACATGGTCAGCCCTTTCTTAGTTGTTCTTCGTTACCACATGTCCAAGTTATTCCCCTCAAATGTTTACTCAAACATCATTTATAATTACAAATGCGCCACATTTCCCATGGGATATTGAATTGAATAATTTGTTCAGAGCTTTCCAACTCCCCTGAGATGTGAGGCATGCATTAGACGTAAACGTAACATTAAATGAACGAATGAATGACAAACACAAAACGTGCTTTATTATTAATTTCTTCAATTTCTTTTCTGGGCTTTCGCCAACCACCACCAACCACCTCCACCCATTGTTAAGTGTTCAATATCAAGTGCTGGAAAACGAAATTGGCCAAAGGTTAATCGTGATTAATTCCTATAACATTTAAAACATATTGGATGATTCGCATGAAAATGATGCTTAATATATTGTACCCTGCTAAACTAAAAATGAACCAACCAGAACCAGCAATGAAGGCATCCATACCTATATCCCTGAAGAAAGAAAAAAAACGAACAATTAAAATAAATGGCCTTTAGATCAAATAACCATGGGTGCGAGTGGTTTGCCTTTGCGGTATAATTTGTTAAAATTACTTAATTAACATAAGATCTTGCAAACAATTTCAATAAAGTTGTTGTTCTCGTTAACTTGTTTTACTTTAGGCCTTCTCGATATGTTGGCGTTGTATTTTTTTGGTTGTTATACAAAAAGGAAAGGAAAGAAAACAATAATTTAGTTTAATTTTGGTCAAGAAAAATGTTTCCATGTCGTTAGGCTGAGATCGCATTTTAATATTAATGAAATTGTATTCATTAAAATGAAACATTTTGGACCACAAATGGCTATAAAAAGACCCTTAATATGTTGTTATTAAATTTTAAACGTATTGGTAATTACAGTGGTTTATTTAACTTACTTTGGTGTCCGTTTAGTTCAAATCTGGTAACTCATTTTTAACACAGTTGCAGTTGACCAATCGAACTGAAACTTTGCACACTTTTCAGATTTGGATGACAATACATGAATATGACACCAAATCCATCATGGGTCCATTTTTTTCTATAGCCCCCATATAGCGGTACCACCCGATTTAGTTCAAAGCGAGTAACTCATTTTAACGCAGTTGTAGTTGACAAATCGAACTGAAACTTTGCACCCTTTTCAGATTTGGATGACAATACATGTACATACATATGGACCCATTTTTTCCTATAGCCCCCATATAGCGGTACCACCCGATTTCAGGTATTTTGAGGATTTTATCTTCATTTTTAGCACGAATTAGCTGTCATTTGGCATTTGGAGTTCTCAATGGTACAGACATTGCCCCACCAAAAATTGTGAACATAGGCCCAAGTTTTGGTATAGCCCCCATATAGCGGTACCACCCGATTTCAAGTATTATGAGGTTTTTATCTTCATTTTTAGTCCGAATTGGCTGTAACTTGGCAATGGGACCCCCCAGTGGTACAGAAACTTTCTTACTAAAAATGATGGAAATAGGTACAGGTTTTGGTATAGCCCCCATATTGCGGTACCACCCGATTCCAATTGTTTTAAGAATTTTATCTTCAGTTTTAACACGAATAGGCTATAATTTGGCATTTGGGGTTCCCAATGGTACTGAAACTTCCCCACCAAAAATTGTGGACATAGATCCAGGTTTTGGTATAGCCATATAGCGGTACGACCCGATTTCAAGTATTTTAAGGATTTTATCTTCATTATTAGGCAGAATTGGTATTTAGAGTCCCCAATGGTACAGAAACTTCTCCACTAAAAATTTTTGACATAGGTCCAGGTTTTTGTATGGCCCCCATATAACGTACCATCGATTTCAAGCGTTGTAAGGATTTATCTTCAATTCTTTAGGCAGAATTGTCTGTAACTTGGCATTTGCAGTTCTCAATGGCACAGAAACTTGCCGACCAAAAATTATGGACATAAGTCCAGGTTTTGGTATAGCCTTTATATAACGGTACCACACGATTTCAGCATTTTAAAGTTTTTATCTACATTTTCGGCCTAAATTTACTATAATTTTGTTCTCGTGGTCAAAAAAATATTTACTAAAAAGTTGAAAATAAAAAATAATTTAAAACAAGTAAAAAAGTATCAGTCAGAAAAGTATCGCTTTGCCGACAGATATATACCCTCAGCCTGTGTGGATTGAAATACTTTTTTTTTCAAAAAAAATTACGTATTTAGAGGGGGGTTTCAAAATAATATGGATAGGATTAAAGCGCAAAAAATTGCGGGGATATCGATAGATAGGGCTTTTTTAAACTGAGTTTCGACAATATTTAGAGTACCAGTTTACCTAATATTTTCGAACTTTTTTGGGGGAGGTATCGGAAGGTCCACTCCTTCCAGCTTCGAATTTCATCTAATATTCAAAGAAATATTACGATATCCAAAGTGTGGACGAACGTAGTATTCGGCTGGAACTCCCCCGTCACTCCATATAGTGTTATAGGGGGTTTTTACAACTTTCGGGCTATTTTCTCAAGAAGTATGGACTTGCCCCTGAAATAACTTTTACCGTCGTAATGGAGGTAGCGAATGCAAATCGCTTCAACAAAAATCAAAGTGATTCGAGAGCAGGTCTTAAAGTGAACTTATCCGAAATTTTGTGTGGGAGGTACCAGAAGGAGTAGACAAATATAGTCCATGTTTGAACCTGTTCTATGTCTGGTAGATATAATAGGATGTTGCAGAGTATGGATTACATCGGTCATTCCCTTGAAGAGTTATCGTGCGCACAATTATTCCGAACATTTTTGAACTTTTGTGAGGGAGGTACCTGAAGGAGAGGACCGATATGGCCAAAGTTTGCACCCAATTGGCAGATCCGTTCGATATTTATCTTGCGCTCCAACCACTACACACGGTCTCATAGGGTTTTTTCAACTTTCAGACTATTTGCTCAGAAAGTATGGACTTGCCTCTGAGGAAACTTGTACCGTCGTATGGCGGACAGTGAATACAAGTTGTTACAACAAAAATCAAAGCGATTCGAAAGCAGGTCCTTAACTGAACTTTTCCTACTTTTTGTGTGGGAGGTACCCGAAGGAGTGAACCGATTAAACTAAGTTTGGGCAAAATATTACGAAAGCCAAATTTTGGACCCAAATGGTTGATCCCTTCGAGGGTTATCGTGCGCACCAGCCAGACAGACAGACGGACGGACATGGCTAAATCGACTCCAAATTTTCTGAAACACATTTCGTCCAAACATACTTTATTTCGATGAGGCACATTTTGCCCGTATGAAAGTGTATATTCCCTCGTTATATTAATTGCTGAAGGTATAGAAAATAATTTAAAAAAATAAGTTTCAGTGTTTTATTTAGAAATGTACTTAAAACTAGAAATTAATTTGTCGCTTAGCCTCAATATGTATATTCTTTCTGATGATGGAATCTGTCAAATAAAACGCTGGTATTTAAATTATAAATGGTGGCAAAATTAAACTGTAAGCATTTTATTTGAGAGATTCCATCATTTTAAGTGCATTTATAAATAAAACACTGAAACTTATTTTTTTAACTTATTTTTTGAATAATTAAAAAGGTTCTGTTATATTAATACGATTGGAAACTTCATTCCTTCAACTACTAAACTTATGTTTTTTTTTCGAAAAATAGTTGATTCAATTTTGTCGCCGAGCACAAGGATATTTTCATTAACAGCTGGAGTTTAGAAGTAATTAAAAACAAGTAAGATAAGGCTATAGTCGGACGGGGCCGACCATGTGACACCCTACACCACTACCACTGGGAAGTAGCTTTCAGAAATTCAAATTTCCTTTTTGGAACAAATAAACTTACTTTAAGAAATAACTTTGTGGATTCTGCCGGCTTATCACATCAAACTTAAATAACACGGAAACAAGTAAAAAAGTATCAGTCAGCTGTGCTGACAGAGATATACCCTCAGCCTGTGTATATTGAAACAATTTTTTCCCAAAATCGTATGTATTTGGGGGGTTTTAAAAATTTTGGATGTATGAACCGACAAAAATGTTAATTAGGATTAAAGATCAAAAGTTTTGCGGAGGAGATACTTCAAGGAATGGACCGACATTGACCATTATGGAAGTGGATCTCCAGCCACTACATATGGTGCCATAGGTAGTTCTTACACCCTTCACGCTGTTTGCTCAAGAAGTATGGACTTGGCCCTGAAAAAAATATTACCATCGTAATTGAGGCAGCGAATGCAAGTTGCTTCAACAAAAATCAACGTGATTCGATTGTGTGCGAGATACCGGATGGAGTGGACAAATATAGTCCATATTTGAACCTGATCTATATCTGGTAGATATATTAGGATGTGTAAAGTATGGACCAATTCGGCCACTCCCTTCAATAGTTACCGTATGAACAATTTTTCCGAACATTTTTGAGCTTTTGTGGGGGAGGTACCTGAAGGAGTGGACCTATATGGCTTATCTTCGAACTTAAACTATGTTTGGACAAAATATTACTAAGGCCAAATTTTGGACCGAATCGGTAGATCCGTTCGAGAGTTATCTTGCGCTCCAACCACCTCACACGGTGTCGTAGGGGTTTTTGCAACTTTGGGGCTTTTTTTCAGGTAGTGTGGACTTGCCCCTGATGAAACTTGTACCGTCGTATAGGGGGCAACGAATACAAGTTGCTAAAACAAAAATCAAAGCGATTCAAGAGCAGGTCCTAAACTGAACATATCCCAAATTTTTGGTGGGAGGTACCCGAAGGAGTGGACCGATTGAGTCCATATTGGAAACTCATCTAAGCCTGGTAGACATTGCACGATTTGCAAAGTATGGACCAAATCGGTTACTCCCTTCAAGAGTTATCGGACGTACAAATTTTCCGAACATTTTTTGAACTTTTGTGGGGAAGGTACCGGAAGGAGTGGACCGATATAACCCATCTTCGAACTTAAACTAAGTTTGGACAAAATATTACGAAAGCCAAATTTTGGATCGAATCGATTGATCCGTTCGAGAGTTATCGTGCGCTCCAGCCAGCCGGACAGACAGACAGACGGACGGACATTGCTCAATCGACTCCAAATTTTCTGAAACACATTTCGTCCAAACATACTTGGGGTCTAAAACCATTATTTCGATGAGGCACATTTTGCCCGTATGAAAGTGTATATACCCTCGTTAGCATAAATGCTGAGAGTATAATGAAAACAACTTCTAATATGCATTTTTTGAACGTACATATTGTGACTACAAAAACCCTAGTAGGATTTTGTCCTGTCAGATCCAGTTCGGATTTTATGGCCTCATCTAAACCGGACTAAAACTACAGTTTTTTTGGATTTATCGGGCCTTTATCTCAGAAACGATTAGGAATTTGGCTTTTCTCTCTTTGTCAAAATTGTAGCCCTGAACCAGTATAACTTCTCTTTTGAACAGACCACATAAGAAAAACTCCATCTAGGGCATCAAAATCGATAATATATACAACATTTTACATAATTGTTGAAATCCTGTTCAGTATCAGCTAAACTATTGGGAGTTGAACCAAGTAACCTGTTGCAAAAATCTTCCACATAAAGTTCTCAGCAATTCTTCTGAACTTTCTGAAACTCTATAATGCTTACTTCATGTTGTTTCAGTGGTATTTTGCATCATATCTTTTACAACAGGTATTTCAAACACAGTTCACACCAACAGTTTCTTCTCGCATTTCGGATTTCACCACATTATTGACATATTTATTAAATCGTCGTTGAAAAAACATGTTGAAAATAACGTGATAGAGGCATTTTACAACAGTGTCATGTTCTGAAGAGTTTTGTACTATATTCCAACGAATATTTTTTCAAAGAAATCGTTAAGAAAAATTTAACAGTTTTGAAGATATGGTGCGAAATGTATACAAATTATGGAATTTTTAGATATATTTTAAAATTTAAGGCAATAAATGTAGTTTTTCGAGTTCAGCATTTCACGAAATATTCTATTCTTGTCCTTATCTAAAAAATTGCTTCAGAGGTTAGAAGAAGATTCGCAATGGTTTCAGGGATATGGCCCCGAATTGCTTCAAAAAGTCAATATTTAACCATGTTTAGATGGGGCTATAAAATCCAAGCTGGGTTCGACACAGCAAAACCCAACTAGGGTTTTTGTCATTTGGGTCTGTTTATCGCCATGAATCGGGGTGCACTCATCGATATGAGAGAAAACTCTCATATCCCCACTGGGATGTTGGTGTAACAATTATATTTTATACATCTATAAAAATAAAAATCAAACGTCGTTCGTTGGTAATGGCATCGGTTGAGAACGGCTGGATCGATTTGGATAATTCTTTCTGTGAAATTTTCGCCATAACCCGACTTAGGTTATTTGTGCAAAAAAATATTGGCCACGCCCACATTCACGCCCACTTTTTTCAATTGTTATCCTTTCTTCAAAAACTACAATTTTCCTGAAATTGCGAGGGAATGTACAGAGATGCCCCCGGTAAAATAGGCTACCCTATTTGTTTAAAATGCTTTATCTATATAATTAAAAATCACAACATTTGCAAAATTTTATATTTGCAAAAATTACGAATGTTGAGGTTGGGTACCTTTCTCACGCTTTTCTTTAAAACACTATATGAATAAGCAAAACTTATGATTTAGAGCCAAACTAAATATGTTATATCTGGAAAACTGATTACCACTCCCACTCTTTTCAATACATATTTTTCCAAAATTACTGAACCAAATTTCAAGAAATTTTTAAAAAATGTTCCGGAATATTTCTTGTTCCAAAATGCTATATAATTGTAGACATATTTCGGGGGGCCTATTGTTTTCTAATCACTATATTTGCTAAACTTATGAGTGCCTCCGATCAAGAAAAACGAGTTATGTATTTACAAATTTTCTTAAATGGTGAATTTCAACGGTCCATCAAGCATGAAAAACTAAAACATATAAGTCTCAATAAGCGGGAGATTTATACTTAATTTTCTTTTAATTTTTATAATTAGATTGCTTTATTATAAGCACATACGACGTGGACGATAATAAATCCTAAGCAGCATCAACGGGCACAAAATTCGACAAAGTCCATAATGTGTGCTATAATCGGTAAATATTTTGTACCTGGTACCTTCGGATTTTTAGGAATTTTGAGGATTTTAGCAGCATTGTTTTGGCCGAGCTATCTGTAATTTAACATTTGAGGTGGTCACAAAATTTCCCGACCAAAAATTGTCAGCATAGGTTCATGTTTTGACATAGCCCCCATATAAGGGTACTTCCCGATTTTAGGTATTTTGAGGATTTTGATCTAATTTTTTTGAACTTGTTATTTGACAGTTGGTTGAGCATTCGTCCATGTTTTGTTATAGCCCCATGTAACAATAACTCCCGATTTTAGGCATCTTAAGGCTTTAACCACATATTTTGACCGAACTACCTGTAATTTAACATTTGAAATTTCAGTGCTCGCAAAGCTTCTCCACCAAAAATTAGAAACATAGGTCTATGTTTTGGTATATTCCCCATATAAAGGGTTTTCACGATTTTACCTCTTTGAAGATATTAGCTGTAATTGGAAATTTGAGGTTCCCAGTCGTCACAAAACTTCTCCACCAAAAATTGTAATATAGATCCTTGTTTTGTTATTGCCATATATAATGGTACGTCCCAATTTTAGGTACTTTCAAGATAATAGCTACATTTGTGACCGATATAGCTATAATTGGACATTTGACGTTCCCAGTGGTCCCAAAAATTGTCGATATAGGTCCATGTTTTGGTATAGCCCTCATATAACGGTATGTCCCGATTTTAGGTATAGTGAGGGGTTCCCTACAATGTTTGACCTACCTACTACCTGTTATTTAGCTTTTGAAGTTCACAGTGGACTCAAAAATGCTTCTTCAAAAATTGTCAATGTGGGTCTGTGTTTTGGTATAGCCCCTATAGAACGGTACCGTCCGATTTTCCGTTATTTTGAAAATTTTAGCCATATTATTTTCACAGACGTTATTTAGTCGCCTTTGGAGCTAAAACATATTGTGAACAGAATTGTGGGTATATGTTCACGTTTTAGTACCACCCGATTTTTGTATTTTTTAAGTTTTAGTCACATATTCCAACAGAAATAGCTGAAATCTGGTTCAAATATATTGGTGGAGGTTATAAAAAGTTCGTCTAGACCGAAACGGCGTTATGTTTTTCACTTGTTTCATAGTAGCATATTTTTATAGGTTGTGTTACTAACCCGACGCTTAACCCAAGTTTTTATCGTCCTTATGGGATAAGGTAAGTCAGGATCGTTTCTTGGCATCCTTTATCGCCTACGTCCCTTAAAATATATATTTTTATTAAATTACTAACGCAACATTTATTTTTACACAACAGTAGCAAACTTCCAGTGTATCCCACAGTATATGTGGTTATTACACTCTTACATGCACAGACTAGTTATTTCTTAGAAAATATTTAATTATCTTGTGGACATTCCTTTTAATAGAAAATATTATATAAGTTAATTATTCATAACTTACCTAGAATTTATTTTAAAATTATAAATATAATTACCACAACATGTTAAGCTGATTATTAATTTTTAATTATAAAAAGCAACATATGAAAAAATTATCAAAGTTCACCACATACCCTGCATATTCATATCAATTAACAGATTATTTGGAAATATGTATTTGAGGAAGCGACAAAAAATATATTCTTCTCTAGGAAGTCAAACACAAAGTCAATTTACATAACACACACATCAAAGAGGAGAGCACACAAACGCCATATCAATTGAAAACAGCAACAACAACAATAATAATTATAGCCATTGGCATATTTTGAATTTTATAGAGCGAATAAAAACATTATAATAATGAAATTTAATTATGAGCCTAAATTGTTGTAATCGAGAGCTAGTATGTAATACAATTTAAATGTTAAATTATGGCATATTTTTTGCTTCCAATAATAACCATAAATAGTTGGATAGT
The DNA here is from genome assembly GCF_047663935.1 of Musca autumnalis. Taxonomy (NCBI): domain Eukaryota; kingdom Metazoa; phylum Arthropoda; class Insecta; order Diptera; family Muscidae; genus Musca; species Musca autumnalis. The sequence continues at coordinate 66,037,161 of NW_027411977.1, read as the reverse complement.
AATAATGGCAAAACCACACACACACACACATACACACGCACACGCTTAATTGAAAATGATAAAATGCTTGTTAAATGCGATAAGCGGATGGACATGTTGTTTACATTGTTGTGTCTATTATGAAATCTCGCAGTTTATTGCATTTTATTTTTAATTTTGAAGTGTAATCAATTTGTGCGGCTGTGGTGGGTGGCGTATTCTTTACGTATGAGCGATTTTAATTAAATTTTAATTTATAATTGTAATGAGCATACGCCACAGGGCACCTGGTATTAACACCCAAATTTAAGTTGCGTTGAATGAAAATCTTTATAAATAAATATCAAATGTCCTTCGTTGGCAATGGCATCAGTTGAGAACGGCTGGACCGATTTCGATAATTCTTTTGTTCAAATGTGCGCCAAAACTCAACTTAGGTTTTTATGCAAAGAAAATTTGGACACACCCACTTTTTTCAATTTTCAATTTTATCTTTCAAATTTATCTTTTCTATAAAAAATCCTAAAGCGATTTTCCATTCAGTCATCAACTAGCGGATGTTTAACTGTCCATACCGCCAATGAAACACCGACAGAATCTAACCAACGATCGCATTCGATTATAAACGAGGAAACCGACGTAATAGAATCTGTTATCAACCCTCCGAATAAAAACGAACGTACGATCGTATCGAAGAGAACAGAAACTGTACCAAATAAAGAAGGCCCCGACCAGATAAAATGAAGTGACGAATCCGAAAAAATCTATAAAGAAGGAATGCTAAAGAAGAAACAACAACGAAAGACGAGATTTAAAAGGAAGAAGAGATTAGAAATCTGAAGATGGTTCGGTGTACGAAGTATCCTTTTCGAAGCGAGGGGGAGATGTAACGTGACAAAATGATCGCGTACATATTAGCAACAACATTACGGCCAACCACCTAACAACGCAATGCCATCCACACTGTGTAACGACACAATCGCCTCCGTTTGCTTGGGTTAGCTCACGGCGGCCAAGGTTACGTCACAGAAATTTGTTTGATTCAGTGACCCGAGTAAAAGAAATGCAAATGTTTGGATCTGTTTCTGTTTATTGGTAAATGGCGAATGTCTTAGATACTACTCGACGCACTCGGCCTGACGTTACTCAGCTCAATCCGTAGGAGACCTTGTACGGAACTCTATCTCTCTGGCCCTGGCTCGAAGTTTCTCGGCTTGTTGGGAAGCGGCGATTGGAACACGCTTGTGATGGGGCTCTGTTCGGTAACTGGTGTTGGCGGGATTCCGGCCGGGGTATTCCAATGTCTTCTTTCGGTCAGTCCTTTGTGCTCCCTGCTCGGCAAGCGGCGAATACGACACGCTTTCCAGGTGTAAGTTCACTCGGCGATGATGGCGACGTTCGGAGTCAGTGATGGCTGGGAACCGCTTCTGATCTGGGGTACGCAGTCTGCGATAGGCGGCTTACAATACACACCTCGGAGCTTCCACGCGCTGTCCCTAAAGCTTCGATAAGCGGCAAACGTAACACGCTTATCCGGGTGAAACCCACTGAATCGTCTATAAGCGGCAACCGAAACACGCTTATCCGGGTCAAACCAACTAAATCGTCTATAAGCGGCAAACGTACACGCTTATCCGGGTGAAACCTACTGAATCGTCTATAAGCGGCAAACGAAACACGCTTATCCGGGTCCAACCAACTAAATCGTCTATAAGCGGCAAACGTAACACGCTTATCCGGGTGAAACCTACTGAATCGTCTATAAGCGGCAAACGAAACACGCTTATCCGGGTCCAACCAACTAAATCATCTATAAGCGGCAAACGTAACACGCTTATCCGGGTGAAACCTACTGAATCGTCTATAAGCGGCAAACGAAACACGCTTATCCGGGTCCAACCAACTAAATCGTCTATAAGCGGCAAACGTAACACGCTTATCCGGGTGAAACCTACTGAATCGTCTATAAGCGGCAAACGAAACACGCTTATCCGGGTCCAACCAACTGAATCGTCTATAAGCGGCAAACGTAACACGCTTATCCGGGTGAAACCTACTGAATCGTCTATAAGCGGCAAACGAAACACGCTTATCCGGGTCCAACCAACTGAATCGTCTATAAGCGGCAAACGTAACACGCTTATCCGGGTGAAACCTACTGAATCGTCTATAAGCGGCAAACGAAACACGCTTATCCGGGTCCAAACAACTAAATCGTCTATAAGCGGCAAACGTAACACGCTTATCCGGGTGAAACCTACTGAATCGTCTATAAGCGGCAAACGAAACACGCTTATCCGGGTCCAACCAACTAAATCGTCTATAAGCGGCAAACGTAACACGCTTATGCGTTCTGTCCCACTAAGTCCACTAATTTGTTCTTCCCGCACTTTAACACTGGGTCTCTACTAACACTCTACTCACCAATGGTTAGACAATGATTCCGCGTACTCCTGCGTTTGAACGATAGATATGACCCGCACTTTACACTTTCACTGACTGTCCTGTTTTCTTGTTAATGACTCCCTTTTATATCTTCGTTAGCAACATTCTTAGTCCAGTAGCACAACAACACCACTTTGCCGTCCGTTCTGAGTTATCCCAAACTCCACGCATTAGAAACTCCAACGCATGCATGTTGTTATTGCTTGTTTATGCCCATCGTCCACATTAGATCTTCTTACGCATGCATGTTGTTGGTACTTGTTTTGATGATTTTCGACGGTCGCACTGTGGTGTAACGGTATGTTGTTTTGATGCATTTTTGGCGTAAACAAGAAGGAGGGCCGCTCGATCAGGCGGGAATAAAAGAATAACGAGGCTCACTAAATAATTCAAGTTCAAGTATTAAGTGAATTCAATTTAATAACAAAAATTAAAAAAAAAAGTAATAACAAAAGAAATGAAAATAATAAAAACAAATAAAAAGAATAAAGAATCATAAAAAAAAATATATATATAGAAATAAAACACCAACTGATCCACCTTATGTGTGACGGAAACGAGCCAGCGACTTCCGTCGTCACATTACTCCCCCTCCTCGGGGTAAGGGCATCTAACGGACCTTGACAATGACCTTCCCCTGGCGGTTGATAAGGAGACCAAGTCGCCGTCCGCACACCTCGACCACTCTCTTATGCTGCTTCCCGGCTACACGCAACTCCAGACCAATTCTAATGTGCCTCTGCAACCCCTCTTGAACTTCTGCGGGCAACTCTTCGTGGCACTCAAAGGGGTAGAGGGCCGGTCGGGCCTCGGGGATGACCACCACACTGCGGATCCTGGGCTGGCTGGGTTCGTCTCTCGTGGTGACCAATCGTGGGTTATGCCTGACGGAATTCCCACCGTCTTCGGACTCTGTGGAATCAGCATACCGTGGTGACGTATTGACTCTTGGAGGATTGGCTAGCACTACCGGGGGCCCCTCAAGTGTGCTCTCATCGTCGGAGGGAAAAATAATCACCGACGGCGCGGGCTGCCGGCTCGGTATCCTGTTCTCCGTCACTACCATCGGAGTCGCCGGTCGGACATTCGGCATCTCGTCCATCGAGTCGTCCAGGTTCACCGAAAACACCGCGGCGTCGGACTGTTGACCTGGAACCCCTTCCTCGGCCGTTATACCCGAGCTGACCTCCTGGCGTACGGGCATTTCGTCCTCAGAATCGTCTAGTACTATCAAGCTCGGCAGCGGTGATACTACGGGAGGCGGTGTTGCTGGATTGGACCCCACCCATCTCCGACGTGGGGGTGTGGAGGGCTCGTCGTCTGAAATCTCGATCACCATGGGGACGAGTGCTGGGGCAACGGGTCGTGTCGGCGTGACCTCGGGAGTCGGCATCGGCCGGACAACTGGTGCCCGCATCGGTTGGACCACTGCTACCGGCTTCGGTTTCGGTTCCAGCACCGGCTTCGTTCTTGGCTCCAGCACCAATCTCTCCAGCCGTACGTAGCAGGGTCGCATTGCCGCCAACTTCGCTGCGGTAGTCTTGCTTGAGCTCCGGCGGTGGTGTTTGGAGCGACTCTTCGCCTTCGAGGTACCCACTCGCTTCGACTTCATCTCTTGGCGGTCTTGCCATTGTTGCTTGAAGTAAGCCTTCGTCTTTGTAGCGGTCGCCGGGGTCTCCATAATAATGCGTTTGTTTGCTTGGTTTAGATCTACGGGAGAAACAAGAGAGTTATTATCATCACTATCACTAGCTTTCCTAACATCAAGTAAAGAGCCGCTCGGTCCGGGTTGGTCGCTCGGTGAAGACGTATATGGTTTTAACTCGCTGAGGTGTGCGGCCCTTAGGTCGCCTTTGACAACGCCACGCACGCTCACGATTACCGGTGACGTATAACTCACTACTTCATAAGGACCGTCAAACTTTGGGGCTAACTTCGCCGCGAAACTCTCAACCGCCTTTGATAGCGGATGTTGTCTGACCCAAACCCAGTTCCCTATTGCCGGTTTCCATTGTCGCCGTCTGAGATTGTAATACCTCCGCTGGTCCTCGCCTGCGCGAGCCAAGTGGTGGCGGACCAAACCGAAGACGTCCTTCAACTCGTCCACTTTTGACTGGTGATCTCTCCTGAGTAATCCGGTTCCAGACGTTACCTCGTCATAGAGTGCACCGGGGAGACGGGGTTGTCGGCATTGCACCAAATAGGCGGGGCTATAGCCCGTAGTGTCAGACGCGCTCGTGTTGATTGCCAAACTTATCTCGGGGAGATACTCATCCCATTCGTTGTGTTGATTCCGGCACATCTGGGCCAGCATCGTTTTCACGGTTCTATTTGCACGCTCCGTGGGATTCTCCTGGGGACAATACGGCGCCGTAAACTGATGTCGAACCCCGATTTCCTTCAAATACTTCTCTAACTCCCGGCTGGTAAACTGGCTCCCGTTGTCAGTAATCATCACCTTGGGGACTCCAAATCGTGCCAGTATGCGCTCTCGAAACGCCTTTACCACTCCACTGGCCAGTGCCTTCCTCATCGGCACTAGTTCCACCCACTTGGAAAACCGGTCGAAGAACACCAGAAGCATTGTATTCCCGTGTTTAGTGCGTGGCAATGGTCCAACGAAGTCGGCGCAAACGGTTGCCCAGGGTTCTTCAGGTATAGTGATCAACATCTCGCCAACCGGGGCTCTCTGACTGGGCTTGTACTGCTGGCAGGAAGTGCAGTTTTTAACATATTTCGCGATGTCGCGCATCATCCCCGGCCAGTAGTACCTCTCGCAAATGCGTTTACCGGTCTTCCTAATCCCCAGATGACCGGCGGCTGGTTGACTGTGATTTTCCTGCAGTACTCGCTCCCGCAGATGGACTGGCACACACAGTTTCCATGGCACGTTGTCGGCGTCGGTGGGATGGCTAGGAATGTGTCGATATAACTGCGATCCCACGACTGCGTAGTCGGGATACTTCTTCGGGTTATTCTCCAGCTCCACTATCTTCGAACGGATCCAGGGGCACTCGGCTACCGTTTCTGCAACCGCTCTCTGGAGGGACTCCACGGGCTGTCGGGATAATGCGTCTGCCACGACATTAAGGCAACCTTTCCGGTATCTAATGGTGTAGCGGTACTGCTGGAGCTCCAGAGCCCATCTTGCGAGTCGCCCCGTAGGATTGTCGATTGAGTTCAACCACTTCAGAGCCAGGTGATCGGTCAGAACTTGAAATTCGTATCCCTCCAGATACGGCCTCATCTTGCGGATTCCCCAAACAATCGCCAAGCACTCTTTCTCGGTGGCGGAGTAATTCCGCTCGGCTCCGTTGAGTGTACGACTGGCGTAGGCGATAACGCGTTCTCCCTCTTCGAACTCTTGCGTAAGCACAGCGCCGAGCCCGCAATCACTGGCATCTGTCTGCAACATAAACGTCCGACCAAAGTCCGGGCAGGCCAACACTGGAGCTTGGGTCAACCTGGCCTTAAGTATTTCGAAAACTGTTTGTTGATCCTCTGTCCAGCGCCAATGTCTCCCTTTCTTTAACATCGCAGTCAGCGGATTGGCCAAGGTTGCGAAGTCTGGAACGAACCGGCGATACCAGGACACCACGCCGAGGAAGCGCCGTAACTCCTTTACGTTCCCTGGCGGTTTCATTTCTAGGATGGCCGTTATCTTCTCTGGGTCAGTCTGAATGCCTTCGCCGCACACCACGTGTCCTAGATACTTCGTTTCTTTCTGGAAGAACTGACACTTCTCGGGATTGATGCGCAAGTTCGCTGCCCGCAGTCTCCGGAACACTTCCTGCAAGTTGCTCAAGTGCTCATCCAGCGTTCTCCCGATCACAATAATGTCGTCCAGATAAGCGAAGGCGAAGGGCTCCAGCTCTGGACCGATAACCCCATCCAGAGCTCGCTGGAACGTTGCTGGGGCGGAATGCAGACCGAACGGCATGACCCTCCACTGGAACAGTCCTCTCCCAGCGACTGTAAAAGCCGTATACTTCCTACTCCCCTCCTCGAGGGGTATCTGCCAATAACCGTCCTTTAAGTCGATGCTGCTGACGTACTTCGCTTCACGTAGGCGATCCAGAATGGACTGGGTTCGTGGTAGAGGGTAGGCATCAGGATCGGATTTGCTGTTGAGGTGACGAAAGTCCATGCAAAGTCGCCAGGTTCCGTTCTTCTTCTGCGCCAGGGTAATAGGCGAACTATAGGGACTGTGGGACGGCTCGATGAAACCGTTGGCCAAGAGCTCGTTGATCTTGGCGTCGATGATAGCCTGCATCGCTGGGTTCCTTGCGGCATAGCGTAGTTTAAAGGGCCGGTCGTCAGTCATTACAATGCGATGCGTGGCAGCGGTGGAGGGCCCATGAATATCTTTGAATTTCTGCAGCTCGGAGTCTAAAAATCGTTGGATCTTCTGTCCATCTGTGTCCACTGCTTCACTTACCGGTTGTGAGCTCCCAGAAGTCTGGGGAACATTCGTCGTACGACGGCAACAGGCTCCCACGCTGTCGCACACGCAGGTATGGTCAAGGTAACATATCCTCTCGCTTGAGGTGACATCGTCAGCGACCTGGCCTGTTCTGGAGAAGACACACGACAGGCCTGCCATCGTGATTCGGGCCCCAATCTTCGCCAGGAAGTCTAGACCTATGATGACGTCCTCGGTGGCATCGGGCATGACCAGCAATCGAGAGGGGATGCGCTGATTACCGAGGTCAATCGTGGTTTCAATGGCATGTCGTACCAGTCTCTGAGAGCCATCTGCTAACGTCACGGTGGTATTGACGGGCAGGCGGTGGATCCCATCCTCGAGCTTGGCAACGAGGGATTCACTGATAAAGGTGCTGGTCGCGCCTGTGTCCACTGTGGCGGCAACGCGTAAATTACCTATCCCAATAGCTGCCACCAATCGTGTGGGTTCAATTTGCAGGCCTGAGGTTAATGACGGGGTTCCCCTGTCTCCTGCGGACCCGTCTGCCCTGCACTCGGACGGGCCCGACTGGCGTTTCCCGATCTTCTTCTACAGCAGTCTATGGTCCGTGTGTTCCGTCGGCCGCATTCCCAACAGAACAAGACTTCCTCGTTTCGACAGCGGCTGGCGAAATGTCCCTCCAGCCCACATCTACGACACGCCGTCCTCGGATTTATTGGCGGCAATTGTGGTGGCGCTGAAGGACTGTTGTCCGGGTCTAAGCGTCGATGTTGCTCTCGTGTCGGGGTGGTGATCGGCGGTAAACTCTCGAGATCGTCTGTCATCTCTAACAATTCATGGAGCGTCCGAAAGTCCCGCCTTCTTATATACCAGAGATATTCCGGTAGCGCGTTCCTGACGATGCGTTCCAGCTTCTGTTCCTCCGTGTGGGTGCTGTGCCGCATAAGGTTTTGCATGTGCAGCGCATAGTCGCGGAACTTCTCCCGAGGGCGCTGGTGTCGTTTCCGTATCTCGTCCTCCAGGTGTTCCACGTATCGGGCGGGTAGGAAGAACCGTTGGAAGTCCCCTTTAAAACCCGTCCAGGTCTCCCATTGTTTGTTATTATTCCGGAACCACACCAGTGCCTTGTCCTTCATAACCTCCGGCATCATCTTGGGTAACACATCTCTCTGTAGTGCGTACATATCAGCCAGTTCCTCCACTCTTTCTATGAACTCCCAGGGATCCGATCCCCCGTCGAAGCTCAACTTCCACTTGCGGACTTGATCGGCAATGGCTCGCATGTCGGGGGTAGGGCTCTGAGTCCCTCGTCCTACAGTTGCTCTTGTTGGGGACGACGGACGGGAAACTCCTTTGTCCACGGCTGTGGTATTTCCACTCGGATCCGTAATGGCCAGCGCAGGCCCCTTCATGGGCGAAACTCCCGTTTTGCTATCGGCTTTGGAGGTGCCTTGCTCATGCAAGTCTTGTAATTGCAGTAACCGGGTCAGTCTTTTAGGCTCGTGCTCTTCACCCAAGAACTGGCCGAATCTTCGTCGGAGTTCATCAACTGTACCGCTGATGTCGAGGCCAAACTCGTTCAGGTAATTTCCCAGCTCCTCCTTCCGCAGACTGTAGGCCCAGGACGTACGCAAGGTTGACATCCTGCCAACACAGAAACAGTCCTTTCCTTATTAATCGGTTTATCTTTTACTCTTGTCCCTGCTCGGGCGCCACTGTAACGACACAATCGCCTCCGTTTGCTTGGGTTAGCTCGCGGCGGCCAAGGTTACGTCACAGAAATTTGTTTGATTCAGTGACCCGAGTAAAAGAAATGCAAATGTTTGGATCTGTTTCTGTTTATTGGTAAATGGCGAATGTCTTAGATACTACTCGACGCACTCGGCCTGACGTTACTCAGCTCAATCCGTAGGAGACCTTGTACGGAACTCTATCTCTCTGGCCCTGGCTCGAAGTTTCTCGGCTTGTTGGGAAGCGGCGATTGGAACACGCTTGTGATGGGGCTCTGTTCGGTAACTGGTGTTGGCGGGATTCCGGCCGGGGTATTCCAATGTCTTCTTTCGGTCAGTCCTTTGTGCTCCCTGCTCGGCAAGCGGCGAATACGACACGCTTTCCAGGTGTAAGTTCACTCGGCGATGATGGCGACGCACAGAGGACGAAATCATTGATCTAGCGGCGCGAAAGTCAAAAAATCAAGTATAAAATTGCGAAATGTTTTCCATTATATCGATTACAGACACTCTTCTGACTAAGATTTTGTTTTTACTTTTTTGTTGTTGTAAATATTCACACAGTTATTCAGTGTCAAGTGCAAGAAATTTTGTCGGATCAGATTTTAATAATATTGTTGCTAAAAACCTGATCTCATATTTGTTTAATTGTTAAATAAATTCGTAATAAAACTAAACAAAGTTTATTTTTTATTGATAGGGGAGGGTTTAAGTTAAATTAAAATAAAATGTTTGGGGCCTGAAGTTACATAGTTATAAAGCAATAAATTTTCAAAAATTATTATTTTTTGTATGTTTTTAGTGCAATATAGTTTTGTTGGATGGAGCGTAACTACAAAGGTCCACCTAGGTTCGGTCCAGTTATTTTTTTAATAATTAAATTGGACTCCCTAGATTCCTAATAACCAAAATTTAGCTGCAAATAGCTGCAAATCTTGCTGATAAATGGTCTTGAAAAATAGCTTAAATCCTAAAAATACCCAAAATCTGTCGGTACGGTTATATGGGGGCTTTATCAAAATGTAGACCTATGTTCGTAATTTTTGGTGGAGAATTTTTGTGTCCACTGGGAACCCCAAACACCAAATTACACCTAATTTGGTCGGAAAATGTAGCTTAAAATCCCCAAACTACTGAAAGTCGGGAGGTACCTTAAAAGAAGCCTACACCCAAACGTGGACCTATGTCCACAATTTTTGGTGGAAAGCTTTAGTGATCACTAGGAACCCTAAGTACCAAATTACAACTAATTTGGAAGGAAAAGGTGGCTTAAATCCTCAAAATATCGAATATCAGGAGGTACCGTTATATGGGGGCTATACCAAAGTATTTGCCTATGTTGTTCATATTTAGTCCATAATTACCCACAGACACAGATTGAGTTTGTGCAAAATTTCAGAAAGATATCTTCATTCGTTTCCAAGTTATTAATTTCGCGCCGCTAGATCAGTGGTTTCGACCACTGTGCGACGTTCGGAGTCAGTGATGGCTGGGAACCGCTTCTGATCTGGGGTACGCAGTCTGCGATAGGCGGCTTACAATACACACCTCGGAGCTTCCACGCGCTGTCCCTAAAGCTTCGATAAGCGGCAAACGTAACACGCTTATCCGGGTGAAACCCACTGAATCGTCTATAAGCGGCAACCGAAACACGCTTATCCGGGTCAAACCAACTAAATCGTCTATAAGCGGCAAACGTACACGCTTATCCGGGTGAAACCTACTGAATCGTCTATAAGCGGCAAACGAAACACGCTTATCCGGGTCCAACCAACTAAATCGTCTATAAGCGGCAAACGTAACACGCTTATCCGGGTGAAACCTACTGAATCGTCTATAAGCGGCAAACGAAACACGCTTATCCGGGTCCAACCAACTAAATCATCTATAAGCGGCAAACGTAACACGCTTATCCGGGTGAAACCTACTGAATCGTCTATAAGCGGCAAACGAAACACGCTTATCCGGGTCCAACCAACTAAATCGTCTATAAGCGGCAAACGTAACACGCTTATCCGGGTGAAACCTACTGAATCGTCTATAAGCGGCAAACGAAACACGCTTATCCGGGTCCAACCAACTGAATCGTCTATAAGCGGCAAACGTAACACGCTTATCCGGGTGAAACCTACTGAATCGTCTATAAGCGGCAAACGAAACACGCTTATCCGGGTCCAAACAACTAAATCGTCTATAAGCGGCAAACGTAACACGCTTATCCGGGTGAAACCTACTGAATCGTCTATAAGCGGCAAACGAAACACGCTTATCCGGGTCCAACCAACTGAATCGTCTATAAGCGGCAAACGTAACACGCTTATCCGGGTGAAACCTACTGAATCGTCTATAAGCGGCAAACGAAACACGCTTATCCGGGTCCAAACAACTAAATCGTCTATAAGCGGCAAACGTAACACGCTTATCCGGGTGAAACCTACTGAATCGTCTATAAGCGGCAAACGAAACACGCTTATCCGGGTCCAACCAACTAAATCGTCTATAAGCGGCAAACGTAACACGCTTATGCGTTCTGTCCCACTAAGTCCACTAATTTGTTCTTCCCGCACTTTAACACTGGGTCTCTACTAACACTCTACTCACCAATGGTTAGACAATGATTCCGCGTACTCCTGCGTTTGAACGATAGATATGACCCGCACTTTACACTTTCACTGACTGTCCTGTTTTCTTGTTAATGACTCCCTTTTATATCTTCGTTAGCAACATTCTTAGTCCAGTAGCACAACAACACCACTTTGCCGTCCGTTCTGAGTTATCCCCAACTCCACGCATTAGAAACTCCAACGCATGCATGTTGTTATTGCTTGTTTATGCCCATCGTCCACATTAGATCTTCTTACGCATGCATGTTGTTATTGCTTGTTTATGCCCATCGTCCACATTAGATCTTCTTACGCATGCATGTTGTTGGTACTTGTTTTGATGATTTTCGACGGTCGCACTGTGGTGTAACGGTATGTTGTTTTGATGCATTTTTGGCGTAAACAAGAAGGAGGGCCGCTCGATCAGGCGGGAATAAAAGAATAACGAGGCTCACTAAATAATTCAAGTTCAAGTATTAAGTGAATTCAATTTAATAACAAAAATTAAAAAAAAAAAAGTAATAACAAAAGAAATGAAAATAATAAAAACAAATAAAAAGAATAAAGAATCATAAAAAAAAATATATATATAGAAATAAAACACCAACTGATCCACCTTATGTGTGACGGAAACGAGCCAGCGACTTCCGTCGTCACAACTGTTAAAACCCATACCTATACAACCAGTATACATTCCCTATTATGGGGACGGTGCGTTACAATGCATTTTGATTAATCACTAACATGAGAACAGCGGAGTAATTCTCAATTGCTTTGTGCGACCGTTCATTTAAGTATTTCAGTTTGGGTGGGACTATAAGGCTTGCTACTGCAGGGAGCCAGCCATACGGGCTTGAGTACAGTTGTGTGTTCGTGGTCCGCCAACCGACACGGGAGTGTAGAGAGGTTGGGAAGTATTTTTGAGAGCTACCCCTTTGCGCGGTGGCTAATACATTCACTCCACCCTCGGGTGTTGTTCCACTCCACCTTTGGATGTTGTTCTACTCTACCTTCGGGTGTTGTTCCACTCCACCTTCGGGTGTTGTTCCACTATTCAGTACTCGTAGTACACTGTAGAGGTTAATTTAGAACTAACACTAACTAACCACGACCAGAACAACCGAACCGAGTGCTGAATCACCGAGTGGCCGTACTCCTACAACAGGAGAGTCGAGGGCCCGAGCAACCATAGGAACACCAAGTGGTCGAACACATAGGAACCCAGAGTGGCCGAACATCTACAACTCGAATTACCGAGTGGCCGAAAACATACGATCAAAGATTGGCCGAATATCTACAACACGAATAACCGAGTGGCCTTACACATAGGAACCCAGAGTGGCCGAACATCTACCACACGAATCATCGAGTTCACGATTATCTTCAAATCGCCTACAACCGAACAGCGAATGACCGAGTTCCAGATTATCTTCAGATCGCAGCGAGTTCGCGACCATTATCAAACCATTTACTGAACCCAAGTAGAGATGGGCGCGTGCCTAAAAAATTAGGCACGAACATGCACGAACACGGACCAAAATTTTTATGCACATTCACGCACAAACACGGCGTTTTTCGAGAAGGCACGAACACGCACACTCACGCACGAATTACAAAACCAGTAAGGAAAGGATCAAAGTCGGGCGGGGCCGTCTATATAATACCCTACACCACTGTGAATATGTAAAATATGTATGGTAGGGATATAACTTTTTGCACTTTTTTGCAAATATCAAAAATACCACCACATAGCCGTGTAGGGCATGGAAAACTACGAAATAAGGTGTAATTTTTTCTCTATCGCGAAAAAAGTTTCCGCACCAAATGTATTGAAGTTCAGTAATGCATTTTTTAATTTTATCTGTTATAACAACATATTTGCTTTTCATTAAAATTTTTATTTTTTGTAATCTAATTTAAAATCATTATCAAACCGTTCTGGACCAATTTGTTCTCAAATCGCGCCATTTCGGAGCACATTAGGAACTTTTGACACTATTGCAATTTTTGGTTTTTCTTTATAAACTCGTGAATTTTATGTCTATATTTATTGTACCTATCGGACAAGAGAATATGGCGTCATTTGCAATACATTCGCGAAAGTTACAGACCGTTTTTAATGACTTTGCCTGTGAGAATTGTATTTATTTTCCATAAATATTTATTCAAACAAAGCAAATTTAAAATTTGAAGTAGAAAAAATATCAAAAGGGTTTTTTATCACAGTCGGTGCGGAAACTCGATCTTAGAAACGCGTTTTCTTTATTAGGACAAAATTCCCCACATGGTACTCATCTTTTTTCACTCATACTCTGGTCTCTCCTCCATAACAAAACGGCAATAAGTACCAGACTGCAAAAACGAAGCAAATAATTTTAGGAATATCTTGGTCGGTTTCTTGCTCGGTGTTCGTGTTTAGTAAGGTATCTTGCACGACTTCTAAAGGGAGACCAAAAATTTAGCACGATCGTGTCACATAGTGCAGATCGTGTTTAGTCGTGTCGTGCAAAACCGTGTCGAACAAAAAAACACGATCACGCACGGCCAAAAATGCATTCCGGCACGACACGCACAAACACGGCGTTTTTCGAGAAGGCACGAACACGCACTACTCACGGCACGACACGCGCCCACCTCTAAACCCAAGTTGCCGATTCCCCAGCCAATTATCCTTCTAATCGTATTTAAACATCAGTAGATTATAAATTAGTTTTACATCAATCAGTATCCGATTTAACCCCCGGGAAAGGGAGATTACTCGTCTTATTAATCCGTAAGGTTTAGTGGGTCCTTATGGCGACCCTGGACACGACTAAGTCTACCCCAGCCTACAACAAAACCACGTTACACACATCCCCTATACCAGATTTTTTAGCCCAATTTACGTTTTTAGGGAAAGAACAATTTACCACGCCCACTTTTTCAATTTAAATTTTTATACCCTCAGCATTTATGTTAACGAGGGTATATAAACTTTCATACGGACAAAATGTGTCTCATCCAAATAATGGCTTTAGACCCCAAGTATGTTTGGATGAAATGTGTTTCAGACAATTTGGAGTTGATTTAGCCGTGTCCGTCCGTCTGTCTGGCTGGAGCGCACGATAACTCTTGAACGGATCAACCGATTGCGTCCAAAATGTGGCTTTCGTAATATTTTGTCCAAACTTTGTTTAAGTTCGAAGATGGGTTATATCCGTCCACTCCGTCCGGTACCTCCACCACAAAAGTTCGAAAATATTCGTTAAAATGGTACGCGCAATTTCTCATAGACATAGCAACCGATTTTGGTTCAAACTTTGGATCTCTAAATATTGTCGAAACTTAGTTTATGTTCAAATTTTGGCCCTATCTGTCCAATGTTTGTGGTACCACCCACACAAACGTTCAACATTTTTTTTGTAGTTAAGGGTCTGTTCGAGGGTCCATTGAACATTTTTACCGAAAGTTTTCCTAGTGGCCCTGTTTACAGCGATATTATGTTTGTCGTAGGCTAGTGTGATAAAAAAGCACTATCTATATATATCCCTGCAAATTTTGGATCTTTAATCCTATTCATACTTTTGTCGGTTCATACGCCCAAAATTTTGAAAATACATACGTTTTTTTGGGAAAAAAGTATTTCAATCCACACAAGCTGAGGGTATGTCTCTGTCGGCAAAGCCGACTGATATTTTTTACTTGTTTCTACAAAAACTACTGAAGCGATTTCCCTGAAATTGTCAGGGAATGTACAGAGATCGCACAGTGGATCCACTTGTATGGAGAAAATGGCCAAAAATATTTAGAGTGTAAAAATCAAGCCAATGCGCCGGTTATAGCTTTGTGCTGCTGCGAAGTGTGTTTTAAGAAACCACGAGCGTAACATTCTCCCCCCTTTCCCCTCTGGAGGGGGTATACGGTAAGAATTGTTTTATGCTTTTAATACAAAATGGCACGAGCAAAGGAACAAAACAATCTCCAAAACAACATAAAATCCAACCAATTTAGGGGATAAAAAAATCAACATTTTTGTCTGAAAATTGGTAAAATTTTTAATATAGATCTTTTAAGACTAATTTGGAAGAAGATTTTTTCATCTTGCCACTGATGCCAATTATCAATATATATAAAAGAGCTTAGTGATAAGTGAGTGAGTGAGTGACTGACAGATCATCGCCCAGACGAAACGGCTGAAGCTAGAAGCTTGAAATTTTGAGTGTGTGTTGTTGTTGGTGTGCAGGCGTGAGATAAGGCTGGGTTTTTGGAAATTCGACCTAGAAGGGTACGAAAAGTACGAAAAGGTACTAAATATGGTACCCTTTGTATTAGGAAACGGGAAGAGCTAGAATTCTAAAATTTGGAATAAGGGTAACTGATGGAGAGTTAGAAAGATGTACCAAAGGGTTTTTGGAAATTCGACCTATAAGTGTACGAAAAGTTACTAAATTTGGTACCTATTGTATATTTTGAGCGGTTATAGCTACAATCTTCATATTTGGTATGGGAATCAAGGTTGGGAAGTGATGTTGATATAAGGAAATGATTTTGGAAGTTCGTATTTATGTGTACGAGTAGTACTAAATGGTACTAAATTTGGTACAATTTGGATTTAGGTGAACGGATAGAGCTGAAAACCTGAAATTTGTCATTTAGATTACTGTTGAAGTGTACGATTGAGATATGGGGGTAGTTTTGGAAATTCATACTTATGTGTACGAAAAGTACTAAATGGTACCAAATTTGGTACAATTTGGATTTAGATAGACATGGAGACCTGAAATTTGGAATTAAAATTAAATTAATTACTGATGAAGTGAAGGATTGAGGTAGTTTTGGAAATTCATACTTATGGGTACGAAAAGTAGTAAACGGTACTAAATTTGGTACAAATTGGATTTCCGTGAAAGGAGAGAGCTGGAATCCTGAAATTTTGAATTAGGGTAACTGATGGAGTAAGGTAGTTTTGGAAATTCGTACTTATGGTTACGGAAAGTACTAAATAGTACTAAATTTGGTACAATTTATATTTGGGTGAACGGATACAGCTGGAATCCTGAAATTTCGAGTTAAGGTTACTGTTGGAGTGTAGGATTGAGAAAGTTTTGGAAATTCGTACTTATGGGTACGATAAGTACTAAATTTGGTACAATTTGGATTTTGGGGAACGAATAGAGCTGGAATCCTGAAATTTGGAATTAAGATTAATGTTGGACTGAAGGATTGAATTAGTCTTGGAAATTCGTACTTATGGGCACGGAAAGTACTAAATGGTACTTAATATGGTACAATTTAAATTTAGGTGGACGGATAGAGCTAGAATCCTGAAATTTGGAATTAAGATTACTTATGGAGTGTAGGATTGAGGTAGTTTCGGAAATTCGTACTTATGGGTACGGAAAGTACTAAATGGTACAAGTTTGATACATTTTGGATTTGGGTGAATAGATAGAGGTGGAATCCTGAAATTTCGAGTTAAGGTTACTGTTGGGGTGTGGGATTGAGGAAGTTTTGGAAATTCGTACTTATAGGTACGAAAAGTAATAAATGGTACTAAATGCCGTACAATTTAGATTTGGGTGGACGGATAGAGGTGGAATCATGAAATTCGCAATTAGTGTTGGAGATAATTATTGAAATTCGTACTTTCATGCGAAAAGTATTAATGGTATTATGAATTGAGGTGGAAATCGGAAATTTGGTATTATAGTCGCTGTTAGTGTGTAGGGTTGAGATATGGATGTGGTTGTGGATATAGGTACGAAAATACTAAATGGCACAAAATTTGCTCCAAATTGTTATTGTGTAAAGGGGTAGAGCTGAAATTGTGAAATTCGGTATTAGTATAGCAGTTGACGTTTAGAGTGGAGATAGAGTGGTTGTTTTGGAAATTCGTACTAATGTATACAAAAAATACTAAATCGCGGTTGGGATATATTTTTGGATAAAAAGAAGTCATTTTTGAAACTTATACATACTATAAGTACTAAATTTGGTACCAGTTTGGTGTTGCATGATGGGATATAGGTGGAATTTCAAATTGTTGTATGAGGGATTGTGTTGGTGTTTAGATAAAATTTTTTCGAAATGCATACAAATTCTGAAATTAGGCTGTGGGCTGGCTGACTTATTGAGAAATACGAAATGTACTAAATGGTATTAAATTTGACGTTGGTGTAGTAATGAAGCTGGGATTATATAATTAGTGTGTGAGAAGTACAAAATTGCAATAAATGTGGTATTGGGCTAAGGAATAGAAGTGGAATTCCGATTTGTTATTTATTTGTCAGCTTCATTATTAGTGGTGGTCGTACAGTAAGTA
The DNA here is from genome assembly GCF_047663935.1 of Musca autumnalis. Lineage (NCBI taxonomy): Eukaryota > Metazoa > Arthropoda > Insecta > Diptera > Muscidae > Musca > Musca autumnalis. The sequence goes on along the minus strand of NW_027411977.1, from coordinate 66,019,677 downwards.
TACTAGAAGTATTAAATAATACTAAATATTGAAGCAATGGTATTGGGTGAATCAATAAATGAATTTGTTATGAGGATACCTGTTGAGATTGTATCAGAATGTTTATTTAAATCCGCCTTTAAATGTATGAAGGGTTTCTACATGTAATACCATTGACATTGGGTGAACAAGTAGAGCTAAAACTGTAACATTTGAGCTAAGGTCCTGGATTTTAAAAATTGTACTGAATAATGTACTATTGTTTCTAGGTTAACACGAATTCGGTTTCTAAATAATGTACTGAAATCAAAAGTTTTATCTTTGTTGTCTATTCTAAACGTTATAGTAAGTTCATTTGAAAAGGTAGATCTATGCGGCTAATGTTTTACAAGAAGGTTTTCACATCTTGAAAAAAGGCCTAAAATAAAATGTCTCAAAAATTAACTTTTATGTAGGGTAACATTTTCTGAATAATGGTTTTCTACATTTTGATATTAAAAATTCCAAAATTCGGTTGGAAAATGTGGATAACATTCTAATACCGTTCATATAAAACATGGACTGGAATTTAAAATGTAGCCGCTGTTGAAGTGGAGGGGTCTTTTTTTTGAAATTCGAACAAAACGTGTACGAGCAGTACTTGAAAGAATTTAAATATCAAATCAAATAGGTATTAGTACATCAAAATTTTCAGTGTTCTCCATATTAAATATTGTTTATTTATATATTATTCCTTTTCCGCTTACGAAGTAGCGGGCATTTTGCTAGTGTTAATATATATATACATATATATATATATATATATATATATATATATATATATATATATATATATATATATATATATATATATCCATAGAAACCCTATTCTAGGGCAGCTTTGGTCAACGACCCACCATTTATAGTCTGGCACTAGATGACAGCTGATTTTAATACTGAATAATCTTAGGCCCATGACCTACTTTGGAAAATTATTCCCGAGGTGGGCACTGGTGGGCATCATGACTAAAACCTTAAGTCAAATTTGAGTATATGACCGAATTGGCATTACAAAATACACTAAGAAAATAAATATGCAGCTAACTAGAATTTCACAACACGCTAAAACACTACTTTTTTAACGAAAATTAAGCTATTATCTCCACTATCCACTACAAAATTTTGCTATACGTATTATTTTCGCGATTTTTTGAATATATTTACTTTCACTTAAAATATAGGTTGTACTCACAACAAAAAATATTAGTCAAATGTTCCGACTTTTGAAGCTATTCTTAAGAAGATCGCGTTAGAATGAAACAAAAACTAATATATTTGTTAAAAGGTCCATGTCATAGTTGTCAGAGTTGCCACATGTTGTACCAAAATTTAGACATTTATTTTTTTATTGTTGGCCAATGAGTGGATCCACTGTGGATCATCCCGAAAACAGGCTACATATTTTATTGAATTCCAGAGAGGGCGGGGAACCACCCCTATGCGATATTTAAAAAAACGCAGTATTTGCAAAAATTACGCATATATTGGTTTAAAAATTTACGAATTAATCTATAAACTGGGCAATTCTCAGACCCGACCGCGCCTGATTTTTTTGTAAATATGTTATATTTCCAATACTACTGAACAAATTGGTATGAAATTTGCAGCAAAAGCTCAAGTTCAAGAAAACTGTTGACCATGCCCACTCTTCTCAATATATTATTTTACCAAAATTACTGAAACTAATTTAATGCAGACAAATTTCTGGGGCATATTGATTTATAATTTATATTTGCTAAACTTAAGAGTGCATCGGCTTGCAAATTAATTTTCGAGACAACGGTGGTTGCACCCCCAATCAAGAAAAAACGATATATTTACAAATGACTTTAAATGGTGATGTTCAACGGTCCATCCGCCATGAAAAACTAAAACATATAAGTCTCAATAAGCGGGAGGATTCGACTTAAACATTTTATTATCGCTTTATGATAAAGACAGGAGACATGGACGATAATAAATCACAAACAGCTTCAATGGGCCAAAAAATTTGACATAGTCCGTTAGAGAAAAGAAAGGTTGCAGTCAAAATCTGTTTATAAATGTAAGATCCTCCACGGTTTGACAATGGAAATATTAATTTTTGAATTTGCAAGCATAAAGTCCATAAAAAGTTGTCATTTAAACTCAGCAACGTGGACCGAGTTCTGTATGTAAAGAGATAAAAATAAATTATACATTTTGTACAGTTAGACAACTAAAATATTGCCACCAGAAAATATATCTAAAAATGTCTTCAGCTGGGTAGTATCTTTATATGGAGACTATATCAAAGTGCGGAACTATGTTGAAAATTTAACTACTCGAAATAATAATTTTGGACCCTACAAACTATATCAGCGTGCAATACTACATCGATATATCCATGTCCGTCCGTCTGTGGAAATCACTCTAGCGTCCGAACGGATTGAAGTAGGTGGATGACATTTTGGTAAAATCTATTGGTATTGAAAACGGGCTATGTAGGTCCACGTTGTGGTATAGCCCCCATATAAAGTAATGCGTGACGCTTCGACGTTTCTTGGAGTTTTTAAGATATTTGTCCAATTTGCCCACCGAATTGGTTGTAATTTGGTATTTTCTGACTCCAGAGGGTGAAACACATTTTCTATCATATATTGTTTTTTTATAGCCCCCATATGTATATACATAGAACGCGTCACTTTAAGATATTTTGAATGTATTAGTCCCATTCTACCACTGAATCGGTTGTAATTTGGTATTTTGTGTTTCCAGAGGCTAAGAAACATTTCTACCATAAAGGTTTATATAGGTCCACGTTTTGGTATAACCCCCAGATTTTCGGTTTCACATGTTTATACAAGTGCTTATCATCAACAGATTTGTAATATGTGAACGATGCGTCTACGAAACGAAGCCACATGAAGATGTGCATGTAGTTATGTTCGTTTTTCGTATGCCCGTAAGCATAGGAAAGTTGTTGTAGGTGGCCATCGCTGCTATAGAATTTCAAGACCTCTACACATCAACGCTACAACGATTTTAAACAGCTCTTCATTATTTATGTATGGGCAATGTGGCGTATGCACATTTTTGTGAAGCTAAACTAATACTCATGCGTATATATGGATGCAAACATGTACCCAACTATCCAAAAGAATTGAAAAAAAAAATAAATAAATAAAACTATTGGTTGTTCTGTTTGTTGTTCGTTTCACCAATGGTGATCCAATGTTAAGACCGTGTACATTTACCAGAAGTTCTTGAATAATTTGAAGTGGGAAAATAAACGAACAGATATTATGTTTATCTACATATAAACTTTTGTATATAAAATACTATATAAATTCTGATATCAATTAAATTTATCGATTAGAATTTTCTTTAGGTACATTTCAAACTTGAGATTAACATATTCAAATAGGCATCAATTCCTCGATGCCTATTTGCATATGTTAAACTAGGTCTCTGGCTGTCCTCAAGAAATGGCCTATGAAACGTTTTGTTATATTCACATTATTTTTTATATTGCATAAAAATATGTATATTGTTTCTATTTGATAACATATTTTTTCCTAGGGGCCTTGTCATATACGGTTGTTTTCGACGGATTAAATATTAATAGATAAAACGAAAATCTAATAAATTAAATTAAAACACAAACTACACGAAAAAAATCTACATTGCATTGTTTTGAAATATTATTGACGGGCTTATTTCTTTGTTCCGTAAAAACGTATTAAATATACATAAATCTGTTGTTATTGTTTATGCTTGTCATCGAATTGTAACTGTTTGTGTCGTTGTATTTAACATTGGACTTTAAAAACCGATAAATAAAAAAATATATATTTTAAATATTAAAAATTAATTGAATGGAAGTAGTTGAAAAGGGTAAAAAAATAAACAAATAAAATAGTCAGTCATGGCATACATTTTTGCACTCTATACCACGAGAAAAAATTTCTATTAAAAACAAACTTATGGAAGTTATATTGAACGCGGCTGAACATTTGGTACCCTACAAGTTTACGTCGACATACATATGTATATGGTAAAAACCAAATTTCTTTTGCAATTCCATTTGAAAAAATTTAAACATTTTTTGCGAGCACATCTACGATTTTTGGTATAGAGGTTAAGAAAAAAATTTGGTTTCAAATTCGTCCGCGTTCACAAAATTATCCGATGCGTTTTGTGTAAGTAACACCAAAATATATACATTGGGGTTATGACTTTTTATGCATTTTTTCTCAAACAAAAAATTTACTTAAATAACGTGTATTCCGTTTAAATGTTGAACAAGTAAAAAATCGAAAAATTCGGGAACTTGGGACTCCTATGTCAAATTACAGATAGTTCGGCCAACAAAGTTACATGTATATTTCTCAAAACCCCTAAAATCGACAGATAGCCATATATGCGGTCCATACCAAAACATGGACCTCTGTTGACACCTTATGGTGGAGAAGATTTGTGAGCACTACATTTATATAGGGACTATACCTAAACACCCCTAAGAACCTCAAATTTAAATTAAAACTTCAATTAAAAATGTAGCTGGAATCCTTAAAATACAGGAAAACGGGAGGTATATGGGTGCTATGCCTAAACATGTATCGATGTTGACAATTTTTGTTGGAAAAGTACCGGTAGTTCGGTCAAAAAATTTACTTAAATTCCTTAAAATCGCGATGTACTGTTGAATGGGAGCTATACCTAAACATAGGCCTATATAGGAATTTTTTATGAACAAGTGTTGTGACCCCTAATAACCTCAAATGTCAAATAACAGATATTTCGGTTAAAAATTATGGCTAAAATCACCACAACAACGAACATTGGGGACTATACCTAAACATGGACCAATATAGCCGAACTTGACCTGCCTATGGAAAAAAGATACTCACGTTAGAGTGATTACAACAGACTGACATGGGTAGATCGACTCAGAATTTTGTCCTAATCAATAATTCTAATCAATCTGGGTGAAATCTGATACTTTTGTGAAACGTTGTTTATATCCTCAGCCTTTAGGGCTGAAATAACGGTTTTAGACCCCAAGTATGTTTGGCCGAAATTTGTTTCAGACAATTTGGAGTTGATTTAGCCATGTCCGTCCGTCTGCCTGTCTGGCTGGAGCGCACTCTCGAACGGATTAATCGATTTGTTCCAAAATTTGGCGTTCGTAGTATTTAGTCCAAACTTAGTTTAAGTTCAAATACGGGCCATATCGGTCCATTTCCTCGGGTACCTCCCCCACAAATGCTCAAAAATTATGCGCACGATAATCCTTAAAGGAAAAAGCCGATTTGGTCCATACTTTGCAAGTCGTGAAATTTCCACCACACATAGATAAGGTTCCAATGAGGACTTTATCTGTCCACTCCTTCGAGTACTTCCCACCCCAAAATTTCGGAAAAGTTCTGTTTAGGACCTGCTCTCGATTCGCTTTGATTTTTGTTGTGACAACTTGTATTCACCGGCCATTACGACGGTACAAGTTTTTTAGGAGCAAGTCCATACTTCCTGAGAAAATAACCCAAATTTTGTTAATGAAAACTCTATGACACCATGTGTAGTGGATGGAGCCATTGTAACTCTCGAACAGTTGTGCGATTCTCTAACTCATTTTTTGAGTAACCGACAAAAATCGGTAACTTTAAATCGCAAAATTATGAATGAAAATTTGAAATAAAAGTTGATAACACTGTTGCTATCGGTAGAACTTTGCGATTACTTTTAATTGGTCGATAACTTACCGAATAATATCGTTAATTATCGAAATTAATTTTTCAATGTACCTATTAGGTCTAAATAGCTCAACTCGAAAGAGAATTAATTCAAATATCACTCTAAAAATGACCTTCGCCTTAATAAGCCAAAACAAAAAAAAAAAAAAAAAAATATAAGGATTTTAATTTAACCGATTTTTGTCTGTAATTGAAAAAAATGAGTTAGAGAATCACACCACAGATTAGCCGATTCGGCCCAAAATTTGGCCTTCCTATAATTTGTTTAATCTTAATTTAGGTTCGAAAATAATACATATCGGTCCACACCTTCGGGTACCTCCCCCACAAGAGGTCAAACTTAATTTAAGTTGGAAAGTGAGACATATCGGTCCACTCCTCCCAGTACGCGCCCCACAAAAGTTAAAAAATGTTCGGGACAAATTGTGCGCACGGTAACTCTTGAAAAGTGTAACCGATTTGATCCATACTTTGCACATTTCTACCAGACATAAATGAAGTTATAATATGGACTCCATCGATCCACTCCTTCGGGTACCTTCCACACAACATTTCGGATAAGTTCAGTTTAAGACCTGCTCTCGTATCGCTGTGATTTTTATTATAGTAACATGTATTCGCTGCCCCCATTACGACGGTACATTTTTTTGCATGGGCAATTCCATACTTCCTGAGATAATGGGCGAAAACTGAAAAAGCCCTACAGCATGTTTGTAATGGCTGACGATAACTCTCGAACGGATCAGCTGATTCGATCGAAAATTTGGCCTCCGTAACATTTGGTCCAAACTTAGTTTAAGTTCGAAGAAGGGCTCTTTCGATCGACCCATACCGGTACCTCCCATTCAAACGTCCAAAAAAATCACAAAAATGGTACGCACGACCATCTTGAAATTATCTTCAAATTTAGTTTAACGTCGAAAATTACCCATATGGGTCTTCTCCTTCTTAAGGATCCTTTGAAAATTTATACCGATGCTTATGCATGTGGTCATGTTTAAATAGATAATATATTTTTCGTGGGCTAGTCCATGCTTCCTGACATAGCGACGAAAAAAAAAACTAAGTTATACGGTGACCAACTGAATTGCCTGGAGGACGCCCTATCTGTCGAAAAGACATTACTCCCAAGATAAAATCCACTTCCAAAATGGACTATATCTACCCATTCCTTCAAGTACCCCCTAATACATAATTATTGGGGAAAATAATTTTGGTTGCGTAGCCGGTATTCGATTCGGTATTGTCAATAAATGAAAGTTACAGTTCACATAGGCAGAGGGTATATCACGAATATTGTCAATTATTTCATATTCCATTTCAGAAAAAAAGGATACATTTTTTTTGTGCTACATCAACGATTTTTGATATGTAGGTTAAGAAAAAATACCCAGTACGAATCTGGTCGCGAGCCAATTTTTGGTTGTTGCGGACAAAAGTTATGGCGCTTTTATTTCGCTTTCTAAGAAAGAAAATATTATAAATACGCTAATTATTTTAATGAGCACAATTGTTACAAAAAAGTTCTCTCGAAGTGACTTCAGTGAGCAGATTGCTAATACTTGCAAAATGTTACACAGAATTCGCGGAATGAACAAAAAATTCATAAATTATTGAATATAAGTTAACTTTTTTCAAAATTAAGGCCCATTTAGTGGTCATAAAGTTACATAAAAAATTGTAGTGGATCAAAACTTCACGGCGAATCAAATGAGACTACAATCATACAGATTGGTGTTATAGCTTCGATGTTACAACCAAAACAAGCTCATCTTTTGGTCAAAAAAATAATTTTTTGTTTGAAAAATATTTTTTCACATGCATTATGAAGTAGAAAATATTGTAAAAATCTATAGAAATACTTCCTTCATTTTGCTTAAATGTCCCAATAAAATAGACGGATTTGGCTTTATTGGCATTCGTATTAAAGCTTTCAAATTAGGGAAGGTAATTGGGTTGATGAGGATATATCTCGAAGCTTCTGAAATGTTAATAGAGGTCAAATAACCCATTTTATTTTATATGCATTTTAAAATACGTGTAAATCGCGTAATTATCAAAATCATTTTGTCCGCATGTGATTTTCATGTACAGCAAGACCATATCTATTAAGTTGTATATATTTTTCGAAATATAAGTTAGACTCTAAGATGTAGCATTAAAAAACCTATAAAATATCGCTAATTTGCGCAAAGCGCATACAATTTTTGTCCGCATCCGATTTCAGTGTCCACCATGAACATCTACATCGATATATATCTATTATAAGGCGATTAATCAAGAATTGTGGATGTAGCATCACACACTATTTTTTGGGATAAAATGAATGTAGCTTCCTTATCATTGAAGTTTTCAAATCTCTGTTTCCGCTAAAACGAAGATGCTGCACTAGTTTTTTCATTGCAGTGGAAACGATCCGCAGAAAACGCGATAAAATGCGCGATATTTTCAAAAACAATTTTAGGTGATTTTTCTACTTTGGAATTTCTCGTAACTCGCGTTTTAGTAGATGGATTTTCACGAGGAATGATTTATTGGATCCGAACGTAAAAAACTAAAATGTGCAATGGAGTACGAGGTATTCTAGAGACAATTGCAAATATTAGACCAGAAAAATATGATTTTTAGAAAAATGTTCACACAAAATTTCCGCATTTGGATGCAGATTTCTTTGAAGCTGTGGAAGCTACATTCACGATATACGTATCAAAAAGCTCAGAATCGCAAGTACTATAATCCTATTAAAGCCTTTTTGAAAAACCTGTTTGCGGAACGAAATTATAAGAAAATTTCAAAAAACACTTAAAATCTGGCTTCAAAATGTCAGCATCATTTAATGGTAGACGCAGATCAAATTTTGAGAAGTTATACACTAGTGAGATGATCCTTATTTAGTTGCCTTCTACTTTTACTTTAACGGGAAAATCGTGAAAAGTGTGGTTTAATCACAAATCGAGAGAAAACAAAAAAACACACGTTGGCTTCAACCCATTTTTACCCATTTTTTAACATAAATATAGCAACAGCTTCCACGCAAATCAACTTTGAAACCCAATATTTGTTGCCAAGTCTAAAAACATTTCATTTTATCCAAAAGCATTTAAATTGTACAATATACAACCACTATTCGCGAGTTATAAAGGGGTAAACCTTGGCTTCAACGATGTTAAATGTTCAATAATATTGCACATATACGTTTTGGATTAGCCAACAATTTGAAACTCAAATAAAAGCGAATAGAAAATGGACTTATTTGTTACATGTTTTCTTGTATATGTATGAGGATTTGTTTGACGGAATTGACATTTGAAACCCAATGGGTTTGTTAAATCCGGTTATATAGAAAAGTGCTATAAGTATCACCAAAATATATACATTATGGTTATGAATTTTTATGTCTTTTTGCTCAAAAAATTACTGTATTAGCTGCCCTCATCACTACGGTACATGTCTTTGCAGGGACAAGTTCATACTTCTTCAGTAAATGGCCGACAGCTGAAAAAGCCCTACAGCATCATGTGTACGAGGGCAGTTCGGAAACTTCTTAGCCTAGCACAAAAAGTGCGGTATAAACAGAAAAAAGTTAAGTGTTTTGGAAACTTCCATCTCTGTTATGAACACATGTTAAATTTTGTTTCGATCTGGCAACTCCTTCATATAGAAACAGGCGTTCAAAAAAGACGCATCCGCAATTTGTTTTACAATGGAAAAATTAGAAATGCGTGCTGTCATTAAATATTTACATAAAAAAGGTTTATCGGGACAAGAAATTCATAATGATATGGTGAATGTGTTAGGTGAAAGTGCTCCTTCATATGCAACAGTAAAAAATTGGGTTGCTGAATTTAAACGTGGTCGTACAAGCATTGAAGATAAACCACGTAGTGGACGTCCAAAAACAGCAACAACAACAGAAATTGTAGCCAAAGTGCATGATATGGTATTAAATGATCGACGAATAAAAGTGCGTGAAATTGCTAATATCATGGGCATCTCAAATGATCGAGTCCATTGAATTTTGCATGAAGAACTACAGATGAAAAAGCTTTCTGCAAGATGGGTGCCGCATTTGTTAACAGTCGATCAAAAGCGCATAAGAATGAACATTTCTCAAGCTTGTTTGGATCGTTTTTAGCGAAATAAAATGGATTTTAAGCGTCGTTTCATAACTGTTGATGAGACTATACACCAGAGTCAAAAGAACAATCCAAACAATGGACTGAAGCTGGAGGAAGTGCCCCAAAGAAGGCAAAAACAATTCAATCGGCTGGTAAGGTTATGGCAACGGTTTTTTGGGACTTCAAAGGTATTTTATTGATTGACTATCTGCAAAAGGGTAAAACAATAAATTCAGAGTACTATTGCAACCTTTTGGATCAATTAAATGTACAAATTCGAGAAAAGCGTCCTGGCTTACAACACAAAAAAATAATTTTTCATCAAGACAACGCACCAGCGCACAAGAGTGTTTTAACAATGGGTAAAATCAACGAATTAAAGTACGAGTTGCTTGACCACCCACCTTATTCTCCTGATTTAGCTCCCAGTGACTTTTACTTGTTCCCAAATCTAAAAAAAATTCTTGCTGGCAAGCGTTTTACCTCAAATGAAGATGCAATTACAGTTATAAACCACTATTTTGAAGACCTTGAGGAAAACTATTTTAATCAAGGGATAGAATTTCTAGAAAAGCGTTGGACTAAGTGTATTGAAGTTTCAGGAGATTATATTGAAAAAAATAAAACAAGTAAAAAAGTATCAGTCGGCTTTGCCGTCAGAGATATACCCTCAGCCTGTGCAAATTGAAACACTTTTTTCACAAAAAACTTATGTATTAAGGGGGTTTCAAAATTTTTGTCGTATGAACCGACAAAAATGTTGATTAGGATTAAAGTTTAAAAATTTTGCGGAAAAGGTACTTAAAAGAATGGACCGACATAGACCATGGGGGTGCCATAGGGGGTTTGTGTAAAGTATGGACCAAATCGGTCAATACTTTTTGGGGTAGGTACCTGAATGAGTGGACCGATATGGCTTATCTACGAACTTAAACTAAGTTTGGAAACAATATTACGAAGGCCAAATTTTGGCCGGAATCGGCATATCCGTTCGAGAATTATCTTGCGCTTCCACCCATAAACATGGTGTCATAGGGTTTGTTTTTCAACTTTCAGGCTATTTTTTCAGGAAGTATGGACTTGTCCCTGAGGAAACTTGTGCCTTCGTATAGGGGACAGTGAATACAAGATGTTACAACAAAAACCAAGGCGATCCGAGAGCAGGTCCTAAACTGAACTCTTCCGAAATTTTGTGTGGGAGGTACTCGAAGGAGTTTACCGTTTGAGTCCATATTGGAACCTCATCTAAGTATGGTAGAAATTTCATAATGTGCAAAGTATGGACCAAATCGGTTACTCCCTTCAAGAGTTATCGTACGCACAATTTTTGAGCATTTGTGGGGGAGGTACCTGAAGGAGTGGACCGATATAATCCATCTTTGAACTTGAACTAAGTTTTGACAAAATATAACAAAAGCCAAATTTTGGACCGAATCGGCAGATCCGTTCGAGAGTTATCTTGTGCTCCAAGCACTACACACGGTGTCATAGGTTTTTTTGTAACGTTCAGGCTGTTTTCCCAGGATGTATGGACTTGCCCCTAATGAAACTTACAGCGTCGTATAGAGGACAGCGAATACAACTTGGGTAAACAAAAATCAAAGCGATTCGAGACCAGGTCCTAAACTGAACTTTTCCGAAAATTTGTGTGGGAGGTACCCGAAGGAGTGGACCGATTGAGTCCATATTGGAACCTCATCTAAGTTTGGTAGAAATTACACGATGTGCAAAGTATGGACCAAATCGGTTATTCCGTACAAGAGTTATCGTGCGCACAAGTTTTGCGACAATTTTTGAGCATTTGTGGGGGAGGTACCTGAAGGAGTGGACCTATATGGTCCATCTTTGAACTTGAACTAAGTTTTGATAAAATATAACAAAAGCCAAATTTTGGACCGAATCGGCAGATCCGTTCGAGAGTTATCTTGTGCTCCAAGCACTACACACGGTGTCATAGGTTTTTTTGTAACGTTCAGGCTGTTTTCCCAGGAAGTATGGACTTGCCCCTAATGAAACTTACAGCGTCGTATAGAGGACAGCGAATACAACTTGGGTAAACAAAAATCAAAGCGATTCGAGACCAGGTCCTAAACTGAACTTTTCCGAAAATTTGTGTGGGAGGTACCCGAAGGAGTGGACCGATTGAGTCCATATTGGAACCTCATCTAAGTTTGGTAGAAATTACACGATGTGCAAAGTATGGACCAAATCGGTTATTCCGTACAAGAGTTATCGTGCGCACAAGTTTTGCGACAATTTTTGAGCATTTGTGGGGGAGGTACCTGAAGGAGTGGACCTATATGGTCCATCTTCGAACTTAAATCGAATCTGGGCAAAATATTTCGATACCCAAAATTTTAACCGAATCGATTGATCGGTTCGAGAGTTATCGTGCGCACCAGCCAGACAGACGGACAGACAGACAGACGGACGGACATTGTAAGATCTACTCAAAATTGTCTGAAACGGATATCGTACAAACATACTTGGGGTCTAAAACCATTATTTCGATGAGGCACATTTTTGGTCGTATCAAAGTGTAAATACCCTCTTTAGCCTAAAGGCTGAGGGTATAAATATTTTTGAAAAACCAACTATTCTCTTTCATTGATAGGCTAAGAAGTTTCCGAACCGCCCTCGTAGAGGCCGGTTAGTTTAAGTTCGAAGAAGGCCTATATCGGTCGACCCATTGGGGTACCTCCCACTCAAAATTAAAAAAATCACAAAAATGGTACGCACGACTATCTTGAAATTAGCTTTAAATTCCAAATTCCCCCTACTCCAAGATCCTTTGGAAATTTATACCGATGCCTCTCCATGTGGCCCTGTTTACAGAGAAAATATACTCTTCCTCACATAGCGGCAAAAAAAAAACTAAGTTATACGGTGACCAACTGAAATTACTGGAGGACGCGCTATCTATCGAGAAGACATTACTCCCAAAATAAAATCCACTTCCAAAATGGACTATGTCTATCCATTCCTTCAAGTACCTCCCCCTTAATACTTTTGAGCTTTAATCCAAATAATTATTTTTATCGGCGAGTTCATACGTTCAAAAAGGGCCACAAAATCTGAAATAGTTATTGGGGAAACGGATTTTGGTTACGTAGCCGGTATTCGATTCGATATTGTCAGTAGATGAAAGTTCCAGTTCACATGGGCTGAGGGTATAATCCTATCAGCAAAGCAGACTTTTTCACTTGTTTTTATCAAATTTCGCGATTTTACATTTAAAACCAATTTTTATCAATGATTGTACTCTTCGATTTTCTTGATATTTTCTTGTATTAAACTACGATTTTAAGTCCTATTTGGTAGTTTGATTCGAATAATTACTATCTTTCTAAATTTTTTAAAATTTGTCAATAAAAATGTTCCTTTATATCAGGGTAAAAAATTTTGTTATTTTACCAAAAAATAAATAAATGTAATATTGACAAATTGATTTTTGGTATAGAAGGTGGAAAAATGAGTCGTCTTTGGAAATAAAAAGCTTCAATTTGCAATCTTGGATGTATAAATAGGGCCTTCAAATGGCGAAAATTGTCTAGCAACAACAACATCTAATATGCCTGAGGATGTTAGCCTAACCAGCTAACGAAACGATCGTCGCATAGCGGTTGATGTGTGTGTAGGACTTCGCTAGATATGAATTTTTCAATGTAATCTGCTTAGGTCATAAAAAGCTCGATTAATTAATTAATTAAAATAAATACATTTTAAACATTTGTTTTGTTATTTATTTATTATTGGAAATATACTGAAATGTTTTGCTAAAGAGCAGCATCAATACATCACAAAAAAATGGATAACAAAAACCACTTTTTGAAAAAGTGTCCAATTTCTGTCAGAAATCCCCGTATATTTCTATAAAATTATCCACTTCATTGCACTCTATTACGAAGTAAAAACTAAAATGAAATAATAGAAAAAAAACTATAAAGTTAAATAAAATATTTAAACTTTTCTTGTCCAACTAAAATAATAGTGAAAAACGTGGTAGAAACACAATTAATTGCGTAAGTTATGGCTTCTTCCAAGAGAATAAATGAAACGACAACAAAAATTTTGCATACTTTGCCAATGAAATTGGTTGGATAATAACGAGCTCCATAAAATGCTAGTTCATCATTGGTTAACCAACCATTCAGCTGTGCTAACAGAAATGAAGAAGCCATATTTCGTTGAACTATTACATTTTAGTTAAATATTTTGCGTAAATTAATTGCCAAGTGGATACCACAAAAGTGTGGATACCATAGTAGATGATTGATGTGTCGTGGTAAAGAGAAGTTGATTGTATTGAAATTACAGACTTGTTGGGGGTGAGGGAGTTAATTTGTTTGAAAATAAATTTATTATTTGTGTAAAACAAGGATATAAAATAACTTTATTATATAACACAAGTTATGAAAATTATTCATTAAATTCAATAGCGACTTGGATTGTTTACTCCTCTCTCCATTTAATCCAAGCTGACATGTTCTCGCTTCATCTGCTTAAGGGGTTCTTATGTTGTCTTCCCACGGGATTTCGACAGGTATGTACATATATGGACTCTATTCTTCCACTTTTTCGGGTACTTCCTACACAAAATTTTATATATAAGTGCACTATAAGTTCACTTTAAGACCTGCTCTCGAATCACTTTGATTTTTGTTGCAATTTGCATTCGCTCTCTCAACTTGCATCAACTCTCGAACTGATCAACCGATTTGGTCCAAAACCATCGTTATATTTTGTCCAAACTCAGTTTCATTTCGAAGATGGGCAACAACTTCCAGTACTTTTACCCAATATTTAAAAAATATCACTAAAATGGTATGCACAATATCTCTTGAACGGGGCAGCCAATTTGGTCCAAACTTTGGATTTCCTAATATTTTGTCAAAATTTAGTTTAACTTCTAAAATGACCGATATCGATCTTCCCCTTAGGGTATCTCCCCCATAAAAGTTCAACATTTGTGTCTAAGCGCAGTTTATAAGATCCACTACCATAATGGACTATGTCGGTCCATTCCTTTAAGTACCTCCTGCGCAACAATTTTGAACATTAACCCTAATCCAGATTTTGTCGGCAAATTTAAATGTTCAAAAAGGGCCACAAAATTCTGAAAAGACCCTAAATACATTCGATTTGTCCGTAGATGAAGGTTTCAATTCACATAGGCGGAGGGTGCAACTTTATTTTATATCAACATTTTAAAAAGTGATGCAATCTTTTTTGTATTTCGAAGAATTTTGTCGCTGTAGGTACCTACAAACTTACTTGCTAAGCAACTCCTTATAAAATGT
Organism: Musca autumnalis; assembly: GCF_047663935.1. Taxonomy (NCBI): domain Eukaryota; kingdom Metazoa; phylum Arthropoda; class Insecta; order Diptera; family Muscidae; genus Musca; species Musca autumnalis. Next base: position 66,004,527 of record NW_027411977.1, on the reverse strand, counting down.
ATTGAACGGAGTGCCTTTTTCACGATTCCGTTTGAACTGCATCCAGATGCTATTAAAGTGTGATAAATGGATGCCAATCGTTGGACTGCATCCGAATGCGGTTAAAATGTAAGGAATTGGAGTGCATTTTCAAGACTCTAATTGAACTGCATCCGGATGCAGTTAAGATATGAGAAATGGATGTTATTCATTGGATCGCATCCGAATGCGCATAAAATTTGAGGAATGGAGGCCTTTTTCACGACTCTGTTAAAACTGCATCAAAACCATGGCATGTTTTGATGCAGTTTTAACAAAACTACGGTCTACATTGTACTCTTCTTCTTTTCTGCTTAACTCTTTGAGGAGCACATGTCCTTGGAGGACAATCGGAAGAGTGATGCGAATTCGAAAAATTATATTTGTTCCCACAGCCATTCCTCTTCAAACGTCAACCTCACCCTCTGTCTACTTGCGACCAGGTGTCCTCTCTTTACGCAAACGAGGCTCTGGCGACCGATCATGGGCGGGTATAACCCTAACTCGTTGCACGCAATAAATACCTGCATCAATACCAAAATATCTGTAAGAGCCAACTCGAACTACTTGGGGAGTAGGGTCTACAGATAACTGCGTTGTTATGGCAGACAAGGCAGTAGGGATGGCACGGATGCCGTCAACGGTCAACGGTGGCGCCACAGGCTTCCAAGAAGCTTGCGCTCGTGCTAAGACGTAGTTGAAAGTTGAATTTTTTCACCAAAAACATGAAAGAAAGAACCGAAAGAAATTTAATTCTCCCAGGAGATCACAGGCATATGCCAAATCCTTCCGCAACTGCGGCGAGCTCCACGTATCTGGGAGGGAGCACTTCATTTTAAGACAGTGTTTCTACCGTTAATTTTGCTGGGTACTATGCGTGAAGTACAATATAAAATAGAATTGCACCATTGCTATATTTATAGATGGGATTCTACCCGGTATTTACCCTAAACTTGGGTAAATACCTAATAAATATCCAGTAAATACCTTTTTTGGGTGTTTATTTGGGTATTTAAAAATTTATTTTGAAATGAACATTTTGTTTTTATACCATATAGAAAAACAAAAATATAACAAAACAAGTAAAAAAGTATCAGTCAGCTTTGCCGACAGAGATATACCCTCAGCCTGTGAATATTGAAACAATTTCTCCCAAAAAAACGTATGTATTTAGGGGTTTTTAAAAATGTTGGGCCTTTGAACCGACAAAAATGTTGATTAGGATTAAATATCAAAAGTTTTGCGGAGGAGATACTAAAAGGAATGGATCGACATTGACCATTATGGAAGTGGATCTCCAGCCACTAGATATGGTGCCATAGGGGCTTTTTACACACTTCGGGCTGTTTGTTCAAGAAGTATGGACATGCCCCTGAAAAAACTTTTACCAACGTAACTGAGGCAGCAAATGCAAGTGGCTTCAACAAAAATCAAAGTGATTCGATATCAGGTCTTAAAGTGAGCTTATCCGATATTTTGTATGGAATGTACCGGATGGAGTGGACAAATATAGTCCATATTTGAACCTGATCTATACCTGGTAGAAATATTAGGATGTGTAAAGTATGGACCAATTCGGCCACTCCCTTCAAGAGTTACCGTACGAACAATATGTCCGAACATTTTTGAACTTTTGTGGGGGAGGTACCCGAAGGAGTGGTCCGATATGGCTTATCTTCGAACTTAAACTATGTTTGGACAAAATACTACTAAGGCCAAATTTTGGACCGAATCGGCAGATCCGTTGGAGAGCTGTCTTGCGCTCCATACACCTCACACGGTGTCATAGGGGTTCTTTTGCAACTTTCAGGCTATTTTCTCAGGAAGTATGGACTAGCCCCTGATGAAACTTGTAGCGTCGTATGAAGGGCAGTGAATGCAAGTTGCTAAAACTAAAAATCAAAGCGATTCAAGAGATGGCTCTAAACTGAACTTTTCCGAAATTTTGTGTGGGAGGTACTCAAAGGAGTGGACAGATTGAGTCCATATTGAAACCTTATCCTGGTACGCATTTCACGATGGGCAAAGTATGGACTAATTCGGTTACTCTCTTCAAGATTTATCGTGCGCACAAATTTTCCGAACATTTTCGAACTTTTGTGGGGGAGGTACCGGAAGGAGTGGACCGATATAACCCCTCTTCGAACTTAAACTAAGTGTGGACAAAATATTACGAAAGCCAAATTTTGGATCGAATCGATTGATCCGTTCGAGAGCTATCGTGCGCTCCAGCCAGCCAGACAGACAGACGGACGGACATTGCTCAATCGACTCCAAATTGTCTGAAACACATTTCGTCCAAACATATTTGGGGTCTAATACCATTATTTCGATGAGGCACATTTTGCCCGTATGAAAGTGTATATACCCTCGTTAGCATAAATGCTGAGGGTATAAAATGACAAGAAAATCGGTTTAAATTCGCGGTTTCAATATTTTATATGTTTCACATCTATTGTTAACGTCTGATATGGGCTGCAGGCTGCAAAAAGTACAATTTTTCCAGAGAGGACCAAATCTCAAGGTAATCAACGAAAAATCGAGGATATAGTCACTTGATATACGGGATACCATGATACCTGGTCCATCAATGGTGTTTTCCTTCAAGACGCAGTTCAACCAAACGTTCTAAATGCTCTCAAAATACCAGAAAGGATGCTGTTACTATTTTTAGGAGGTTTGTCAAAAGATGGACCAAAATAGGTCTTATTTAAGCTGTTTTCATATGTGAAATAAAAAATTTTATTTGTATTGAAGCTAAAATTTGCTAATCCACCGTGTTTTCTCCTCTAAATTGAGCATTGCGTGTTGTATAGTTTCTACCCACATTTTGGGTAAATTTCCGGGTATTTACCATTTTTACCCAATTTACCCATTTTAATGGGTATTTACCCATTTCCCATCCCTAGCTATATTAATTCTGTCGTTAACAGTTACAGGTAAGATATGTATATGGTAGCCATAAACAATATAATTGGTTTTAAATTCTGATGAAAATAAATATATTTTTTTTAAACTTTGCATGCAAAAAGTCTTGTCTTAAAAAGGTTAATTTTTTTGCTCTTGTTTTATATAATTTAGTTATTATTATGCAGTGCTCGTTTGCTGCTGACACATCACAGCATCAACTTTTAATTGAAATGCAACATTTATTCATTTCAATTCTCTTCTTTTGTGTTTTTTTTAATAGTCAACATACTTTTTTCCCAACTGTGAGAGTGCATTAATGCGGAATAATCAGATGTGGTGGGTTTAATTAAGTGTGCAATGAGTTAATAGAAACATGTATTAAAAACGCTGTGTTGCATACATATTTATGTGTAATTTTTTCAATAAAGTCACTTCCAACTAAATCAACTTATGGAAAATGAAGGATTTAATAGCTATTCTCACTAGATAATCTAGTAAAAGTTTGTTTGAGTCTTAGTGGGAAAAACGTATCGGCAAAAGTAACTAAACAGTAATTTTCCATTTTATTTCTTCATCATAGGTTTAGCAGCTATGGAACAGAATTTCAGAAATTATGTAAAAGCTTCAACAATTTGTCGATTTTGATGAACAAGTTCAAAGTTTGGATGACACTTTAGTTCTACTACTTTACATACATAAATACATATGTTCCCACAACATCCTCGAATGGACAAAGGATACTTTTCTCATATTGGCTCCATAAAATTTGGGATCTACATTTTATCGCCCAGACCGAAAGGCGTTTCTTACGACACAATGAGTAGAGAAGTTTTTCATGGCTAAAATACTCAGGAAATGCAAACCAAAATTAAACAGAGGCGGTTTGCCAGCGCCGAAATTTTGATGTTCTGTTAACCACTGCACCACGATGGCTCTCGTTCTACTACTCTAGGGTTACAATATTAGTAAAGACTCCAAAAAGATATATCTATTCACTTCTGAGATGAAGCCCCGACCAGTGTAAAAATAATTTCGGCCCGGTTTTGTTGGAGTCATAACATTACAACAGAATCTGAAATGAGAAAACCCAAGTGTCAAAAAAAGTGTCAGTCGGCTTTGCCGACAGAAATATACCTTCAGCCAATGGCTACACCACCGATATCGTTTCCCCCAAGAATTATGTATTTAAAGGGGTTCTAATAATGTTATAGCTTTGTTTGGAGGTATGAACTTGCCGATAAACAAGTAAAAAAGTATCAGTCGGCTTTGCCGACAGAGATATACCCTCAGCATGTATATATTGAAACATTTTTCCCCAAAAAACGTATGTATTTAGGGGTTTTTAATAAATTTCGGTATTTGAAGCGACAAAAATGTTCATTAGGATTAGATATCAAAAGTTTTGCGGAGGAGATACTAAAAGGAATGGATCTACATTGACCATTATGGAAGTGGATCTCCAGCCACTACATATGGTGCCATAGGGGGTTTTTGCACCCTTCGGGATGTTTGCTCAAGAAGTATGGACTTGCCCCTGAAAAAACGTTTACCATCGTAATTGAGGCAGCGAATGCAAGTTGCTTCAACAAAAATCAAAGTGATTCGATAGCAGGTCTTAAAGTGAACTTATCCGAAATTGTGTGTGGGAGGTACCGGATGGAGTGGACAAATATAGTCCATATTTGAACCTGATCTATATCTAGTAGATATATTAGGATGTGTAAAGTATGGACCAATTCGACCACTACCTTCAAAAGTTACCGTATGAACAAATTTTCCGAACATTTTTGAACTTTTGTGGGGGAGGTACCTGAAGGAGTGGACCGATATGGCTTATCTTCGAACTTAAACTATGTTTGGACAAAATATTACTAAGGCCAAACTTTGGACCGAATCGGCAGACCTGTTCGAGAGTTATTTTGCCCTCCAACCTCCTCACACGGTGTCATAGGGGTTTTTTGCAACTTTCAGGCTATTTTCTCAGGAAGTATGGACTTGCCCCTGATGAAACTTATACCGTCGTATGGAGGGCAGTGAATACAAGTTGCTAAAGCAAAAATCAAAGCGATTCGAGAGATGTTCCTAAACTGAACTTTTCCAAAATTGTGTGTGGGAGGTACCCGACGGAGTGGACCGATTGAGTCCATATTAAAACCTGATCTAAGTCTGGTACACGCTCCACGATGGGCAAAGTATGGACCAAATCGGTTACACCCTTCAAGAGTTATCGTGCGTACAAATTTTCCGAACATTTTCGAACTTTTGTGGGGGAGGTACCGGAAGGAGTGGACCGATATAGCCCATCTTCGAACTTAAACTAAGTTTGGACAAAATATTACGAAAGCCAAAATTTGAACCGAATCGGTTCATCCCTTCGAGAGTTATCGTGCGCTCCAGCCAGCCAGACAGACAGACAGACAGACGGACGGACATTGCTCAATCGACTCCAAATTGTCTGAAACACATTTCGTCCAAACATACTTGGGGTCTAAAACCATTATTTCGATGAGGCACATTTTGCCCGTATGAAAGTGTATATACCCTTCATAGCCTAAAGGCTGAGGGTATAAAAATCGATATATTTTAGGTATTTATCTTATCATTTGTGTGCGTTCCGAATAAATTACTTTCGCTATTAAATTTTATTTGGATTAAACCTAAAAGTGTTGAACTTTTGCGGAGTAGATACCTGAAGGAATGAGCCAGCAATATTAGTAGTTCACCGTAGAATTTATAGCTTTTGAGCCTATATTCAGGAAGCATGGAGCTGTCCACGAAAAACATAATATGCAAAAACTATTACTCTGATAATCGGCCTTAACCACCCGTGAAACGTACCGAAGTCCCACACACCCAACCATTATGGATGTGTGGGACTTCGTAGACTTCTAATTATACCCTCAGCATTTATGCTACCGAGGGTATATACACTTTCATACGGGTAAAATGTGCCTCATCGAAATAATGGTTTTAGACCCCAAGTATGTTTGGACGAAATGTGTTTCAGACAATTTGGAGTCGATTGAGCAATGTCCATCCGTCTGTCTGTCTGGCTGGCTGGAACGCACGATAACTCTCGAACGGATCAACCGATTCGGTCCAAAATTTGGCTTTCGTAACATTTTGTCCAAACATAGTTTAAGTTCGAAGATAAGCCATATTGGACCACTCCTTCAGGTACCTCCCCCACAGAAGTTTAAAAATGTTCGGAAAAATTGTTCGTACTCTTGAAGGGAGTGGCCGAATTGGTGTACACTTTACACATCCTAATATATCTACCAAATATAGATAAGGTTCAAATACGAACTATATTTGTCCACTCCATCCGGTTTCTCCTAAACAAAATATCGGATAAGTTCACTTTAGGACCTGCCATCGAATCGCTTTGATTTTTGTTGAAGCAACTTGTGTTCACTGTCTCAATTACGATGGTAAAAGTTTTTTTCAGGGGCAAGTCCACACTTCATGAGCAAACAGCCCGAAGGGTGTAAACACCCCCTATGGCACCACATGTAGTGCCTGGAGATCCACTTCCATAATGGTCAATGTCGATCCATTCCTTTAAGTATCTCCTCCGCAAAACTTTTGCTCTTTAATCCTAATCAACATTTTTGTCGGTTTATATACTGAACATTTTTAAAACCCCCTATATACATACGTTTTTTGGGAAAAAATTGTTTCAATATACACAGGCTGAGGGTATATCTCTGTCGGCCAAGCCGACTGATACTTTTTTACTTGTTTTTCAATATATCTCTTAGGCCATAACAACTTAACGCGAAAGAAAATTATTTAAATAAAATATCACTATAAATGACAATCTTATTAGGGCGATTGTCATTTATAGTGATATTATATTTAAATAATTCTCTTTCGCGTTATGTTGTTATGACCTAAGAGATACAATGAAAAATTACTCTGGGAGGTTGACGTACATTTTGAAGAAATTTAAGGATGTGCAAAATTTGGCACAAATCATTTAGCTATTTGCATTTAAAAGCTTTTGGTCCATTATCTCAAAACATATTCACCTGCCCTCGAAAGAACAATTGTACCGTCGTAATAAGAAATTTTGTGTGAAGATATGAAGGAGTAGCCCAGTATTGTCATATTTATGCTATCGAGTGTATACGAGGACTGAACGATATGAAAACGCGAATATTTACCAACAAAAATGATTTTATTATTTTCTTAAGTAGTCTCCAGCATGATTTATACACTTTTTCGTGAGCTCAAACCTATTGGCGAAGCACTTTTTCCAGTCCTATTGAGACACCTCCAAAACATGGTTTTTGAACACTTTTACAGCATCTTCAGGCAACAAAAATCGTTGACCACGCCTTTTTTTCTTGAAGTGCAGAAATCAAATGAAGTCATTGGATCCCCAGTCAGGGCTGTATGACGAATGTCCGGACCATCAATTCGACGTTTTGTCCGGTCAAACAGGCGCTTGTTTGAATCGATGTGTGATAGCCCATATTGTCATGATGCCAAATGATTTGTCTTTTTCTTGTTCGTTTTTTGAACTTCTCAGGAGACTTTAGGCAAACAAATTACAGGGCAACATTCAGAAATGACGCTCCTATATTTCTCAACCCGTATAGTCGCCACACGATCAGTTTTTCTGAAGTAACAGGCAACATTTCGTTTGATTTGGCTCGATTTCGAAGGCACAAACTGCCGTCTCCTGCCTTGTTTCAAACTCCTAAGCATAGATCCTAGATTCATCGTCTGTGGCGATATTACAAACGTCGTTTCAAGCACCGCGATCGATTTTATGCTCAATTTCTTTGAACCAATTCACAGGAGCCTTTTTTTGAACGATTGTTTAATTTTGCTGGATCTAAGGAGAAAAAAATCCATTTTTGCGGCTCGGTGTTTATGCAATATCAAATGTTAGTTGGTGGAAGAAAAGCCCAAGGATGCCTATATCTCACGGTATTTACCATGGCGATCTCGCAATTATCCGTTCATGCACAGCATATTTTTTTCTGGTACAACGACCGATTTTGGGCGACCCTAACGACCTTCGTTTTTTTGGCGAGTGCCGACCACGGTTGAATTCATTAGACCAGTTTTTCATAGTCCTATAGGATGGTCCTTTATCGACATACAAAGATTTAATTTGATCGATACACTCTTGCGGTGATTACGAGTATCTGCGTCGAAAGTAAATTCCATTTTTTTTGCAAAGTGGTTTTTTTCAAGTCACTGTAAACAACACATAACATGGTCGTACGACAAACTGTCCTAAGTAAGTCTAAGCTAAAAACTGTCAAACTATCCAAAAAAAAGTTTAAAATGGCGTATGGAAATACGCGGAGGTGCCTAGGCCAGGTAGTTTTCGTGCAGCCCTCGTGTACACTTTCATACGGCCAAAATGTGCCTCATCGAAATAATGGCTTTAGACCCCAAGTATGTTTGGACGAAATCCGTTTCAGAGAATTTGGAGTTGATTTAGGCTAGCCGGAGGGCACGATAACTCTCGAACGGATCAACCGATTCGGTCCAAAATTTGGCTTTCGTAATATTTTGTCCAAACTTAGTTTAAGTTCGATGATGGGTTATATCGGTCCACTCCTTCCGGTACCTCCGCCACAAAAGTTCGAAAATATTCGCAAAATTTGTGCTCACGATAACTCTTAAAGGGAGTAACCGATTTGGTTCATACTTTGCGTATTGTAAAATTTCTACCAGACTTAGACGAGGCTTCAATATGGACACAATCGGTTCACGCCTTCGGGTACCTCCAAAAAAAAAAAGAAAAAAAAATCGCAAAATTCTGTTTAGGACCTGCTCTTGAATCACTTTGATTTTTGTTGTAAAAGCTTGTATTTACTGCCCCCATACGACGCACAGTGCGAAATATGGGAAGTTTAGTGGAACTTTAAGGAATTTTGAAAGTACATAAAATTAATTAAATTTTTATTGAATTCGTTAGCTAAGTACTCCACTGCAATTGATCCCTACTCAGTTTGGCGATTTACTCCTCGAAACGACTTAAACATGCACTTACAATATGTCTCATCTACCGGTACCGTTCAATTGGGTCTATACCTAAACGCGAACCTATATTGAAATATTTTACATAAGTTGTCTATCCGCTGAAAACTGAATATACCAATTTGCAGCAAAATCTATTGAAAAATGAATGTAAAACGTAAAAACGGCAGCCGGCGTTACATGAACGCTACGGGAAACCGAGGGCCTATGTGGCCCAATTTGAGCCCCATACTATTCACTTATATAAGAGACATTTATGCAAACTCTTAGGAATCTACGCCCTTTCCTTTAAAAGTTATTAGTAAAGTTCCGCTAAAGTGTTCATATTTCGCACTGTGCGACGGTACAAATATCATAAGGGGCAAGTCCATACTTCCTGCGAAAATTGTCTGAAAGGTGAAAAAAAACTATGACACCATGTGCTGTGGTTGCAGCGCAAGATAACTCTTGAACGGATCTGCCGATTCCGTCCAAAATTTGGCCATCGTAATATCTTGTCCTAACTGAGTCCCCCACAAAACTTTAAAACTTTCACAAAAATAATGATCACGATAACTCTCGAAGAGGGTATCCTATTTCGAAGAAATGCAGCTTAAGGCCTTCTCTCGAATCACTTTTATCTTTGTCGTAACAACTTGAATTTAGGGACATGTCCATACATCCTGAGAAAATATCCCCATAGTTACTTACTTAGCTGGCCCATTACAGAACATTTGTTCCATAGGCCGAACTAAGAAAACATCTCCATTCCTCGCATTCTGGAATACCGCGCCTTTTCATCTCATCATCCACTTGTTTGCGCCATCTATTCCTTGACCTGCCAATTTTGCGTGCATCGCCAAGCGGTCCGTATTTATACGCCTTTTTAGCGGGTTCATCATCGCTCATTCTTATTTATTTATTTATTTTATTCATACACAACAAGACAAATGTCTTATAAATTACAGTGTAGAATTATAGTTGTAATCACAAATCCGACATAAATTATAAAATAGCACAAATTATTAAAAAACAAGTAAGAGCAGGCTATAGTCGGACAGGCCGACCATGTGATACCCTATACCACTATAGATTTGCAATATCTTTCCTCCATGGATAAAGATATAACCTGTACATTACAAATTTTACCAATTTTCACACAAAAGTTTTGGTCCATTTAACCCGCTAAATATTATCTGATATTCATGTTGGATTGCACACGCCTTCTCCATCATAAACTTAACCTTTGTTTAAAATTTCGCGCCGATCGAACTATTATTGCGACCTACAGAGCGGCTACAAAATCGACCAAAAATTTTGTTTTTGGTCCATTTCATCCCTTTAACATTTCACGATCATCGCCAAAAACTAATCAGTTCTATTCTGGTACAACCCCGACCTTCATACTAAATTTCGTGACAATCGGTCCATAATTGCGGCCTGTAGCTTGATTACAATTTTTAATGGACGGACAGACGGACGGACGGACACACATAGCTAAATCGCTTTATCTCGTCGAGATATGAAGTTTGGTATACCACATGAGGGGTCTACGACGAATATTTCGCGGCGTTACATGAATTTTTGGGAAAACAAACTTATTATACCCTTTTCCACATTGTGGTATAGGGTATAAAAAGAAAAAAAAAACAATAAGGAAAAATTAAAAATTGAGAATAAAATAACATATTGTAAATTGATACATTTCGATTCTTATGATATGGCCTAGCCAACGCAATCGCTGCATCTCGATACGTTCAACAGTATTGATGTCGCTGTATAGCATATACAGCTCGTGGTTCATGCGACGTCGATATTCATCGTCAACACAGATTGGTCCGTAGATCTTTCGAAGAATTTGTCTCTCAAACACGTGAAGCACTGCCTTTTCTGCTTGCGCAAGTATCCAGGCTTCCGAGCTATACATCAGCACGGGTAGTATCAGTGTTTTGTAGAGCGTTATTTTTGTTTGACGAGATGTGGCTTTGTGTTTAAACTGCTTACTTAAACCAATGTAGCAGTTTTTGGCCAATACAATTCTTCTTTTTATTTTACAACTGATGTCGTTTGTTGTGTTTACGGAGGTGCGGAGGTAGACGAAGTCTTTTACTACCTCAATATTATAGGAACCAACTTCCACAGTCGGTCCGAGCTCAATGGATGCATTGCGCGTCGACACCATCAACTTGGTCTTCTCACCGTTTACCGCCAGACCCACTTGAGCAGATTCTCCTCCAACCTTTATAAAGCTATCAGTTACTTCTTTTACTGATCGGCCCATTATGTCTATATCATCAGCATAAGCAAGTAACATGTGACTATTGGTGTTGATTGTGCCACTTCTTTTGACGTTTGCCTCTCGTATAACCTTTTCTAGCAGGATGTTGAAGAGATCACACGAAAGGCTGTCTCCTTGTCTGAAACCTCGTTTGGTACCAAACTCTTCGGAGAGGTTCTTTCCTATTTTAACTGAGGACCTCGTGTCAGTTAAAGTCATTTTACAAAGCCGGATGAGCTTTTCGGGGATACCAAATTCAGATATGGCTTGGAATACCTTTGAACGCAGCGGGCTATCGAAGGCTGCTTTATAATCGACAAAAAGGTGGTAGGTGTCGATCTGCATCTCTTGGGTCTTCTCCAGGATTTGCCGCAGGGTAAATATATTGTCAATGGTGGACTTGCCAGGTCTAAAGCCGCATTGGAATGGTCCAATTATCTCGTTGACCATAGGCTTTAGTCCTTCGCACAATATTCCTGACACGATCTTGTAGGCAATAGTGAGTAGACTTATGCCCCTATAGTTAGAGCATACAGTCTTATCTCCCTTCTAGTGGACGGGGCACAGGATACTCAGGTTTCGATCGTCGGGTACTCGTTCTGCCTGCCAGATGGTGCTAACTAGCTGATGAATACACCTTATCAGCGTGTCGCCTCCGGTTTTGAACAGCTCGGCTGGTAAGCCATCGGTTCCTGCTGCTTATTATTCTTCAGCCGGTTGATTGCTGTCCTTACCTCATCTTGGCTGGGCGGTATACATTCAATACCATCTTCTGGGATTGGGACCGTGGTATCTTCGTCGTCTTCGCTGCTATTGGATACCAACAGATTTGAAAAATGTTCTTTCCATATCCTGATTACACTATCTGTATCAGTTACCAAATTACCTTGCTGGTCTCTACAGGAGGATGTGCCTGTACCAAAGCCATCAGTTGGATGCTTGACTCTTTGGTAGATCTTTCGGACTTCATTCTGGCTCCTGTACTTCTCGATTTTTTCACACTCCCGCTTTTCCATCTCTCTCTCTCTCTTTTCTGCAGAAAAGACGTTTCTCCCCTCTCCATTTCTCCCTGTATCTCTCTCGTGCGCTACGCGTTGCTACAGATTGTAAAGTAGCCATTTTTCTCTTCGGTGGCAGCACGACACTCCTGATCATACCATGGATTCCTTGGTGGAGGTCTCTTGTATCCAAGTATGGATTTTGCGGCTGTTTGCATGGAGTGGGCAATGCTTTGCCATTGCGCTGATATGTTATCGGGATGATTAATCAATTGGGCTAGTTGAGTGGAGTATGCTGTGGTTATCTGTTGTGATTGCAGCTTACCGATGTCTAACTTTCGCGTTGTGTCTGTTCGTATTTTGTTTGCTACGTTTAAGCGGGTGCGTACCTTTGCTGCAACAATGTAGTGGTCCGAATCAATGTTTGCGCCTCGGAACGATCGTACATCCAAAACGCTCGATGAATGTCTTCCATCTATCACAACATGATCAATTTGATTTCTTGTTTTCTGATCTGGAGACAGCCAGGTGCCCTTATGAATATCGAGATGATTAAATCTGGTACTGCTAGCCCCAAAGGTATTAAACCCCTATTACAGCATGTATAGTGGTTGAAGGGAGCGCATCTCGAACGGATCAGCCGATTCGTTCCAAAATTTGGCTTTCGTAATATTTGTTTCCAAACTTTGTTTATGTTGGAAGTTGCGTAACTACTTGTAGCTCCCCTCAAAAGTTAAAAAAATATTACTAAAATGCTACGCGCTATATCTGTTGGACGTAGCAATCGTCCAACCATTGGATCTCCTAATATATAATAATATAATAACTTCAGAAATGGTCCATATCGGTCTTCACCCACAAAAGTTCAGCATTTTTATTTAAGTGCAGTTTAGGATCTGTGCGAAGATCTTTTAGAAATGTATACCGGCGTTACTCCTTATGGTCCTGTTTACAGCGATATTATGTTTTTCGTGGGCAAGTCCATGCTTCCTAACATAGTCGTCCAAAAGCTCTTCCTGATACGGTGACCAACTGAAATGACTGGTGGGCACAGTAACTATCGAAAGGTATGACTTCCAAAATATGATCCACTTCCAAAATGGACAATGTCGGCTCATTCCTTCAAGTATATCCCCCGCAACACTTTTGAACTTTTCAAACCAAATTTATTTTTTGTCGCCAAGTTCATACTTAAAAAAGGGCCACAACAATTTCGTAACCAGAATTAGATGTGATACATGAAAGTTTCAATTCACACAGGCTGAGGGTATATCTCTGTCGGCCAATCCGACTGATACTTGTTTACTTGTTTTGTTCCATTATTATTCTTATTTTTTATTTTTATTTATTATTACTATTTCTTTTTGTGCAAATTTACCCTCATACATTGCACTTTTTAATCTCTTTGGCAGTTGTCATATTCCACTGGTTCCTCCCCATGAGTATATTAAAGTTTGCGCGACAAACATCCTGCATAAGTAATTTTAAATGCCGCTTTGTTACGGCTTTCAAAAATTTTTTTGTTTGCAATTTATCTTTGTCGATTCCGGTAGTCTATCGAAAAAAAACTTTCAACGAAAAAATGCAAATGGTGACAGACAGTTAAGGCGAGATATGGCAAGCATTCTTTTAAAGTTTACTTTTGGGATTACAAAATTGCTACGAAATGTGAATGTCGTAATGCTTTTATAGCAAAATATAAACGTTTAACACAACAATAGTAAAATTTTAAAAATTTTGTTTTATTTTTTTTTCGGCAAATTTTTAAGCAATTAAGAAATAAAACACACCATATGATGCTGTTGCTGTGAGATTAGTTGGGAATTATTGAAAGGATAATCAATTTGGAATGTGGGCGACTGTAGTAGGCGGACAACTATATTTTTAACATGAAGTATAGGTGTTGTGCTAAGAGAAAAATCCTTTAATATGAAAAGATCTGGTGTGAGACATGAGTGTTACAATCTCGAAACAATGACAACCATTGTTAAAGACCACTATGAATAATTAAATGGAAATGTTGGAAAATGAATTATTCAAACTTTTCCAAAACATGTTTCACATAGAAAGTTTCAAAACACTTCTGAGCAAACACACACATATACCCAACACACACAAACTCACATATATTTATTTACATATTTATAAATTCATTTTCGTCCTAGTTCTTGTGTTATTCATTGTCCGTGAGGTAAGTGTGCGAGTGTGTGTTTCTTTTGTTTAAGGTCCAGCCTTTGCAGAAAATCTGTTCAAAGTACAAGTATCCTTCCTTTGGTCGAATGGTTTTAAAACTTTTATGTTATGGATCATAGCAAAAAAAAAGAGAGAAATAATAATGGACACTTTGAACGACTTGTTGTCGATTGCTGCTGTTGTTTCTATTGTTGAAAATTTCTCATAAACAATTTAATCCCTTCAAAATGTCGAAATTTCATTAGCAGAGTACGGAATCATTATTACGGCATAGACAAAACTTTTGCGATAGATGAAAGAAAGAAAATACGGACTTTACTTATGGTTGGCTATTCTTCCACCACTGGCTGTGTTTGCCAAGAATATTAAATGTCATATTTCCTGGAAATCAATGTTGGTTTTCTTTTAATTTAATTTCCTGTTAATCTAAAAACAATATTTACTTAAGTGTAAGGGGGTACAGTGGAACAAAACGTGGTGGTTAAGTATAGGGTAGGTAGAACATAGAGATATCATATATGAGATAAAATAACAAAGAAGAATAAAAATCAAAAGACAAATATAGGGTTTTGTTAATTCTGTGCGTAATTAAAACTGAGGAAATAAAAGCGGCAACAATAAGTAAAAACAATGTCGGTCGACCCAAACATTTTATACCCTCCAATATAAAATATTCCCTTTCCTGTTCACAATTTAAGGTGGAGATATTTTACGACCTCGGACACCCCAAATACCTAAATTATGTATGTACCTAAAAATGTCTTCAATCGGTCGAGACTAGAGATGGTCGCGTGCCTAAAAAATTAGGCACGAACATGCACGAACACGGACCAAAATTTTTATGCACATTCACGCACAAACACGGCGTTTTTCGAGAAGGCACGAACACGCACACTCACGCACGAAATTATAACAAAAGAGAAATCGATATACACTGCCGCTCACTTGAATAGAACCCCCCTGCCAAATTTTTTTCAAACTCTATTTTTTCCCATTCGTACAAGATATTAAGTTTTTAAGTTTTATTATATTTTGCTTCATGTCTTTAGAGTAAACTTAGTCATTCATTTGCATTCAAATCCAATTTGTATAAGAATTATGCAAGGAAAGCAAAATAAAGTCAAAAATTAAAGTAAAAAATTTGGCTCATTTGAATAGAACCACCCTTTAAAACTTGGGAATACAGAAAGATTGTAATAGAATATCGATGCATATTCACTCTATATTGAAAACGAAGTACTTTCAGTAATATTCAGTAAAAGTATATCCCTCCTGATTAAGGATATACCCGAAGATCCTGCTTTGGCAAGGATTCTTTAAAAAATCGGGTGTAATGCCCAACAAAGCTTGCTTTTTCCATTCAACAAGTTTATTTTTGGAAGCGTGCTGTCTCCTTTAATCGTATATTTTACGCATAAATCATTCCCATACACTTTAAAGAATATTTACCACTGTAGAATATGGCGGCCCCGCAAGGATATCCGCATTTCTTTTCAAAATTTTAAGTTTTTATGACTCGAAGTGTACGAAAGTTTATAAAATCGTGATGAAATTTCCACTCGAGATATCCGAAAATGATTCTCACTATTGGAAATGCCTGTTTTAGAACTCCTTTGTAAATTGTCGTGCGCATTTAGGGTGAAAGAAATTGACGCCCAAGTCCTTCATAATTAGTAAGGACTGTCCTCATTAAGTAAACAATTGCGTAACTATATAACTATTTTTTTCGCGTCTATTGAATGGAAAACCATCTTCTAAATTGTTTCTGTAGCTATGAATGTGCTTTTATGGTGTTGGAAGGCATTACTAATAACTAAGGACATGAGCGTCAATTTAATTCGCCTTAATGCGCACGGCAATTTATAAAGGAGTTCTGTAACAGACATATCCAGTAGTGAGTAACATTTTTGGATATCCCGAGTGGAAATTTCATCACGATTTTATAAACTTTCGTACACTTCGAGTCATAAAAACTTAAAATTTTGAAAAGAAATGCGGATATCCTTGCGGGGCCGCCATATTCTACAGTGGTAAATATTCTTTAAAAAGTATGGGAATGATTTATGCGTAAAATATACGAATAAAAAAGACAGCACGCATCCAAAAAAAGCTTGTTGAATAAAAAAGCAAGCTTTGTTGGGCATTACACCCGATTATTTAAAGAATCCTTGCCAAAGCTGTATATACGGATGTATCCTTAATCAGAAGGGATATACATATACTGAATATTGCTGAAAGTACTTCGTTTTCCATATAGAGTGAATATGCATCGATATTCTACTACTGTCTTTCTGTATTCCCATCTTTTAAAGGGGGGTTCTATTCAAATGAGCCAATTTGTTTACTTCAATTTTTGACTTTATTTTGTTTTCCTCGCATAATTCTTATACAAATTGGATTTGAATGCAAATGAATGACTAAGTTTACTTCAAACACATGAAGCAAAATATAATAAAAATTAAAAATTTCATATCTTGTATAATTCGGAAAAAAGGAGGTTGAAAAAATTTTTTCAGGGGGGTTCTATTCAAGTGAGCGGCAGTGTATGTGTAGATTTATTTGTTCAAAAAATACTCATATGGGGTTTTCTGAGTAAAATCGGACAGATTTTCAATATGAAGTTTTTGATATCCTTTATTTTTGCTGTGGCGATGCTGCTCATCAACAAAACATTTCAGTATATTTTCTAATTTTTTTCGACCAAAGAAATACTCATAACTTCTTTAATATTGGTCCAATTTGAAAGAATCTTTTAATAAAAAATAAAAAAACAATTTGGAACAGTGGAATTGGATTCAATTTTCGCTATTTCATATTTAAAACCAATTTTTAACTCGATTTAACTCGATTCGATTTTCTTGAATTTTTTTTGTAGAAAACTATGATCAATTACAGAAATGTTAAGTCTTATTTGGTAGTGGGATTCGAATGATTACTACTTTTTCTTAATTTTTTGAAATTTGTCAATATAGTTTTTCCGAAAATTTTGCCTTTTTTTACGCCAAGATCATTTTCAGTATTAATTAATTATTAATTTTTTAATCAATTTCTCGTTGGATTAGAGCTTGATGATCAATAATGCAAGTGAAAAAGGAAGGTCGACCATTCGAACCCACACACCCACTACTATGTGACATGAGATGTTTCGCCGTTGGTAAAGGCTCCTCAGACCTATCGGATGTGGGACGGCTTCGCTATCACCTAACTTTTCCTCTTTCTAATGAAATTTGTTTTTTACAATGCTGAATATTTTCTCAATCATTATATGGCTTTCATGACATACACTTAGCGTAGTCTTTGAAAATTTTCTTTTATACTAGGGTGAAACATTTATTTTACCAAAAAATTTAAAAATATTTTTTTACATTTGTTTTGTTGTTTTATTTAGGAATTTATCTTAAACATCGTGAAAGAGAGTTATTTTTAGATTTTGAAAATGGATTAGCAATTACTGTACCAGCCGGACAATAAACTATCTAAGCTGATGATCAAATAACTACAGCTCGGGGATTATATGACTGACCATCCGAGCCAAATAACCTATCAAATATTAAAGGAATTTTTTTCCAGAAGATTATTATTTAGATACGAAAGAGGATTTGATTATGAAATACGTAATGTTTAAACATAGCGCTGGCAAACGAAAGTAAAAACTAATGCTGGTACACCAATTTCTAAACCATTCTTAAAATCGCAAAATAAAGATGTTTACGATAAATTCCTAAATAAAACAGCAACACAAATGTAAATTAATGGAATGTATTATGTTTTTGGTAAAATAAGATATTTTGCGCAGTAGTATATAGGAAAAACATTGTGCACAAATTTCAAAAATTTATAAAAAATTATTATTATTCGAATCCCACTACCAAGTAGGACTTAAGATTTTTGTAATTGATCGTAGTTTTATACAAAAAATTTGCAAGAAAATCGAAAGGGTCAATCATTGTTAGAATTCGACCTTTTCAAGGCGCGAAATCCCTGGAGCCGTTAGTCGAAAAAAATCAGAAAATAAACTGAAATGTTTTGTTGATGATCAGCATCACCACAGCAAAAAATAAAGGAAATAAAAAACCTCTTATTGAAAAATTGTCCGATTTCACTCAGAAATCCCCATATGTACTTCTAATTTGTCTAATTTTATTTAATTTCTATTCTTATGTAAAAACATTATTTTGTCCAAGATAATACTCAAAAGTCTAGTACGTCTTTCGTTGTGAATATTTCCATATGTGGAAAAATCTCCCGCTCGTTGCTGACATGACGGGTATAGCCAAAAATTTTCTGGCTAATTGTTTTAAATATTTTGGATTAGACTGTTTTCAAAAGTGTAAAACGTCAGTTTGGCTAGATACGGCACTCGATAATATGTATCAATTTCTGTATCAATTGGAGACTTTTGCATTTTTCATCTTTTTGCCATTTTGATCCAAAAACTCTGAAAATTCTTCTAAATGTGGCATTATAATTTCCTGCTCATCATTAGAAAACTCTATGTTCTCACTTTGTATATCAAGTAACATTGCTTTTACATTAGCTAATACAAACTTCGTCTCTTTAGACGGCGGAAATAAAAATGTCCCTATAAGATGTGCCATTGTAGGTGCCAATTGTTTAAGAAATGATTGTTTAGTTTTAGCTTTCAAATCTTTTATGAATTGAGTCAATGGTATCAATTGAGCAGACTTTCAAAAGTTTTTTAGACCAAGGGGCAAAGATGTGCATAGTAGGGTACTTTTCCGAACACTCTTTGAATATTTTATGAAAACCCAATAGAGGTTCTAGCAAACTTTAAGTCAGATATAGGAAAATACTCTTTATCTCATTTTGGACTTGGTATATGCTCTCAAACAACGTGTTCATATATCTTGTTTTAACATTTTCGACAATTTGTTGTTTAGCTCCGAGTGTTTAAAATATCTTACAAGTTTTTCTGGGCAGTCAATCAGTTTTCAGAGGATGTTTTTCAATAACAGGATGTTTTTCAATAACATCATCCATCCTGGGTAGTTTTTGTGTTTGCTTCTCTCATGAACAAAACAAATTGCATACAAACATCATCTTTTTTTACTCATACTCTAGCCTCACCATAACAAAACGGCGTTAAGTACCACACGGTTTTATACTCTTGTTCGATTTTCGTGTTTTATATGGTCTCTTGCACGACTTCTAAGGGGAGACCAAAAATTTAGCACGGTCGTGTCACATAGTGCAGATCGTGTTTAGTCGTGTCGTGTAAAACCGTGTCGAACAAAAAAACACGATCACGCACGGCCAAAAATTTATTCCGGCACGACACGCACAAACACGGCGTTTTTCGAGAAGGCACGAACACGCACTACTCACGGCACGACACGCGCCCACCTCTAGTCGAGACATTTATATGGGGCCTATATTTACGTGTGGGTGACGTAGGGGATGAAAGGTACCAAGGAATGGTCCTGACCGGCTTTAACATGGCAAAGCCCAGGATTTATCTTGGTCCGTCTTTCATCTCAAGTGGGCACTGACCTCCCAGAGCTAACCTGTGCCGCGCGTTCCCCAAAAGAACGTTTAAAACTTGTCTTGGGTTAGTATCTCTCCCCTACACGATGTGCCTTAACCAAATTTAAATGGAAGGTGCTTACACCTGGGAAGTTTTTGCAAATTCTGAAACTACAACGCTCATTAGATGAGAAATCTCAAGAAACAAAAAAAAAAAAAAAAAAAAAACGCCGGAGGGATTTTTAAATAAATCGCGATTTAAGTTCACATTTTTAGGGGTTCTTTAGGTTTTCACGATTTTCCTATGTAAATAAGTCTAAGGAAAATGTTATAGCTGTAAAAATTCTCCACAAGATTGACCTTTATGATGTTTTCGTAGGTTTTACCGTTTTTGAGATATAGAAGTTCAAATTGAGACATTACACTGACTGTATCGCCTCCTTATAAAACAATATCATGCTCAGTGCGCCTTAACTAACTTTTGATGAAAACCGCTTACACATGGGAAGATTTCGCCGATTCTGAAACAGCAACGTTCATAGATCAGAAAAATAAAAAAAAATCAGAAAAAATCGCTGGAGGGATTTTTAAATAAATTTAGCTCAACGTACGTATCGTAACAAACTCTTGCAACATCTTGAATCGCCTGAGTAATATATATATGTAGTAGTTTAAAATCCCCTTCATTTCCTGGAGCATAAAAATTCAATCAATTGAAATGTTTTATATTTAATATATTCAATATCTTTTTTTGCAATCTTGTGTTTTAAATAAATTTTTTAAATTTTTTTTATGGTCCACTAAATACTCAAAATTTTTCTTTATGAGACAATGTAAAATTTATATGCTGCGTATACATATGAATGTGGGTGTACCCGTACTTCGTGATTTGCGTGAAATTTTTTTTAGTATGAACGATTTGGTGGTTTAGTTCATATTCATGTGTGAACGCAGTTGTTATTGGAGTAGTTCAAATTCTTCGATTGCTTGCATTAAATGCTTCATTTTTGAAATTTCACTAAAATCAAAATATTTCAAAAAATTGTATATTAGTTATGGAGTAGTTTAACATCCCTTTCATTTCCTGGAGTATAATAATTCAATCAATCAAAATGTTTTATATTCAATATAGATTAATTATAATTACTACATATATTTTTATACATAGTAATTGAGTTTTGGAGTAGTATTGTTATCCCTCCCTTAAATTACTTAATTTTAAATTATAATGGCATTATATTGTAGTGTACAGCCTTAAGGTCGAAAGACTGGGCATAGGAGAATTGAAATAAATTAAAATTAAATAAATCGCGATCAAAGTTCACAATTTTAGGTGTTTTTAAGGTTTTCACGATTTTGCTTGGAAACCGCATGTCGTACCGAAATGAGTCTAAAGAAAATGTTGTAGTTGTGAAAATTATCTACAAGACTAACCTTTAGGTTTTTTTCGTAGGTTTTACCATTTTTGAGATATAGAGGTTCAGCTAGGATTTTTAGGTTTTTATCTTAAGTCTTTAAGATTTTGCTTGGAAACCGCAAGTCGTATCAAAATGGGGCTAAAGAAAATGTTGAAGCTCTGAAAATTCTCTACAAAATTGGATGATTTATTTTTTCCTACGATAAAACCTACGAAAATATCATAAAGGTCAATCTTGTGGAGAATTTTCACAGCTACTACATTTTCTTCAGGCCTATTTACATAGGTCTCGCGGTTTCCAAGCAAAATCGTGAAAACCTAAAAAAACCCTAAATTGTGAATTTTGATCGCGATTTATTTAAAAATCCCTCAGGCGATTTTTTTGTTTCTTGATAATTCTCATCTATGGGCATTCTAGTTTCAGAATCTGCAAAAACTTCCCAGGTGTAAGCACCTTCCATTTAAAATTAGTTAAGGCGCACCGTGCCTAGAAAAAGCAGCCTACTATGAAAAAACGAAAGAAAAACAAAACCCTCTAAAGTTGACGAACCACGCATACGTTTTAAATACCATGATCTGGGAATCTGCACCTGGAATGTTCGCACACTTTATAGAGAAGGTGCAGTCTTCGCATTAACAGATGTACTTGAAAAGTACAAGGCCGACATTACTGCCATACAGGAAATACGATGGGAAAGGCTTCACAACAACACCTAAAGGAGACGCACTAGCTATTATTATAGCTGCCATGACATAAAGCATGAGTTTGGTTGCGAATTTGAAAGACTCGCTATAATTCGAGTAAAAGCCAAATTCTTCAACATCAGCTTTATTTGGGCTCCACTAAAGACAAGGACGAATAGACCAAAGATATATTTTACGAGCGCTAAAAAGAAACTTATGACCGTTGCCCTGCCAATGACATTAAAATTATTCTTGGCGATTTTAATGCCAAAATTGGAAAGAAGAACATCTTTGGCCCAACAGTCGGGCAATTAAGTCCCCACAGTGAAACATCTGACAATGGTATGAGGTTGATAGACTTTGCAGCTGCAAAAAACATGGTAGTATAGGGCTACTCTACAATCAGTAGCAACGCGCAGCGCACGAGAGAGGTATCGGGAGAAAAGGAGAGAAGAGAAACGTCTTTTCCGCAGGAAAAAGAGATAAATCGAAAGGCGGGAGTGAGAAAAAATCGAGATGTACAGGAGCCAGAATGAAGTCCGAAATTTCTACCAAAGAGTGAAACATCAAACTGATGGTTTTGGTACAGGCACAACCTCCTGCAGAGACCAGCAAGGTAATTTGGTAACTGATATAGATAGTGTGCTCAGGATATGGAAAGAACACATTTCCAAACTCTTGGTGTACTCTAGTAACGAAATACCAGGGCTTAAATCCCAGAAGATGGTACTGAATGTATACAGCCCAGCCAAGATGAGGTAAAGACAGCAATAAACGGGAGCCGATGGCTTAACGGCACAGCTCTTCAAAACCGGAGGCGACACGCTGAGTATCCCTTGTCGCGTCCATAAGAAAGGAAATAAGACTCTATGCTCCAACTATAGGGGCATAAGTCTTCTCCCTATTGCCTAGAAGATAGTGTCTGGGATAATGTGCGAACAACTAAAGCCTATGGTCAATGAAATAATTGGACCATACAAATGCGGCTTTAGACCTGGCAAATCCACCAGTGACCACATATTTACACTGCGGCAAATCCTGGGGAAGACCCAAGATATGCGGATCAACACCTACCACCTTTTTGTCGATTACAAAACAGCCTCCGACAGCCCTCTACGTTCAAAGGTATTCCATGTCATGTCTGAATTTGGTATCCCTGTAAAGCTCATTCTGCTTTGTATAATGGCATTAACTGGTACACAGTCTCAGTTAAAATAGGAAAGAACCACTCCAAAGAGTTTGGGACCAAAAGAGGATTCAGACAAGGAGACGGCCTCTCGTGTGATCTCTTCAACATTCAGCTGGAAAGGGTTATACGAGATGCGAAGGTCAAAAGAAGTGGCACAATATATACAAACAGACATGTTACTTTCATTACACTGTTCAACAAAATCGAACTTTTTTTAAAATTACAAGAAACCCGGCACAGATTATGAAAGAGGACCGAAAAAAAGAAGACACGTGTATCGGCTTTTTGAAAGTTTACGTCGGGAAGTAACCTAAATAGGCGTGGCAAGTTTCGCCCATTTCTTCAGGTTTTGAAATATTCGACATCAGATTCCTTGGAATCCTTGCATTTTAGGTGTTAAGTGTCTTTGGCAATATTACTGACAACAATGCGGGGTATGTTTTTATGAAAAAAATTAACCCTCATGCGAGTCAATAAAGGGGCCTTTTTGGTCCCTTTTTTCAAAAACGTTTAAAAACTCCTTTAAAATGTGATCGTATCAGATCAAAATATTCTACAAAATTATTTGTCATAAAATTTTACTATAGGTCCCCGAATACACCAAAACTCTAAATCGTACCTAAACGCCAGGAATCTGCCAAAAGTAAAATCATGTTTTAGGGTTATGTTGTACTTTATCTGAGTTTATTAAGTTTTGTCCCACAAAACTTCATTCTAGATAGAAGACGTCAAAGACAAAAATAATCTCCATCAAATTTCAATATAAGTCGCCGAATAAATGAAATATGTATTTGCAATATGTATCAAGAAAATATATACATCAAGTTTGCCAACAAAACACCCAAATATTTTTTGAATAAATTTGTTTTGTTCATTTTTCGAGTTGATGCATGAAAGTAACATGAAATTTAGTTCTAGACGAAAGGTGTTAAAAGAAGAAATATTCTACTCAAAATTTCATTGTAAGTCCTCGAACAAACTAGATATCTGGGTAAAATACTTTGTTAAGAAAATGACGTTACAAAATTAGATATTATAGGTAGAAATTATTTGTTACACTTTTAGACTCTTAATTAAAATGTATTCCATACTGAGCCAAAATCTCCTAAAATACCTCACTTTTGGGGGGTTGTGCCAAAAGAAGAAATGTTCCAAATCAAATTTCATTATGAGTCTATGAGCAAAAGAAATTTATAGCTATAATATTTAACATGTCCAGAATCTTTCGCATTTTATATATGATTTAGGACCATATTCTACCGTTTTTATTCACATTTTCGTTATCTGCGGTCACAAAATATATTTTATTGATGTTTTTTTATAATAAATTCTTTCAGAAGTTTATGTGTGCTCGATCCAAACTGTTTTTGAAATATCTATGGTGAATATATATGGGGAAAGTATAGATAGCCCAGATCGGACTTTGAAAAATTACGTATTTTAGTACTATAAACTAAACTAACGTCATCAGGATAAGTCATAGGTTCCTGATATTGTATGTGAAAATACGGGGATAGTCTACGGCTATTGTCCAGTGAATATATGTCTGGCATACGAGTCCTATCATCCATGGTTTTGGCATGGTCCTAAATACTATCATGATGGCAGCTACTCCTGCTCTGATAAAATTGACTGAATTAGTGAAAATTAAAAGAAATTAAAAATAAATAAAATATAATAATACAAAAAATATTTTTTTTACTCTCTTTAAGACAAAAACAACATTTTTAAACTAACTATAACAAGTCAAAAAATAGTTAGATATAAATTAGATAAAACAAGTAAGTCAAGTATCAGTCGTCTTTGTCGACAGATATATACCCTCAGCCTATGAGAATTGAAATTTTAATCTATTGACAGATCCAATATGAACCGTAACTGGAAGCTGCGCACCGATAGTGATCACTTCAAATCAAGTTTAGATAAAATATTACGAAGACCAAATTTTGGAGCGAATCGGCTGATCCGCACGAGAGTTATCGTACGATCCAGTCACTAACACATGGTGCCATATAGGTTTTTACAGCTTTCGGGTTTTTTTTCAGGACGTATGGACTTGACCCTGATAAAACTTGTACCGTCGTAATGGGAGCGGCGAATACAAGTTTCAACAACAAAAATCAAAGTTAATTTTCTGAAATTTTGTGTGGGAGGTACTTGAAGGAGTGGATCGATAAAGTCTATATGGGAACCTTACGATGTGCAAAGTATAGACCAAATCGGTTAATATCTTCAAGAGTTATCGTGCGCACAAATTTTCCGATCATTTTCGAACTTCTTTGGGGGAGGTACCTGAAGGAATGGCCTCATATGACTCATCTTCGGACTTAAACTTAGTTCGATGGCCAAATTTTGGACCAAATGGGCACATCTGTTCGAGAGTTAACGTGCGCTCCAAACACTACACATGGTACCATAGGAGATTCTTAACCTTTCGAGGTGTTTTCTCAGGAAGTATGGATGTGTCCCTGATAAAACTTGTGCTGCAGGAATGGGGGCAGCAAATACAAGTTGCTACAACAATAATCAAAGCGATTCGAGCCAGTCCTAACCAAACCTTTCCGAAATTTTGTGTGGGAGGTACCTGAAGGAGTGGACCGATATGGTCCGTCTTCGAACTTAAATTAAGTTTGAACAAAATATTACTAAGGCCAAATTTGGATCAAATCGTTTCATCTGTTAGAGAGTTATCGTGCGCGCCAGCCAGACAGACAGACGGACGGATATTGCAAAATAAACTCCAAATTGTCTGAAACACATTTCGTCCAAACATACTTGGGGTCTAAAGCCATTATTTCGATGAGGCACATTTTGCCCGTATGAAAGTGTATATACCCTCGTTAGCATAAATGCTGGGGGTATAAATAGTTGGTTTATAACTAGTTAAAGTAATGCAGAGATGGACAATTGTTCACTGCCTAGCTTATCCCCATGTTAAAATAGTTAGTTGGCGTAATGGAAAATAATCGTATTTGAACCTAGGCTTTTTTTTCGCTACGCATAATCATTGTGACATTTGGTGTCAAAATAGCGAAATATTTATTTTTTAATATACAACATATTAATAATAAGAGAAGATTCATATTTCATTATTTAATTGACAAAATGCTTATTATCAAGCGGGATTATGTTTAAAAAATAGTAATAAAAGCAAGTAAAAAGTCGTTAAGTTCGGCCGGGCCGAACTTTTTATACCCTCCACCATAAAAACCCCGAAGGACAGATGCGCCGAACTTCCGCGTTATGGCGTGATGAAGTTTTTGCAAGAGACATTGTAAGCCATCATTAATTAGCTTTTTATCTTTGTTTGTTGTTTTTGTAGAGCACTTAAGCAACAGTGAACAAATATATAACGCGGAAGTTCGACTCACGGCGGATCTGTCCTTCGGGGTTCATAATATACCCACCAAGGCCTTTCTTCCCCAAGAGGAATTTTTCGTGTCCCAGACTTTCACCTCCATTTTGTTGCACAGTGTTATCTAATCTAAAAAATGTGTTCAGCTAGGTGAAAGGTACCACCTACGGGGCTATATCAAAGAGTCAACCTATCTTTACATTTTTTGGCGGAAAAGTTTTATAGCTGCAGGGAACTTCAAGAGTCAAATTGAGGGTAGCTTCATCAAAACAATGTAGACCCTCAAAAAAGGACCCATGTTGACGAATTTAATGAAGAAATTTCGTGACCACTGAAAATTCCCGAAAATCGGGAGGTAAAGTTATATGGGGGGAATATACCAAAACATGGACCTATATTGACGATTATTTTTGAATAGACAAAATTGTAGCTAAAATTCTCAAAATACCGATCATTACAGATAGTTCGGTTAAAAATTGCAGCTAAAATTCTCAAAATACCGAAAATCGGGAGGTACCGATATATGGGGGCTATACCAAAACATGGACCTATGTTGACGATGATTCGTTGGAGATGTTTTATGCCCACTGAGAACTTTAAATGTCAAATTACAGCTATTTCGGTTAAAAACTGTAGCTAAAATTCTCAAAATACCGAAAATCGGAAGATACCGTTATATGGGGGCTACACCAAAACATGGACCTATGTTGACGATGTTTCGTTGGAGATGTTTTATGTCCACTGAGAACTTTAAATGTCAAATTACAGCTATTTCGGTTGAAAACTGTATCTAAAATTCTCAAAATACAGAAAATCGGTAGGTACCGTTATATGGGGGCTATACCAAAACATGGACCTAGGTTGACGATGTATCGTTGGAGATGTTTTATGACCACTGAGAACCTCAAATGGCAAATTACTGCTAGTTCGGTTAAAAATTTTAGCTAAAATTATCAAAATACCGAAAATCGGGAGGTACCGATAAAATTTTAGCTAAAATTATCAAAATACCGAAAATCGGGAGGTACCGATATATGGGGGCTATACCAAAACATGGACCTATATTGACGATGTTTCGTGGAGATGTTTCATGACCACTAAGAACCTCAAATGTCAAATTACAGCTAGTTCGGTTAAAAATTGTAACTATAATGCTCAAAATACCGAAAATCGGGTGGTACGGTTATAAGGGGGCCATACCAAAACATGGACCTATGTTGACGATGTTTGGTGGAGATGTTTTATGACCACAGAGAACCTCAAATGTCAAATTGCAGATAGTTTGGTTACAAATTGTGGCTAAAATTCTCAAAATACCGAAAATCGGGAGGTACCGTTATATGGGGGCTATACCAAAACATGGACCTATGTTGACAATGTTTGGTGGAGATATTTCATGACCACTGAGAACCTCAAATGGCAAATTACAGCAAGTTCGGTTAAAAATTGTAGCTAAAATTCTCAAAATACCGAAAATCGGGAGGTACCGATATATGGGGGCTATACCAAAACATTGACCTATGTTGACGATGTTTCGTGGAGATGTTTCATGACCACTGAGAACCTCAAATATCAAATTGCAGGTAGTTCGGTTAAAAATTGTGGCTAAAATTCTCAAAATACCGAAAAGCGGGAAGTACCGTTATATGGGGACTATACCAAAACATGGACCTATGCCCATATCATTTGGGATATAAGTTTGTTGATCACTAGGAACCCTAAGTGCCAAATTATAGCTAATTCGGTCTGCAAATGTGGCGAAGAACGTCAAAACACCTCAAATCCAGAGGTACCGTTATATGGGGGCTATACCAAAGAGTGGACCGATATAGCCCATCTTCGAACTTGACCTGTCTATGGAAAAAAGACCCTCGGGTGCAAAATTTCAGCACTCTATCTCAATTATTGCGGACGCTAGAGTGATTACAACAGACGGACAGACGGACGGACAGACGGACATGGCTAGATCGTCTTAGAATTTTATCCTGATCAAGAATATATATACTTTATAGGGTCGCAAATGATTAGTTCGATGTGTTACAAACGGAATGACAAACTTGATATACCCTCCATACTATGGTGGAGGGTATAAAAATTGAAAATTCCATATTTAATTATTATACATATTTTTTTGAATATGGCATTAACAGTTTAACCTCTGAAGGTAAGAAAAACTATATTTCTTTATATGCCGAGTTTTTATCATATTTTACTAAAAAAGTGTTCCCTTACATCAAAGGGGCATACGTGGACCTTGGGAGTAATAAAAATTTCAGAAATATCGTTCATTTATCTCAAATATTATGATATCCATTTTCATTTCGATGTGTTGCAATAATATTTATTATTTTATTGCCTAAAAAATAAAAAAATAGCTGTGTCTTTTTACGTGCTAATTAGTAATAATTATTACTAATGTTGCAGATTTTGGCAGTTGTATAAAGGAAACTATTGTTTGCTGAAAAAGTGGCTAAGTTGTTGAAACTATGTTGCTTATTCTGCGGTACTGTTTTACTATAGCAACAATATCATATAGTATTAGCTTCGCTAGCAATATTATTATGAAATGTGTTGCTACATGTTGCAATTGTTCATTGTTGCTAAACATATTTCGAAGAAATTTTAGCAGACAAAGCTGCACATTTTTTCGATGCTTTTGCTAATATGGCGTTAGAATTTTAAACTCTGATACAATATTGTGTGACATACCCTTTCCCCGCTACCCAAAAATCTGAGAAAACTTGTAGTTTCTGAATAAAAAATGAAAATTTTAGCTACATTATTTTGACTCGTAGCGAATATTTAGGTCCAAAACAAACTCAATTTATCCTCTACATAAAATAAAGTTGTTAGAATAGTTGACATGATGTAAATAAATTGATGTTAACTTAATTTTTTTTTTCAGATATACAAATTAAAAATTTTCTGAATGGTAAGTTGAATTCAATTTATACGTTATTTAATTACATAATTTGAATATTATTAAAAAAATATATATGTGATTTATTTTACTATTCAGAAATTTTATGCAACTTTTATTAAATTACATGCATACTAAACTATTCATCGCATATACTTCGATGTAATTTTTTTTAATGTATTTGTATTCAATTTCCTTTTCAAATTATATACATTGAACATTGTTCATATGTCCTTGAGCATTGACTATTTACATTTTGTATTGAAATAGCCAATTTTCATTTCAGTAACAATGTGTCATTTAATTTCATTCAGTATGACATTATTGTCAATGTTGTATTTTAGTTTTCAGTACAATCGATGTAAATCAACTCCATGTTCAACCCCTGTGAAAAAATATTACATACATCATGTTTTTACATTATTCATACACATGTATTACTTTTACATATGCCGAGAACTTTTCATATGTACGAGTATAAGTGTATGTATGTATTTTTCCTTCCTTTTGACCATACTCTGTCCTTCATTATTTGCAATTCATCACCATTGTGCAACAAATGCTAAAAAGAAAACATCTTTCAACAAAATGTTCGAAACATCATTACATGGATGAGGTTTTTTGTTGTTCGTTCGAATAGGGAATGAAGTTAAAGTGATGAAAATTGAATGTTTGTCATTTCTATTAACCTCTTCTTCGAAATATTCAATTCTCCTTGAATGACCTGCGACAATATGTACTCTTAAGACCAAGGTTCTGTTTTTTTGTTTGTCTGGGAAAATGAGAAATTAGAAAAAATCTATCAATGGAATTAAGTGATGTTGATGGGGGGATAACCTGTGGACTCAAAGGGATTAGTAGTTACATATGGGCCATCTACTCTACAGTAGACGACCCTATGGGCCATCTACTCTACAGTAGACGACCCTATGGGCCATCTACACTACAGTAGACGACCCTATGGGCCATCTACTCTACAGTTGTCGACCCTATGGGCCATCTACTCTACAGTAGACAACCCTATGGGCCATCTACTCTACAGTAGACAACCCTGTGGGCCATCTACTCTACAGTAGACGACCCTATGGCCCATCTACTCTACAGTAGACGACCCTATGGCCCATCTACTCTACAGTAGACGACCCTATGGCCCATCTACTCTACAGTAGACGACCCTATGGCCCATCTACTCTACAGTAGACGACCCCACGGGCCATCTACTCTACAGTACACGACCCTATCGACCATCTACTCAACAGTAGACGACCCAATGGGCCATCTACTCTACAGTAGACGACCCAATGGGCCATCTACTCTAGAGTAGACGACCCAATGGGCCATCTACTCTACAGTAGACGACCCAATGGGCCATCTACTCTACAGTAGACGACCCAATGGGCCATCTACTCTACAGTAGACGACCCAATGGGCCATCTACTCTACAGTAGACGACCCAATGGATGATGACACATAGGGTCGTTTATTGTAAAGCAGACGACCCAATGGGCCATCTACTCTACAGTAGACGACCCAATGGGCCATCTACTCTACAGTAGACGACCCTATGGGCCATCTACTCTACAGTAGACGACCCTGTGGGCCATCTGCTTTACAATAAACGACCCTATGTGTCATCTACACTACAGTAGTCGATCCAGTGGGCCATCTACTCTACAGTAGACGACATCTACTCTACAGTAGACGACCCTATGGGCCATCTACGCTACAGTAAACGACCCTATGGGCCATCTACGCTACAGTAGACGACCCTGTGGGCCAACTGCTCTACAGTAGACGACCCTATGGGCCAGCTACTCTGCAGTAGACGACCCTGTGGGCCATCTGCTCTACAATAAACGACCCTATGTGTCATCTACACTACAGTAGTCGATCCAGTGGGCCATCTACTCTACAGTAGACGACCCTGTGGGCCATCTACTCTACAGTAGACGACGCTATGGGCCATCTACTCTACAGTAGACGACTCTGTGGGCCATCTACTCTACAGTGGACTACCTTATGGGCCACCTACTCTACAGTAGACGACCCTATGGGCCATCTACTCTACAGTAGACGACCCTATGGGCCATCTACTCTACAGTAGACGACCCTATGGGCCATCTACTCTACAGTAGACGACCCTATGGGCCATCTACTCTACAGTAGACGACCCTATGAGCCATCTACTCTACAGTAGACGACCCTATGGGCCATCTACTCTACAGTAGACGACCCTATGAGCCATCTACTCTACAGTAGACGACTCTATGGACCATCTACTCTACAGTAGACGACTCTATGGACCATCTACTCTACAGTAGACGACTCTATGGGCCATCTACTCTACAGTAGACGACCCTATGGGCCATCTACTCTACAGTAGACGACCCTATGGGCCATCTACTCTACAGTAGACGACCCTATGGGCCATCTACTCTACAGTAGACGACCCTATGGGCCATCTACTCTACAGTAGACGACCCTATGGGCCATCTGCTCTACAGTAGACGACCCTATGGGCCATCTGCTCTACAGTAGACGACCCTATGGGCCATTTACTCTACAGTAGACGACCCTATGGGCCATCTACTCTACAGTAGACGACTCTATGGGCCATCTACTCTACAGTAGACGACCCTATGGGCCATCTACTCTACAGTAGACGACCCTATGGGCCATCTACTCTACAGTAGACGACCCTATGGGCCATCTGCTCTAGAGTAGACGACCCTATGGGCCATCTGCTCTACAGTAGACGACCCTATGGGCCATTTACTCTACAGTAGACGACCCTATGAGCCATCTACTCTACAGTAGACGACCCTATGAGCCATCTAATCTACAGTAGACGACCCTATGGGCCATCTACTCTACAGTAGACGACCCTATGGGCCATCTTCTCTACAGTAGACGACCCTGTGGGCCATCTAAATTACAGTAGAGACCCTATGGGCCATCTAAATTAGAGTAGAGACCCTATGGGCCATCTACAGTACTCTACAGTAACGACCCCATTGGCCATCTACTCTACAATAGATGACCCTATTGGCCATCTACTCTACAGTAGACGACCCTATGGGCCATCTACTCTAAAGTAGACGACCCTATGGTCCATCTACTCTACAGTAGACGATCCTCTGGGCCATCCACACTACAGTAGACGACCCTCTGGGCCATCTACTCTACTGTAGACGCCCCTATAGGCCATCTACTCTACAGTAGACGACCCTATGGGCCATCTAATCTACAGTAGACGACCCTTTTCGAATATGGACTAGTTCAACGGTAAAATATCTACTTCCAGAGGTAATGGTTCAAATTTCTTAAAAAACCTAACGGCACTAATTAAAATGAGTGATGAACCCGGCAACTTACGAATTGGGTTGATTTGGCTAAAACTTTGCACAACGTAAACTTTCTTCTAAAATTCCATCAATTTTCTTTCGAGAATCTCAAATTTAATTGTTTATAAATTAAGTTAAGATAAATGGCCAAAAAAATTATATTTTTTTGTCGGCAAGTTCATACCTCCAAAAACGGCCGCTACATTCTGAAATCGTTGTAAATGCATAATATTTGGGCGAAAAAATTTCGCTGTTGTTACCGGCTCCTGTCTACAGATGAAAGTCCCAATTTAAATATATAGGGTATACCTATGTTTTATTTTTAGAAAATTTTACAAAGGTATTTCTTTGTTTAGATGTTAACTTTCGGATTTAAAACTAATTTTCCCCCTAATAACATCGACTTATTATTACATTACTGACCCTTTTGTTGGCCTGCTGACTTTCACAAGCTGTATACGATTATTGCTTTTGTTGTTGTCGTTGAACACTGTTATCGGTTGATGTTGATTGTTACATATTTTCACTACTCTGTTGAACTGTTGTTGGTTGGTTGTCTGTGGCACTTTTATCTATCATCATGTCAATGTCATATGCTTCAATGATTTTCATTGTTCTCTAATGAAGATATGTTTTGACTTTGAAGGAGTAGTCAGCAACGAACGAAGACAAGACAAGACAAGGACAGCTATGGATGCTCATCTCACAAACAGGGTCATCAAAATGGTGGAATAGATGAAAAACGACAAACAATGGCAAAAAAGCAAATATCAACGGGACAGGCACGGATACACAAAGATAACCTAACAGTCAAGCATTACCGGAATGAAGACTTAAAATTTCGTTTTCATTGTCAGCCTTAAAGTAACTTAACAAAGTGGCCCTAACAACAAAATTTAAATATTTTTTGTCAACGTGTTCTTGTTTGACGGTATGCTGCTGTATAATAAAATTGTTTTAGCCTTTAAGCGATGTGTCGCTTTAACGGACACTTTTATTTTGCATATTTTTGGTGATGGTGTGCGTTTGAATGTGCCAGTTTTGTCACAATACTAAAGGTGAGATTCCTATAAATTTTTGTATTTTTTGTTACTGAAGCGCAAAGTTGCAAACAATAATAGGAGGTAGTAGTTACGATGATGGCAAACGCCTGCTAAATGTTGCTTTTTAAAATGAATTGTTACATCTCCTAACTACTTTTTACTATTTTGTGAAACATTATATTACTCTGGCATGCCATTTTTTGGGGGAAATAAATAAATTTGCTTAAATTAAAGCTTTTTTATTTTTTATATAATAATATATAAAAATATTAAACATAAAATGTAAAATATAAAAATAAAATATAAAACATAAAATATAAAATATAAAATATAAAATATAAAATATAAAATATAAAATATAAAATATAAAATATAAAATATAAAATATAAAATATAAAATATAAAATATAAAATATAAAATATAAAATATAAAATATAAAATATAAAATATAAAATATAAAATATAAAATATAAAATATAAAATATAAAATATAAAATATAAAATATAAAATATAAAATATAAAATATAAAATATAAAATATAAAATATAAAATATAAAATATAAAATATAAAATATAAAATATAAAATATAAAATATAAAATATAAAATATAAAATATAAAATATAAAATATAAAATATAAAATATAAAATATAAAATATAAAATATAAAATATAAAATATAAAATATAAAATATAAAATATAAAATATAAAATATAAAATATAAAATATAAAATATAAAATATAAAATATAAAATATAAAATATAAAATATAAAATATAAAATATAAAATATAAAATATAAAATATAAAATATAAAATATAAAATATAAAATATAAAATATAAAATATAAAAATATAAAATATAAAATATAAAATAAAAATATAAAATATAAAATATAAAATATAAAATATAAAATATAAAATATAAAATATAAAATATAAAATATAAAATATAAAATATAAAATATAAAATATAAAATATAAAATATAAAATATAAAATATAAAATATAAAATATAAAATATAAAATATAAAATATAAAATATAAAATATAAAATATAAAATATAAAATATAAAATATAAAATATAAAATATAAAATATAAAATATAAAATATAAAATATAAAATATAAAATATAAAATATAAAATATAAAATATAAAATATAAAATATAAAATATAAAATATAAAATATAAAATATAAAATATAAAATATAAAATATAAAATATAAAATATAAAATATAAAATATAAAATATAAAATATAAAATATAAAATATAAAATATAAAATATAAAATATAAAATATAAAATATAAAATATAAAATATAAAATATAAAATATAAAATATAAAATATAAAATATAAAATATAAAATATAAAATATAAAATATAAAATATAAAATATAAAATATAAAATATAAAATATAAAATATAAAATATAAAATATAAAATATAAAATATAAAATATAAAATATAAAATATAAAATATAAAATATAAAATATAAAATATAAAATATAAAATATAAAATATAAAATATAAAATATAAAATATAAAATATAAAATATAAAATATAAAATATAAAATATAAAATATAAAATATAAAATATAAAATATAAAATATAAAATATAAAATATAAAATATAAAATATAAAATATAAAATATAAAATATAAAATATAAAATATAAAATATAAAATATAAAATATAAAATATAAAATATAAAATATAAAATATAAAATATAAAATATAAAATATAAAATATAAAATATAAAATATAAAATATAAAATATAAAATATAAAATATAAAATATAAAATATAAAATATAAAATATAAAATATAAAATTAAAATATAAAATATAAAATATAAAATATAAAATATAAAATATAAAATATAAAATATAAAATATAAAATATAAAATATAAAATATAAAATATAAAATATAAAATATAAAATATAAAATATAAAATATAAAATATAAAATATAAAATATAAAATATAAAATATAAAATATAAAATATAAAATATAAAATATAAAATATAAAATATAAAATATAAAATATAAAATATAAAATATAAAATATAAAATATAAAATATAAAATATAAAATATAAAATATAAAATATAAAATATAAAATATAAAATATAAAATATAAAATATAAAATATAAAATATAAAATATAAAATATAAAATATAAAATATAAAATATAAAATATAAAATATAAAATATAAAATATAAAATATAAAATATAAAATATAAAATATAAATATAAAATATAAAATATAAAATATAAAATATAAAATATAAAATATAAAATATAAAATATAAAATATAAAATATAAAATATAAAATATAAAATATAAAATATAAAATATAAAATATAAAATATAAAATATAAAATATAAAATATAAAATATAAAATATAAAATATAAAATATAAAATATAAAATATAAAATATAAAATATAAAATATAAAATATAAAATATAAAATATAAAATATAAAATATAAAATATAAAATATAAAATATAAAATATAAAATATAAATATAAAATATAAAATATAAAATATAAAATATAAAATATAAAATATAAAATATAAAATATAAAATATAAAATATAAAATATAAAATATAAAATATAAAATATAAAATATAAAATATAAAATATAAAATATAAAATATAAAATATAAAATATAAAATATAAAATATAAAATATAAAATATAAAATATAAAATATAAAATATAAAATATAAAATATAAAATATAAAATATAAAATATAAAATATAAAATATAAAATATAAAATATAAAATATAAAATATAAAATATAAAATATAAAATATAAAATATAAAATATAAAATATAAAATATAAAATATAAAATATAAAATATAAAATATAAAATATAAAATATAAAATATAAAATATAAAATATAAAATATAAAATATAAAATATAAAATATAAAATATAAAATATAAAATATAAAATATAAAATATAAAATATAAAATATAAAATATAAAATATAAAATATAAAATATAAAATATAAAATATAAAATATAAAATATAAAATATAAAATATAAAATATAAAATATAAAATATAAAATATAAAATATAAAATATAAAATATAAAATATAAAATATAAAATATAAAATATAAAATATAAAATATAAAATATAAAATATAAAATATAAAATATAAAATATAAAATATAAAATATAAAATATAAAATATAAAATATAAAATATAAAATATAAAATATAAAATATAAAATATAAAATATAAAATATAAAATATAAAATATAAAATATAAAATATAAAATATAAAATATAAAATATAAAATATAAAATATAAAATATAAAATATAAAATATAAAATATAAAATATAAAATATAAAATATAAAATATAAAATATAAAATATAAAATATAAAATATAAAATATAAAATATAAAATATAAAATATAAAATATAAAATATAAAATATAAAATATAAAATATAAAATATAAAATATAAAATAAAATATAAATATAAAATATAAAATATAAAATATAAAATATAAAATATAAAATATAAAATATAAAATATAAAATATAAAATATAAAATAAAAATATAAAATATAAAATATAAAATATAAAATATAAAATATAAAATATAAAATATAAAATATAAAATATAAAATATAAAATATAAAATATAAAATATAAAATATAAAATATAAAATATAAAATATAAAATATAAAATATAAAATATAAAATATAAAATATAAAATATAAAATATAAAATATAAAATATAAAATATAAAAATATAAAATATAAAATATAAAATATAAAATATAAAATATAAAATATAAAATATAAAATATAAAATATAAAATATAAAATATAAAATATAAAATATAAAATATAAAATATAAAATATAAAATATAAATATAAATATAAAATATAAAATATAAAATATAAAATATAAAATATAAAATATAAAATATAAAATATAAAATATAAAATATAAAATATAAAATATAAAATATAAAATATAAAATATAAAATATAAAATATAAAATATAAAATATAAAATATAAAATATAAATATAAAATATAAAATATAAAATATAAAATATAAAATATAAAATATAAAATATATAAAATATAAAATATAAAATATAAAATATAAAATATAAAATATAAAATATAAAATATAAAATATAAAATATAAATATAAAATATAAAATATAAAATATAAAATATAAAATATAAAATATAAAATATAAAATATAAAATATAAAATATAAAATATAAAATATAAAATATAAAATATAAAATATAAAATATAAAATATAAAATATAAAATATAAAATATAAAATATAAAATATAAAATATAAAATATAAAATATAAAATATAAAATATAAAATATAAAATATAAAATATAAAATATAAAATATAAAATATAAAATATAAAATATAAAATATAAAATATAAAATATAAAATATAAAATATAAAATATAAAATATAAAATATAAATATAAAATATAAAATATAAAATATAAAATATAAAATATAAAATATAAAATATAAAATATAAAATATAAAATATAAAATATAAAATATAAAATATAAAATATAAAATATAAAATATAAAATATAAAATATAAAATATAAAATATAAAATATAAAATATAAAATATAAAATATAAAATATAAAATATAAAATATAAAATATAAAATATAAAAATATAAAATATAAAATATAAAATATAAAATATAAAATATAAAATATAAAATATAAAATATAAAATATAAAATATAAAATATAAAATATAAAATATAAAATATAAAATATAAAATATAAAATATAAAATATAAAATATAAAATATAAAATATAAAATATAAAATATAAAATATAAAATATAAAATATAAAATATAAAATATAAAATATAAAATATAAAATATAAAATATAAAATATAAAATATAAAATATAAAATATAAAATATAAAATATAAAATATAAAATATAAAATATAAAATATAAAATATAAAATATAAAATATAAAATATAAAATATAAAATATAAAATATAAAATATAAAATATAAAATATAAAATATAAAATATAAATATAAAATATAAAATATAAAATATAAAATATAAAATATAAAATATAAAATATAAAATATAAAATATAAAATATAAAATATAAAATATAAAATATAAAATATAAAATATAAATATAAAATATAAAATATAAAATATAAAATATAAAATATAAAATATAAAATATAAAATATAAAATATAAAATATAAAATATAAAATATAAAATATAAAATATAAAATATAAAATATAAAATATAAAATATAAAATATAAAATATAAAATATAAAATATAAAATATAAAATATAAAATATAAAATATAAAATATAAAATATAAAATATAAAATATAAAATATAAAATATAAAATATAAAATATAAAATATAAAATATAAAATATAAAATATAAAATATAAAATATAAAATATAAAATATAAAATATAAAATATAAAATATAAAATATAAAATATAAAATATAAAATATAAAATATAAAATATAAAATATAAAATATAAATATAAAATATAAAATATAAAATATAAAATATAAAATATAAAATATAAAATATAAAATATAAAATATAAAATATAAAATATAAAATATAAAATATAAAATATAAAATATAAAATATAAAATATAAATATAAAATATAAAATATAAAATATAAAATATAAAATATAAAATATAAAATATAAAATATAAAATATAAAATATAAAATATAAAATATAAAATATAAAATATAAAATATAAAATATAAAATATAAAATATAAAATATAAAATATAAAATATAAAATATAAAATATAAAAATATAAAATATAAAATATAAAATATAAAATATAAAATATAAAATATAAAATATAAAATATAAAATATAAAATATAAAATATAAAATATAAAATATAAAATATAAAATATAAAATATAAAATATAAAATATAAAAATATAAAATATAAAATATAAAATATAAAATATAAAATATAAAATATAAAATATAAAATATAAAATATAAAATATAAAATATAAAATATAAAATATAAAATATAAAATATAAAATATAAAATATAAAATATAAAATATAAAATATAAAATATAAAATATAAAATATAAAATATAAAATATAAAATATAAAATATAAAATATAAAATATAAAATATAAAATATAAAATATAAAATATAAAATATAAAATATAAAATATAAAATATAAAATATAAAATATAAAATATAAAATATAAAATATAAAATATAAAATATAAAATATAAAATATAAAATATAAAATATAAAATATAAAATATAAAATATAAAAATATAAAATATAAATATAAAATATAAAATATAAAATATAAAATATAAAATATAAAATATAAAATATAAAATATAAAATATAAAATATAAAATATAAAATATAAAATATAAAATATAAAATATAAAATATAAAATATAAAATATAAAATATAAAATATAAAATATAAATATAAAATATAAAATATAAAATATAAAATATAAAATATAAAATATAAAATATAAAATATAAAATATAAAATATAAAATATAAAATATAAAATATAAAATATAAAATATAAAATATAAAATATAAAATATAAAATATAAAATATAAAATATAAAATATAAAATATAAAATATAAAATATAAAATATAAAATATAAAATATAAAATATAAAATATAAAATATAAAATATAAAATATAAAATATAAAATATAAAATATAAAATATAAAATATAAAATATAAAATATAAAATATAAAATATAAAATATAAAATATAAAATATAAAATATAAAATATAAATATAAAATATAAAATATAAAATATAAAATATAAAATATAAAATATAAAATATAAAATATAAAATATAAAATATAAAATATAAAATATAAAATATAAAATATAAAATATAAAATATAAAATATAAAATATAAAATATAAAATATAAAATATAAAATATAAAATATAAAATATAAAATATAAAATATAAAATATAAAATATAAAATATAAAATATAAAATATAAAATATAAAATATAAAATATAAAATATAAAATATAAAATATAAAATATAAAATATAAAATATAAAATATAAAATATAAAATATAAAATATAAAATATAAAATATAAAATATAAAATATAAAATATAAAATATAAAATATAAAATATAAAATATAAAATATAAAATATAAAAATATAAAATATAAAATATAAAATATAAAATATAAAATATAAAATATAAAATATAAAATATAAAATATAAAATATAAAATATAAAATATAAAATATAAAATATAAAATATAAAATATAAAATATAAAATATAAAATATAAAATATAAAATATAAAATATAAAATATAAAATATAAAATATAAAATATAAAATATAAAATATAAAATATAAAATATAAATATAAAATATAAAATATAAAATATAAAATATAAAATATAAAATATAAAATATAAAATATAAAATATAAAATATAAAATATAAAATATAAAATATAAAATATAAAATATAAAATATAAAATATAAAAATATAAAATATAAAATATAAAATATAAAATATAAAATATAAAATATAAAATATAAAATATAAAATATAAAATATAAATATAAAATATAAAATATAAAATATAAAATATAAAATATAAAATATAAAATATAAAATATAAAATATAAAATATAAAATATAAAATATAAAATATAAAATATAAAATATAAAATATAAAATATAAAATATAAAATATAAAATATAAAATATAAAATATAAAATATAAAATATAAAATATAAAATATAAAATATAAAATATAAAATATAAAATATAAAATATAAAATATAAAATATAAAATATAAAATATAAAATATAAAATATAAAATATAAAATATAAAATATAAAATATAAAATATAAAATATAAAATATAAAATATAAAATATAAAATATAAAATATAAAATATAAAATATAAAATATAAAATATAAAATATAAAATATAAAATATAAAATATAAAATATAAAATATAAAATATAAAATATAAAATATAAAATATAAAATATAAAATATAAAATATAAAATATAAAATATAAAATATAAAATATAAAATATAAAATATAAAATATAAAATATAAAATATAAAATATAAAATATAAAATATAAAATATAAAATATAAAATATAAATATAAAATATAAAATATAAAATATAAAATATAAAATATAAAATATAAAATATAAAATATAAATAAATATAAAATATAAAATATAAAATATAAAATATAAAATATAAAATATAAAATATAAAATATAAAATATAAAATATAAAATATAAAATATAAAATATAAAATATAAAATATAAAATATAAAATATAAAATATAAAATATAAAATATAAAATATAAAATATAAAATATAAAATATAAAATATAAAATATAAAATATAATTATAAAATATAAAATATAAAATATAAAATATAAAATATAAAATATAAAATATAAAATATAAAATATAAAATATAAAATATAAAATATAAAATATAAAATATAAAATATAAAATATAAAATATAAAATATAAAATATAAAATATAAAATATAAAATATAAAATATAAAATATAAAATATAAAATATAAAATATAAAATATAAAATATAAAATATAAAATATAAAATATAAAATATAAAATATAAAATATAAAATATAAAATATAAAATATAAAATATAAAATATAAAATA
This sequence comes from Musca autumnalis, assembly GCF_047663935.1. NCBI lineage: Eukaryota > Metazoa > Arthropoda > Insecta > Diptera > Muscidae > Musca > Musca autumnalis. The sequence continues at coordinate 65,961,880 of NW_027411977.1, read as the reverse complement.
TAAAATATAAAATATAAAATATAAAATATAAAATATAAAATATAAAATATAAAATATAAAATATAAAATATAAAATATAAAATATAAAATATAAAATATAAAATATAAAATATAAAATATAAAATATAAAATATAAAATATAAAATATAAAATATAAAATATAAAATATAAAATATAAAATATAAAATATAAAATATAAAATATAAAATATAAAATATAAAATATAAAATATAAAATATAAAATATAAAATATAAAATATAAAATATAAAATATAAAATATAAAATATAAAATATAAAATATAAAATATAAAATATAAAATATAAAATATAAAATATAAAATATAAAATATAAAATATAAAATATAAAATATAAAATATAAAATATAAAATATAAAATATAAAATATAAAATATAAAATATAAAATATAAAATATAAAATATAAAATATAAAATATAAAATATAAAATATAAAATATAAAATATAAAATATAAAATATAAAATATAAAATATAAAATATAAAATATAAAATATAAAATATAAAATATAAAATATAAAATATAAAATATAAAATATAAAATATAAAATATAAAATATAAAATATAAAATATAAAATATAAAATATAAAATATAAAATATAAAATATAAAATATAAAATATAAAATATAAAATATAAAATATAAAATATAAAATATAAAATATAAAATATAAAATATAAAATATAAAATATAAAATATAAAATATAAAATATAAAATATAAAATATAAAATATAAAATATAAAATATAAAATATAAAATATAAAATATAAAATATAAAATATAAAATATAAAATATAAAATATAAAATATAAAATATAAAATATAAAATATAAAATATAAAATATAAAATATAAAATATAAAATATAAAATATAAAATATAAAATATAAAATATAAAATATAAAATATAAAATATAAAATATAAAATATAAAATATAAAATATAAAATATAAAATATAAAATATAAAATATAAAATATAAAATATAAAATATAAAATATAAAATATAAAATATAAAATATAAAATATAAAATATAAAATATAAAATATAAAATATAAAATATAAAATATAAAATATAAAATATAAAATATAAAATATAAAATATAAAATATAAAATATAAAATATAAAATATAAAATATAAAATATAAAATATAAAATATAAAATATAAAATATAAAATATAAAATATAAAATATAAAATATAAAATATAAAATATAAAATATAAAATATAAAATATAAAATATAAAATATAAAATATAAAATATAAAATATAAAATATAAAATATAAAATATAAAATATAAAATATAAAATATAAAATATAAAATATAAAATATAAAATATAAAATATAAAATATAAAATATAAAATATAAAATATAAAATATAAAATATAAAATATAAAATATAAAATATAAAATATAAAATATAAAATATAAAATATAAAATATAAAATATAAAATATAAAATATAAAATATAAAATATAAAATATAAAATATAAAATATAAAATATAAAATATAAAATATAAAATATAAAATATAAAATATAAAATATAAAATATAAAATATAAAATATAAAATATAAAATATAAAATATAAAATATAAAATATAAAATATAAAATATAAAATATAAAATATAAAATATAAAATATAAAATATAAAATATAAAATATAAAATATAAAATATAAAATATAAAATATAAAATATAAAATATAAAATATAAAATATAAAATATAAAATATAAAATATAAAATATAAAATATAAAATATAAAATATAAAATATAAAATATAAAATATAAAATATAAAATATAAAATATAAAATATAAAATATAAAATATAAAATATAAAATATAAAATATAAAATATAAAATATAAAATATAAAATATAAAATATAAAATATAAAATATAAAATATAAAATATAAAATATAAAATATAAAATATAAAATATAAAATATAAAATATAAAATATAAAATATAAAATATAAAATATAAAATATAAAATATAAAATATAAAATATAAAATATAAAATATAAAATATAAAATATAAAATATAAAATATAAAATATAAAATATAAAATATAAAATATAAAATATAAAATATAAAATATAAAATATAAAATATAAAATATAAAATATAAAATATAAAATATAAAATATAAAATATAAAATATAAAATATAAAATATAAAATATAAAATATAAAATATAAAATATAAAATATAAAATATAAAATATAAAATATAAAATATAAAATATAAAATATAAAATATAAAATATAAAATATAAAATATAAAATATAAAATATAAAATATAAAATATAAAATATAAAATATAAAATATAAAATATAAAATATAAAATATAAAATATAAAATATAAAATATAAAATATAAAATATAAAATATAAAATATAAAATATAAAATATAAAATATAAAATATAAAATATAAAATATAAAATATAAAATATAAAATATAAAATATAAAATATAAAATATAAAATATAAAATATAAAATATAAAATATAAAATATAAAATATAAAATATAAAATATAAAATATAAAATATAAAATATAAAATATAAAATATAAAATATAAAATATAAAATATAAAATATAAAATATAAAATATAAAATATAAAATATAAAATATAAAATATAAAATATAAAATATAAAATATAAAATATAAAATATAAAATATAAAATATAAAATATAAAATATAAAATATAAAATATAAAATATAAAAATATAAAATATAAAATATAAAATATAAAATATAAAATATAAAATATAAAATATAAAATATAAAATATAAAATATAAAATATAAAATATAAAATATAAAATATAAAATATAAAATATAAAATATAAAATATAAAATATAAAATATAAAATATAAAATATAAAATATAAAATATAAAATATAAAATATAAAATATAAAATATAAAATATAAAATATAAAATATAAAATATAAAATATAAAATATAAAATATAAAATATAAAATATAAAATATAAAATATAAAATATAAAATATAAAATATAAAATATAAAATATAAAATATAAAATATAAAATATAAAATATAAAATATAAAATATAAAATATAAAATATAAAATATAAAATATAAAATATAAAATATAAAATATAAAATATAAAATATAAAATATAAAATATAAAATATAAAATATAAAATATAAAATATAAAATATAAAATATAAAATATAAAATATAAAATATAAAATATAAAATATAAAATATAAAATATAAAATATAAAATATAAAATATAAAATATAAAATATAAAATATAAAATATAAAATATAAAATATAAAATATAAAATATAAAATAAAATATAAAATATAAAATATAAAATATAAAATATAAAATATAAAATATAAAATATAAAATATAAAATATAAAATATAAAATATAAAATATAAAATATAAAATATAAAATATAAAATATAAAATATAAAATATAAAATATAAAATATAAAATATAAAATATAAAATATAAAATATAAAATATAAAATATAAAATATAAAATATAAAATATAAAATATAAAATATAAAATATAAAATATAAAATATAAAATATAAAATATAAAATATAAAATATAAAATATAAAATATAAAATATAAAATATAAAATATAAAATATAAAATATAAAATATAAAATATAAAATATAAAATATAAAATATAAAATATAAAATATAAAATATAAAATATAAAATATAAAATATAAAATATAAAATATAAAATATAAAATATAAAATATAAAATATAAAATATAAAATATAAAATATAAAATATAAAATATAAAATATAAAATATAAAATATAAAATATAAAATATAAAATATAAAATATAAAATATAAAATATAAAATATAAAATATAAAATATAAAATATAAAATATAAAATATAAAATATAAAATATAAAATATAAAATATAAAATATAAAATATAAAATATAAAATATAAAATATAAAATATAAAATATAAAATATAAAATATAAAATATAAAATATAAAATATAAAATATAAAATATAAAATATAAAATATAAAATATAAAATATAAAATATAAAATATAAAATATAAAATATAAAATATAAAATATAAAATATAAAATATAAAATATAAAATATAAAATATAAAATATAAAATATAAAATATAAAATATAAAATATAAAATATAAAATATAAAATATAAAATATAAAATATAAAATATAAAATATAAAATATAAAATATAAAATATAAAATATAAAATATAAAATATAAAATATAAAATATAAAATATAAAATATAAAATATAAAATATAAAATATAAAATATAAAATATAAAATATAAAATATAAAATATAAAATATAAAATATAAAATATAAAATATAAAATATAAAATATAAAATATAAAATATAAAATATAAAATATAAAATATAAAATATAAAATATAAAATATAAAATATAAAATATAAAATATAAAATATAAAATATAAAATATAAAATATAAAATATAAAATATAAAATATAAAATATAAAATATAAAATATAAAATATAAAATATAAAATATAAAATATAAAATATAAAATATAAAATATAAAATATAAAATATAAAATATAAAATATAAAATATAAAATATAAAATATAAAATATAAAATATAAAATATAAAAATATAAAATATAAAATATAAAATATAAAATATAAAATATAAAATATAAAATATAAAATATAAAATATAAAATATAAAATATAAAATATAAAATATAAAATATAAAATATAAAATATAAAATATAAAATATAAAATATAAAATATAAAATATAAAATATAAAATATAAAATATAAAATATAAAATATAAAATATAAAATATAAAATATAAAATATAAAATATAAAATATAAAATATAAAATATAAAATATAAAATATAAAATATAAAATATAAAATATAAAATATAAAATATAAAATATAAAATATAAAATATAAAATATAAAATATAAAATATAAAATATAAAATATAAAATATAAAATATAAAATATAAAATATAAAATATAAAATATAAAATATAAAATATAAAATATAAAATATAAAATATAAAATATAAAATATAAAATATAAAATATAAAATATAAAATATAAAATATAAAATATAAAATATAAAATATAAAATATAAAATATAAAATATAAAATATAAAATATAAAATATAAAATATAAAATATAAAATATAAAATATAAAATATAAAATATAAAATATAAAATATAAAATATAAAATATAAAATATAAAATATAAAATATAAAATATAAAATATAAAATATAAAATATAAAATATAAAATATAAAATATAAAATATAAAATATAAAATATAAAATATAAAATATAAAATATAAAATATAAAATATAAAATATAAAATATAAAATATAAAATATAAAATATAAAATATAAAATATAAAATATAAAATATAAAATATAAAATATAAAATATAAAATATAAAATATAAAATATAAAATATAAAATATAAAATATAAAATATAAAATATAAAATATAAAATATAAAATATAAAATATAAAATATAAAATATAAAATATAAAATATAAAATATAAAATATAAAATATAAAATATAAAATATAAAATATAAAATATAAAATATAAAATATAAAAATATAAAATATAAAATATAAAATATAAAATATAAAATATAAAATATAAAATATAAAATATAAAATATAAAATATAAAATATAAAATATAAAATATAAAATATAAAATATAAAATATAAAATATAAAATATAAAATATAAAATATAAAATATAAAATATAAAATATAAAATATAAAATATAAAATATAAAATATAAAATATAAAATATAAAATATAAAATATAAAATATAAAATATAAAATATAAAATATAAAATATAAAATATAAAATATAAAATATAAAATATAAAATATAAAATATAAAATATAAAATATAAAATATAAAATATAAAATATAAAATATAAAATATAAAATATAAAATATAAAATATAAAATATAAAATATAAAATATAAAATATAAAATATAAAATATAAAATATAAAATATAAAATATAAAATATAAAATATAAAATATAAAATATAAAATATAAAATATAAAATATAAAATATAAAATATAAAATATAAAATATAAAATATAAAATATAAAATATAAAATATAAAATATAAAATATAAAATATAAAATATAAAATATAAAATATAAAATATAAAATATAAAATATAAAATATAAAATATAAAATATAAAATATAAAATATAAAATATAAAATATAAAATATAAAATATAAAATATAAAATATAAAATATAAAATATAAAATATAAAATATAAAATATAAAATATAAAATATAAAATATAAAATATAAAATATAAAATATAAAATATAAAATATAAAATATAAAATATAAAATATAAAATATAAAATATAAAATATAAAATATAAAATATAAAATATAAAATATAAAATATAAAATATAAAATATAAAATATAAAATATAAAATATAAAATATAAAATATAAAATATAAAATATAAAATATAAAATATAAAATATAAAATATAAAATATAAAATATAAAATATAAAATATAAAATATAAAATATAAAATATAAAATATAAAATATAAAATATAAAATATAAAATATAAAATATAAAATATAAAATATAAAATATAAAATATAAAATATAAAATATAAAATATAAAATATAAAATATAAAATATAAAATATAAAATATAAAATATAAAATATAAAATATAAAATATAAAATATAAAATATAAAATATAAAATATAAAATATAAAATATAAAATATAAAATATAAAATATAAAATATAAAATATAAAATATAAAATATAAAATATAAAATATAAAATATAAAATATAAAATATAAAATATAAAATATAAAATATAAAATATAAAATATAAAATATAAAATATAAAATATAAAATATAAAATATAAAATATAAAATATAAAATATAAAATATAAAATATAAAATATAAAATATAAAATATAAAATATAAAATATAAAATATAAAAATATAAAATATAAAATATAAAATATAAAATATAAAATATAAAATATAAAATATAAAATATAAAATATAAAATATAAAATATAAAATATAAAATATAAAATATAAAATATAAAATATAAAATATAAAATATAAAATATAAAATATAAATATAAAATATAAAATATAAAATATAAAATATAAAATATAAAATATAATAATATAAAATATAAAATATAAAATATAAAATATAAAATATAAAATATAAAATATAAAATATAAAATATAAAATATAAAATATAAAATATAAAATATAAAATATAAAATATAAAATATAAAATATAAAATATAAAATATAAAATATAAAATATAAAATATAAAATATAAAATATAAAATATAAAATATAAAATATAAAATATAAAATATAAAATATAAAATATAAAATATAAAATATAAAATATAAAATATAAAATATAAAATATAAAATATAAAATATAAAATATAAAATATAAAATATAAAATATAAAATATAAAATATAAAATATAAAATATAAAATATAAAATATAAAATATAAAATATAAAATATAAAATATAAAATATAAAATATAAAATATAAAATATAAAATATAAAATATAAAATATAAAATATAAAATATAAAATATAAAATATAAAATATAAAAATATAAAATATAAAATATAAAATATAAAATATAAAATATAAAATATAAAATATAAAATATAAAATATAAAATATAAAATATAAAATATAAAATATAAAATATAAAATATAAAATATAAAATATAAAATATAAAATATAAAATATAAAATATAAAATATAAAATATAAAATATAAAATATAAAATATAAAATATAAAATATAAAATATAAAATATAAAATATAAAATATAAAATATAAAATATAAAATATAAAATATAAAATATAAAATATAAAATATAAAATACAGTATATGTAATGAAACACTTCTCTGATGCTGGTTTGGTGACATTATACTTTTCTCAAGTCATGAGGTCTTTATATAGACTTCTGCCAGATTATGTCTTTATTTTAAGTTTTCCTTCTATTATAACGCTGTATAGCGTAATCCTTCATAAATCTTTATTGCTGCTGAAATGTTCCAAAATTCGAAAATCATCGATGTATTTTCTTCTTGTCTTCAATTACAAATTGAAAACTGATTTATTAAAAAATATTTAAAATATTTGCTGATTAGGGAGAAGCTAACTTTTTATTTATTTTTATTGTTATTAAAATTTAATACAATTAATTTGATGTTAATAAAATAAAGCCAAAAGCCAAAAATGTATACCCCACAACCCACCAAGCTATGCGACCGTTTTCGTTCTTAGCTACGAAACTCATCATACATTTCTTTTAATCCTTATTGACTTAGTTACCATCAACGATACTATTATATGGTGCACGTATATTTCATAAAACTGGCCAAGGAAATTAAATGCCAAGGTAAATATTTTCTTTATTGCATAATCTCGAAATAGATTAAATTAAGCGGAAAAAATAACCATATAATGACGGGAAAATGCTAAAATCTTGTTATTATTTTCTTCTATAGTAATCCCCGCCATGACAGTGTGCTCAACACTTTTGTCAAGTAATGAAAAACAAGCCATGCCTATTTAGTTGTGCCATAAAAAAGTGGAAAATAATGATAACGTTAACAAACATTATGTTGTTGTTGATATTCTACCTCAATTAAATCAAATAAATGAGGTGTTTACCGGGCACATTGTATGCTAAGGAAAACAAGAGCAACAACAAGGCAGAAAATAGAAATTAATAAGGCTCTCCTTGAAATATACACCACTACCACCACCACCATCATCAGCATCACCAGCACCACAGGCATAAGTCAAGGCCAATTAAAACCGATTATAGCTTGGCATAATAAGAAGATTTTAATATTTCTTTTATGTTGCTATTCTTTGATGTTCGGCTGAACATATTTTATATTTTCTTTCTTTTAATTTAAATAAATTAAAATATTCCGTGAAATAAAATTTAACATATAATTGAAACATAAAATGTAGGCGGCGAATAAAGATGAACAATTATTTAATGTGTTGCTTATTTTCTTGGAAATTTAATAAGATTCATTAAAAAAATATTAGTATTAAATGGAAGTTCCTTAAAATCCCATAAAAAAGTGCTTGGATAATCATACATGGGCATAAAGAAACACTCACATGGCCAGTACCAAGCTTAATAAAGTACTTTAAGATTAGTTGGATGATAATGTTGTGCAGAATTTTGAATAATTTCAATGGAGGCAAAGTTATCCGTTGACAGACATATTTCATTTTACCCAATCTGTGAATGCCATTGAACTTTTAATTTAAACCAATCCATACTCATTTCTTCCGTCTTATATTTGTTATCGCCCTTTTTTCAACCTAACCTAAGTTTCCTTTGATTCCTGGCATTTTTGGCACCTATCGCTTTTGGCAATATTACTGACGTCGACGAAAGCTATATTTATACCCTAAGCTATATTTATACTGACGCCGACGAAAGTTATAAGTACACCCTAAGCTTCTTGGTGAACGAGGATGTATGTACATTGCTTACTTATTGTTCCACAAGCCGAACTAACCCCCTGTTTTTGTAAAAAATGTTATTCTTCTCACACGAATTGTCAAATTTTGTAGATCGATATACTCGCCATAGCGCAAATGTAGATAGTTGATTTTTAAATGAGGAATTCTTTACTAAATATGGAACGCATCTAAAAAAATTAGGTCTGTATGTCATCTGGGGGCAGAGCTGTGGATGCCAAAATTATTACGAATATAGACGAACGAACAAAAATTTGTTACGTAAACAGGGGGTAAGAATAAATTTCTTCTTCAATTTTGCATGCCATGTTTTCTGATATCATCTACAACTTGGTCTTTTCATAGGAGTTTTGACCTTCCCTTGATGCGTGACATCGTCAAAAATATTTGGAATTTTTTTTTCTCAACCTCGCCAAATTCTGCCTATGCGTTAGATCCATAAGGAGGGATTTCAGACTGAAATCATATACTTTTTTAAAAAGTGGATATTATTTCCAGGATTTTTTTGCTAAACATTTCTGCATATTTTCAGTTTTTTTTACTTAAGTTTCCACAGATATCACGCCTTGAAAAAGTATATGCAAAGAAATACTCATAACTTCTTTTACATTGTTTCAAATAGAAAAAATCTTTTTGGGTATTTTTTTTTCAAATAGGACTTAAAATTGTTGTAATTAATCGTAGTTTAAGAATTTCAAGAAAATTGAAGAGTACAATCATTAACAAAAATTGATTTTAAATCGTGAAAATTGCATCCAAGGCCACAGTGCAAAAATTGTTCAATTTTTATGCCCTCAGCATTTATGCTAACGAGGGTATATACACTTTCATACAGGCAAAACGTGCCTCATCGAAATAATGGTTTTAGACCCCAAGTATGTTTGGACGAAATGTGTTTCAGACAATTTGGAGTCGATTTAGCAATGTCCGTCCGTCTGTCTGTCTGGCTGGCTGGTTGGTGCGCACAATAACTCTCGAACGGATGAGCCGATTTGGTTCAAAATTTGGCTTTCGTAATATTTTGTCCAAACTTAGTTTAAGTTCGAAGATGGATTATATCGCTCCCCTCCTTCCGGTAACTCCTCCACAAAAGTTCTAAAATGTTCGGAAAATTTGTGCGCACGATAACTCTTGAAGGGAGTAACCGATTTGGTCCATACTTTGCACATCGTTAAATTTCTACCAAACTTGGACGAGGTCCCAATATGGACTCAATCGGTCCACGCCTTCGGGTATCTCCCGGAAAAGTTCAGTTTAGGACCTGCTCTCGAATCGTTTTAATTTTTGTTGTAACAACTTGTATTCACGGTCCCCCATACGGCGGTACAAGTTTCATCAGGGGCAAAACCATAATTCCTGAGAAAATAGCCTGAAAGGTTCAAAAACCCCTATGACACCTTGTGTAGTGGTTGGAGCGCAAGATAACTCTCGAACGGATCTGCCGATTAGATCCAAAATTTGTCCTTGATAATATTTTGTCCAAACTTAGTTTAAGTTCGAAGATAAGCCATATCGGTTCACTGCTTCAGGTATCTCCCTCACAAAAGTTCAAAAATATTCGGAAGAATTGTGCGCACGATAACTCTTGAAGGGAAGGACCGATTTAGTCCATACTTTACACATCCTAATATATCTACCAGATATAGAACAGGTTTGGATATGGGCTATAGTTACCTATTCCTTCAGGTACCACCCACACAAAATTTCGGATAAGTTCACTTTAAACCTGATCTTGATTAACTTTGATTTCTGTTGAAGCAACTTGCAATCGCTGTCTCAATTACGAAAGTTGTAAAAGCCCCTATGGCACCATATGTAGTAGCTGGAGAGCACAATAACTCTCGAACTGATAAACCGATTTGGTCCAAAATTTGGCCTTCGTCATATTTTGTCCAAATTTAGTTTAAGTTTTAATATGGCCCATATCAATCCTCTCCTTGGGATACCTCCCCCACATAAGTTCAACATTTGTGTCCAAGTGCAACTTCGGAGATCCCTTGCAATTTTATACCGATGATGTTTTTTGTGATCCTGTTTACAGCCATATATGTTTTACTTGGACAACCCACAGAAACGACTAGTGGGCGCGATATCTATTGAAAATATATGACTCTCAAAATAAGATCCACTTCCGTTATACACTATGTCGGTCCATTCCCTCCTCCGCAAAACTTTTGAACTTTAATCCAAATCCAATTCTGAAAAGACCCTAAATACATTCGATCTGTACGTAGATGAAAGTTCCAATTCACATATGCTGAGGTAATATCTCTGTCGGCAAAGCCGACTGATACTTTTTTACTTGTTTTTTTAGATAGTTAATACAAAAATAAAAAATGCAAAAAGGATTTTTTCTTTTTCGACCAATATTAAAGAAATTATGAGTAATTCTTTGGAATCTCTAATAAAAAAAAAAACAATTAAAAAGTCGTTAAATTCTGCCGGGTCGAACTTTTTATACCCTCCACCATAAAACAGTCTTTATTAAATTTGAATAATTACTTTCCTTTCACAAATGTTGGACCATGGACCATTCATCAAGGTGAATGGTAAAACATACAGGGATATAACAAATTGTCGACCTATCTTTACAATTTTTGTGGAAAAGTTTTATAACTGCAGGGCACCTCAAAAGATAAATAATGGGCGGTTCCTTCAAACAATGTAGTTAAGACACTCAAAACACTGAAAATCGGGAGGTACCGTTATATCGGAAATATACCAAAATATGGACCTATGTTACGATTTTAGTGAAGAAGTTTCGTGACCACAGAGAACCTCAAATGTCAAATTACAGCTAGTTTTGATAAAAATTGTAGCTCAAGTCCTCAAAATATCGAAAATATGGAGGTACCCTTATATAGAGGCCATACCAAAACTTGGGCTTATGTTGACGATTTTTCATGGAGAAATTTCGTGGCCACTGAGACCCTTAAATGTCAAATTAAAGTTAGTTCGTTTTAAAAATCTAGCCAAAATCCTCAAAATACCGAAAATCTGGAGGTACGGTTATAGGGGGGCTATACTAAACCTGGGACCTGTGGTGACGATTTCAAATGTCAAATTACAGTATGTAGTATGTAGCTAAAATTTTCAAAATACCAAAAATCGGGAGGTACCGTTATATTGGGGGCTATACCAAAACTTGGACCTATATTGACGATTTGTGGTGGAGAAATTTCGTCTGACTTGCTGGTACACACGTTAACTCTCTAACAGAACAATGAATTTGGTTCCAAAATGTCCACATGAGATAATTACCCCAAAGCTATAAACCCATTGCCAACAATTAAAGTGGCTAGCACGCAAAATACCTCTCGATTGGATTACCGATGGGATTTGGAAGATGCAGTATCGATCCACTCCTTCCGGTACTCCCCCCCCACAATAGTTCTAACCATGATGCAATACATAAGGTATGAAAATTTTGTTGGATGAAGTTGGATGAAATTGTTGGATGAAGTACAGTTTGAGACCTGGGCCCTATTCCACAAAACAACTTATCGCTTTGCACTTATCAAAAAGTAGCTATTTTGAAAAGTGATCATTTGTTTTGTTCCGCAAAATTACTTTTCAGTTTCTCTTATTGTACTTAGCAAATTTGACTATCACTGTTCTCTTTCGCAAAGTGCTTGTGCTCCCTTGCTTAATTTTTCGGCCATCTTCCTAAGTCTCTCCGTTCTCTTGCAAAGTGTGAATGCTATTTGTTCCACAGAACATTTTATCATCTTTGCATTATTTTCTACTTGGCAATGATAAATAAATAAGACATGTAAAAATGGGACGAGAGAACACAAATGAAAAGAAACTGGTGTTATTTAAAATGAGTAACGAAAAAATAAAATAAAAAATAAGAATAAAATGAAAATAAAACAAAAATAAGAATAAAATGAAAATAAAATAAAATATAAATAAAATGAAAATGAAATAATATAAAATAAAAATAAAATGATAGTATAAAATAAAAATAAAAGAAAAGAACAATTAAAAAAAAAAACAATAATAATGAAACACAAATAAAATAAAATGAAAAATACAATAAAAAAATTAAATGAAAATAAAATAAAAAGAAAAATAAAAATAAAAATAAAATGAAAAATAAAATAAAAATAAAATAAAATAATATAAAATAAAAATTAAATAAAAGAAAAATTAAAAAAAATAATAATGAAAAACAAATAAATTAAATTAAAAATAAAGTAAAATAAAATAAAAAAAATAAAAAAATTAATGAAATAAAATAAAAATAAAATACAAAAATAAAAATAAAATGAAAATAAAAATAAAAGGTAATAAAACAAACATAAAAGATAAACTAAAAATAAAGTAAAAATAACATAAAAAACTCTGAAATAGAGTTTAGTCTAAGTGATTTGTGGGGTGGTTCGGAGGGTGTTGTTCGGTGGTTGGATGTTCAGAATGGGGTGGTTAGGAATGGTGTTCTGCGAACAACTGCGAAGTTGGGAGACCGTGGTTCAGAGGGGGTGGATCCTTATAATTTCTTGTCATTACCGTGTTTTCAATATTTCCGAACAAAATCTCCCTTCGTAACCTTTTAAAAACTTCACCTATTTTAACAATGTACATTGGCAAAGAGAACGTTTACCCCGCAAATTTTATGCAAACTTATCAAAATTTGGTCAGCAAAAACTAAATGCAAAGTTTTCTGTGGAACGAAAGAGCACAATTTTTTGCAAAATCTTAGCAAAATACACTTTGCACGTACAACTTTGGCACACTCAACTTATCATTAGCAACTCTTATCACTTATCGAAAAGAAGGGTTCTGTGGAACGGAAAATTTTGCGAATTGTCAAAAATATTGCTAAGTGCAAAATGAAAAGTAGATAAGTTGTTTCGTGGAAAAAAAAACTGTTTTTTTAATAGAAGCTTACTTGAGCTATAGGAATCACAATCACTTTCACTTCACTACACAACTTAAAATAAAAATATATGCGTATTGCGAAATTTGATATAATTTGGGCGCCCAAATAGAAATACGTATCAAGTCAACGATCAAATTGCGTCTAACTGCACGGAAGCGGTGACGTATGGTTTAGAAAAAAAGGTGGGGGGTAATTCGCGGAAGTGTTTACTATACCTAGAATTCAATATTTTGCCCCTATCTAGTATTTAGAATTTTGGAGTTTTGGCCGCCTAATTACTCAATATCTACCTATGTGCGACGAGACCATTCAAAAGAAAACGAGAACAAAGTTGAGAGCATTTACCAACCAAGAGAGGAAATATGAGAGAAAATATTGGAATATAGGGAAAAATAGGAAATGATTTTGTATATCATGAAAATCTTATATTTTTGAAAAAATAGTGGCTTTCGGATGGGAATAAGAAACTGCAAATATATCTTATGTGAGGTACCTGTACAGTGTGGAAAAACTACAACACGAACGAAAATATGTAAAAATTCTTGAAATATTTTTTCTGTGTAACGGTAGCAGACTATGTAAGAAGTATGTATATTCTTTATAATTCATTTCTCATTTCCTTTGTACATGTACTCTATTTCTTTTGTATACTATGGAATTATTGATTTCTATTTATTTGCAGTTTTCAATTTCTAAAAAAGCAAATTCTGTTGTATCTTCTCGTCATTCCCCCTATGTTAGACCATTAAATATTAAATACGTTTGAACCCCTTTAATGTTACTTGTTTCATTTGTTTTCATTGCCTTCGGTTCGTTTCATGGAACCATTTGATTCGTAGAAGTTGTCGTCTGCTTTGTTATTTTTTTATTAACCCCCCCATATTCAAAGTGTTATTTCTATTTTAATAGAAAATTTTAATATTTATAAGCCATAACAGAGTAAATAATTTTGTAACCACTCCCCGAGCAGAGAATTCTCTCTCGCCAGGACATCGTTAGAATTTCAGTTTTTATTGCCAGCAGCAGCAACAACAACAACGTAGAAACGAAGAAAAACACTAATTGTGCGGTGAAAGGAAAAAGGAAAGACGATGAAATGAATATTTTAAGATGTCATTTCTCCTGTTATTTTTTATTTTGTATGAATTTTTAAAATGCTATTGCGTAGAAACACGCAAAAGTGTCTGTTGTCGAATGTAGAGGTGAAGTGGGGTGGTTAGCTGTCGATTTTCAAATTTCTTCCATATGCTGATATCTGTTTTGTTGAAAATAAAATCGACAAACAACATATGGACATGAAGACAATAAGTGTCAATTAATGCTAAAATATAAAAAAAATCAAATTAGACCTCAAAGATTTGCCAAAAGGTCTCTCCGCCTTTGTGGCGTTTCCATGGAAATTTTTTGGGCCATAAATTGTGGATATGGCATTTGAAGTGGAGAGAAATTTCATCCACCCAATGACATGATTTATTATATGTTTTCAACATTATATGTGAACCTAAAAAGCTTACATATTTATTTGGAATTATGTAAATTGTATATGCAACGCATATGATTGTACATGGCTTACTTAGAGAGACAGACAGAAATTTAAATGGAGGTAAAAATAGAAAGTAAGAAGCTTATATGATAAGTGATTGAAAAACCAATTCAAAGTGTTTTTGGTGAAGACTTTTGCTATATCCTTCTTTCTAGATGCAGAGAGGGCATACTAACCAAATTCATTTTTGTGCTTTCTGTTTCATTTGCATACACAAACACATATCGCATGCCTAACCCAGAATTGTCCAAATGTTAATCACTATGCAGTTGTCCCTGTTGAAAGGGTAACAATAGAAAATGGCTACAGTTTCAACAGCTCTATTGTCATACGTTTGAGTTCTTTCGTAGCTCTTAAGGGTAAGAGCAATTAACTTGTTTAACTTGATTACTAAACATTTTCTTAGGGCTTTCAAAACAACCAACTAATTCAATTAAATTCTCAGCAATTCATGTGGGTTGTTAGATTTGTGAGCAGGGGCATTTTGAGAGGGAATGGGAGGACTATTATGACTTTTACTTCAGGATTTTACAGAAAACTATGAAAACAAGTAAAAAAGTATCAGTCGGCTTTGCCGACAGATATATACCCTCAGCCTATGTGAATTGAAACTTTCATCTACGGAGAGATTGGATGTATTTAGGGACTTTTCAGTATTTTGCAGCCTTTTTTGGACATTTGAACTTGCCGACGAAAATGTGGATTAAGATTAAAATTCAAAAGTATTGCAAAGGAAGTACTTAAAGGAATGGACCGACATAGTACATTATAAAGGTGGATATTATGTTGGGAGTCATACCTTCTCGATAGATATCGCGATCACTAGTCATTTCAGTGAGTCATCGTATAACTCAGGGTTTCGTAGTCGAGGTATTTTTGGCTCGACTCCGACTCCGACTCCAGGCAAGTTTTTTTCACGACTCCGACTCCGACTCAGACTCCGGGTCGACTCCGAGAGTGAATTCCTATCCCACTAAAAATGAATAAAATGTGCACAATTTTTTAACGTCCTATATTTTGGCGTATATAGGCTAATGTGTTAGTTTTTCCTTACATATTCCTTAGAAGGGGCATTCGTTCGAATACATTCGAAGATATCAATACTGTTTCTCCGAATCTTACATTGAAAAATAGCAAAGTTAGAAAGTTTTTGTCCATTTTCCTTCTTTGAACGAGTATATTCTGGACGGAATTCTTCCGCGTGAGCAAATCTTTAAGCCTTCAAAATATGTGAAAATGATGGGGCAATACAAATCGTTAGGATTACATGCAATAAAAATTATAAGCAATTCAAACTGGATGTAACCCAACATTTTAGTGCGCTTAGCCTTAAATGGAGACCCCCAGTTGTAAAAATTCAATAAAAGCCATTTTTCGTGACTTTTTTCGAGAAAACTACGTAACTTTTTGCCAGATTTTTTTCTTCATCTTAAAAAGAAAAGTATTACGAAGTTTTGAGGTCGTCTACGAAACCTTGTTTTTATTAAAGCATTTTACGGTGCCAAACCTATCTGGAAAAGTAATAAACCAATTGTCATATGTTTTTGTAGCCGTGTGGAAAATTTACCACATATTCTAGGCTACTTAAGCTAGGGTCGCACTAGGCAAATATTTGCTCCAGCGACAGGGAGTGTGTGTTTACTGAGAGCAAGTGAGCATAAATTTCAATGCATTATTTACGCTCATTTGCTCTCAGTAAGCGCACACTGTCGGTCGCTAGAGCAAATATTTGTATAATGTGACCCTAGCTTTATACTTTCTACTTTTTTTCTGAAATTTGTATGAAGGGATCACCCCTTAAACTAAAATTTAGCGCTCACATTTTGAACTTTGGTGTGGAGTGGATAATTTTATTGAAATATTTGAGATATATTGTGTACACCATTCAGCACGTAGGCAGATATGTAGATGTTTTCTGGAACTGAAAAATTAGCAAACGATGAGATTTCGAGCATGAAAATATTCTACAAAAATGTTGCTAGGAAAATTTTATGTAGGGACGGTCGGTTCACTAGGACAAGAAATCGATATTGTCATGTTTTCATTGTCCTTTATCACTTTTACCAGACCCTTTCTCATGAAAACTCTATGATTATGTATTTCATTGAATTTCGTATATGCAATTGATTGTGTAGAAAACTCGAATACACATTAACTATATCTGTTCCTGGCGGACAGATCCGGTTATTTCAATGTTTACATCTAAAGCCCTCATTGGCCTAGGAGGACAGCATATTTGACAGAAATGTTCCTTATTCCATTTAACTGAAAACATGTCATCTAAAAATGATGAAACAATATCTCCAAACAGAGATATTAAAATATTTTCTCAATGATTGATGGGGGTCAATCAAAAAAATCATTATGTCATGACTCAGAAATTTAAGCTATGGGATCCTTTAGGGTTCTCAATTGGGGCTTTCATTCCCGAAAGGAATTTTCCTTCCCCAGATCTTAACTTGCATTTTGTGTCACAGGGTATTCAGTAAAATTTCCCATAGAGACCACAATGTCTTTAATAGAAGACAAGGATGACTTCTCATAAAAACAAGATGAGAATACCAATAGAACTTTGTGAGAAGACCAGCTAGACTTCTGACGAAAGAGGTTAAAGGTTCAATCTTAATTCGATTGTCATAGAACTTTACTTTTGTTTGCAAAAATGTAACGAATCAAAAAAATTGTCCATATTTGAACCTGATCTATGTCTGATAGGCATATTAGGATGTGGAAAGTATGGACCAAATCGGTCGCTCCAAGAGTTATCGTGTGAACAATTTTTCCGAACATTTTTGTACTTTTGTATGGGAGGTACCTGAAGGAGTGGACCGATATGGCTTATCTTCGAACTTAAACTAAGGTTGCACAAAATATTACTTACTTACTTAGCTGGCCCATTACAGAACATTTGTTCCATAGACCGAACTAAGAAAAGATCTCCAATTCTCTCTATTTGTTGCATCGCACTCTGGAATACCGCGCCTTTTCATCTCATTATCCACTTGTTTGCGCCATCTATTCCTTGGCCTGCCAATTCTGCGTGCACCGCCAAGCGGTCCGTATTTATACGCCTTTTTAGCGGGTTCATCATAGCTCATTCTTATGATATGGCCTAGCCAACGCAATCGCTGCATCTCGATACGTTTAACAATATTGATGACGTTGTATAGCAGATACAGCTCGTGGTTCATGCGACGTCGATATTCACCGTCAACGCAGATTGGTCCGTAGATCTTTCGAAGAATTTTTCTCTCTAACACACCAAGCACTGCTATGTCTGCTTGCGCAAGTACCCAGGCTTCGGAGCCATACATCAGCACGGGTAGTATCAGTGTTTTGCAGAGCGTTAAACCAAAGTAGCATCTGTTGGCCAATACAATTCTTCTTTTTATTTCACAACTGATGTCATTTGTTGTGTTTACGGAGGTGCCGAGGTAGACGAAGTCTTTTACTACCTCAATATTATAGGAACCAACTTCCACAGTCGGTCCGAGCTCAATGGACGCATTGCGCGTCGACACCATCAACTTGGTCTTCTCAACGTTTACCGCCAGACCCACTTTAGCAGATTCTCCTTCGACCTTCATAAAGGTGTCAGTTACTTCTTTTACTGATCGGCCCATGATGTCTATATCATCAGCATAAGCAAGTAACATGTGACTATTGGTGTACTCGTAGACTGTGCCACTTCTTTTGACGTTTGCCTCTCGTATAACCTTTTCCAGCAGGATGTTAAAGAGATCACACGAAAGGCGGTCTCCTTGTCTGAAACCTCAGTTGGTACCAAACTCTTCGGAGAGGTTCTTTCCTATTTTAACTGAGGACCTCGTGTCAGTTAAAGTAATTTTACAAAGCCGTATGAGTTTTGCGGGGATACCAAATTCAGACATGGCTTGGAATACCTTTGATCGCAGCGGGCTGTCGAAGGCTGCTTTATAATCGACAAAAAGGTGGTAAGTGTCGATCTGCATCTCTTGGGTCTTCTCCAGGATTTGCCGCAGGGTAAATATCTGGTCAATGGTGGACTTGCCAGGTCTAAAGCCGCATTGGTATGGTCCAATTATCTCGTTGACCATAGGCTTTAGTCGTTCGCACAATATCCCTGACACGATCTTGTAGGCAATAGGGAGTAGACTTATGCCCCTATAGTTAGAGCATACAGTCTTATCTCCCTTCTTGTGGACGGGGCACAGGATACTCAGGTTCCAATCGTCGGGTACTCGTTCTTCCTGCCAGATGCTAACTAGTTGATGCATACACCTTATCAGCGTGTCGCCTCCGGTTTTGAACAGCTCGGCTGGTAGGCCATCGGCTCCTGCTGCCTTATTATTCTTCAGCCGATTTATTGCTGTCCTTACATCATCTTGGCTGGGCGGTATACATTCAATACTATCTTCTGGGATCGGGGCTGTGGTATCTTCGTCGTCTTCGCTGCTATTGGATACCAACAGTTTTGAAAAATGTTCTTTCCATATCCTGAGTACACTATCTGTATCAGTTACCAAATTACCTTGCTGGTCTCTACAGGAGGATGTGCCTGTACCAAAGCCATCAGTTTGATGCTTGACTGTTTGGTAGAATTTTCGGACTTCATTCTGGCTCCTGTACATCTCGATTTTTCACACTCCCGCTTTTCCATCTCTCTCTTTTTCCTGCGGAAAAGACGTTTCTCCTCTCTCCATTTCTCCTTGTACCTCTCTCGTGCGCTACGCGGTGCTACTGATTGTAAAGTAGCCCTATATGCCGCATTTTTCTCTTCGGTAGCAGAACGACACACCTGGTAATACCATGGATTCCTTGGTGGAGGTCTCTGGTATCCAAGTACTGATTTTGCGGCTGTTTGCATGGAGTGGGCAATGTTTTGCCATTCTCCTGATATGTTATCGGGATGAGAAGTGCTTTGATTAAGCAATTGGGCTAGTTGAGTGGAATATGCTGTGGCTATCTGTTGTGATTGCAGCTTACCGATGTCTAACTTTCGTGTTGTGTCTGTCGGTACTTTGTTTGCTACGTTTAAGCGGGTGCGTACCTTGCTGCAACAAGGTAGTGGTCCGAGTCTATGTTTGCACCTCGGAACGATCGTACATACAACACACTTGATGCATGTCTTCCATCTATCACAACGTGATCAATTTGATTTCTTGTTCTTTGATCTGGAGACAGCCAGGTGCCCTTATGAATATCGAGATGATTAAATCTGGTACTGCTAACTACCATGTTTTTTGCAGCTGCAAAGTCTATCAGCCTCATACCATTGTCAGATGTTTCACTGTGGATAGTGAATTTCCCGACTGTTGGGCCAAAGATATTCTCCTTTCCAATTTTGGCATTAAAATCGCCTAGTATAATTTTAATGTCATGGGCAGGGCAACGGTTTTATGTTTCTTCTAAGCGCTCGTAAAATATATCTTTGGTCTGTTCATCATTTTCTTCACTGGGAGCATGAGCGCAAATAAAGCTGATGTTGTAGAATTTAGCTTTTATTCGAACTGCAGCAAGTCTTTCATTCACAGGGCTGGATACCAGATGTTTTAGTCTCCGACTAACTACGAATCCGCAACCAAACTCATGCTTTACGTCATGGCAGCTATAATACAGTGCGTCACCTTTAGGTGTTGTTGTGACGCCTTTCCCAATCCATCGTATTGCCTGTATGGCAGTAATATCCGCCTTGTACTTTTCAAGTACGTCTGCCAATGCGAAGACTGCACCTTCTCTATAAAGAGTGCGAACATTCCAGGTGCAGATTCGCAGATCATGGTCCTTAAAACGTTTGCGGGGTTCGTCAACTTTAGAGGGGTTTGTTTTTCTTTTCTTTGGTTTTTTCATAGTAGGCTGTTTTTTTCTAGGGGAGGGTTACTAACGCTCTTATAAGTGAACGCGCGGCACATGTTAGCTCACTACCTTTAACGGGTGTTAAAGGCAGATTCCCAGGTGACACCACGGGGAGGTCAGTGTCCACTTGAGATCAAAGAGGGACCAAGATAAATCCTTGGCTTTGCCATGTTAAAACCGGTCAGGACCGTTCCTTGGTATCTTCCATCCCCTACGTCACCCTGCACTACACACGGTTTCATGTGTTTTTTTGCACCTTTCAGGCTATTTTCTCTGGAAGTGTGGACTTGTCCCTGATGACGTTTATACCATCGTATGGGGGCAGTGAATACAAGTTGTTACAACAAAAAACAAAGCGATTCGAGGGCAGGTCCTTAATCGACTCTAAATTCAAACAAATATTAGAGTATTGGGTTATTTTAGTCAGGTTCTTCTACAACCCCTCGAATCGTAGTGTTAGTGTTGAGAGTAACTTAAATGCGAATACATTTAAATTACTACTTGCTTACTCACTTAGCTGGTTATAGCAGGACGTTTGTACTATGATCTACATATGCATATTATTTTGCTGTTATAAGCTGCTAATGTTCAGCTGCATAAATGACCCGCATCTGGAATTTTGAACATTTTGCGAATAGCAACAAACTTCGCCTCCTTCAAGTGGAAAAAGGCCAATGTCCACAACTGTGTACTTTCAGCTGCTGAATACCACTCAAATGTGCGTTTGGCATAAACGGATAAACGTATGTATGCATGAACATGTCCACAGTAGAATAGCTTTTAACAGCGTTCATTGTGAATATCTTATTTAGTGGGCATTTGGCGTAGGTTAGAACAAAAACAGCAAAAACAAATCGTTTCACAGTGGCAATTCTCTTGGTAAATCCAATTTTCAATGGCTTGGGATGTCTCTTTATTCTGGTTGTTGTTTCGCTTGTTTTGGTTAAATGAAGCATTTCATGGGTCGTAGTAACCAGTATTCGAGAGGCCACAGACAAAGGACCCACATCAAATAGGTGCTGTTCACACAGAATGTTTTGTTTTTCAACTGGCCACTTAACCAATGAAATGCTTTTCTCCGAAGGATGGTACTTGGAATTGGTTTTGGTGTTGGTCTTGGCCAACAGCGATTTGAAACACTTTATTAAAAGTGATTAAAGGAGTTTTGGTTGTTTTAGTTTCACACAAAAGAGGATTCTTTGAAAAATTCTATTCTATTGTATGAAGGGCCTCTTGAATTTTGAATTTTACATGTACTAAAATATTGTTAAGAATGTAACAAGTAGTGAATATTAAAATTGTAACGCAAATGTGTATTTGTAAAATATTAGGAAATATTAAGGGGAAATTAATGTTTTGTAAAGGTTTATCTACCGCGCTAAAATTTATTTGTGTCTACTGACTCTTGTCTGTTATATTGTGGTTATCATGTGGAAACAATGATTTTTCCAAAGCTTTCAATAAAATATCCCACACCATTCGTTTCATTAAACAGTACGTTTTCGGATTTAGTTCAAATTTTTATAAACACTTAACCCAGATATGCCCATTGCTTGATCGTGATCATTTTAAAAGTATTTTTATATTATTTTAGAAGCAAATGTGAAATAATAACAGTATGTTTATATGTTTTTTAAAAATTTTTTGAAAAAAGTGGTTTTTGAGGCCTCTTTTGGACACAGGGTTTTATTTTATAACTGGGAGTTGTGGGACACAAAACATTTGACATATAGTCCAAAGACACCTTTTCGGCATCTAGTTAACGTTTTTTCGTAGTAGGCTCTACATCGTGTATGTTTTCGTTATAAAACTACCCAATAATTAGTCGGTTATAACGCAAATCATTGTAAAAACTAAGCGATAGGTGGCAACTTCGATGAACTAGACCTCAAAACTCAAAAATACTAGCTCAAAATAATGGAATCACATAATATCCCAAGTGCTACAGATGTGTACTGATTATATCACCAAAATAAACGGTACTTTGATAAACATAACATATCAAATTAGCAAGAATTTTGTGTGTCCTATATATAGGGCATTGGGCATATCTGGGTTAATTGTATATCTACAATGTAGATTCTACATATGTACATAGATGAATATGTGTAGTTCGAGTTTGATCAACTAACAATTGCCTGTTCACTAGTGATATCTATGGCATTCCCGGTGCGACTCTACCGTGATATGCAGGTTGATGCAGTTTTTTTCTGCCGGTTTCTGCCCATATAACACTGTGAACGAACACAAATTTTGGAGCAGAGATAATTCCTTTTGGGGATGAAAGCCCTTTGTAAGTGTATTAAGAATCCCGAAGGACAGATCCACCGTGAATCGAACTTTCGAGTTATGGCGTGATGAAGTTTCTGCTGAAGACCCTGCTAGGCATCTGAAATTAGCGTTATATCTTTGTTCACTATTGTTTTAGCTTATTTTTGAGATGATATGTCTGTCAAATCGAATGAGGATTATTTTCGTAGAGCACTTCGACCTTCTAACTCGCTTCCTTCAATGTCCTTTTCGCCGCTATAAAAGTACCATAAGATGACGTTTTTCAGCTTCAAAATGTTCTACAAAAATGTCGCTCAGAAAATTTTAGGTACGGCTCTCATTGACAAATAATCGATTTTGTCGCTTCATCCACGTAGCACCAAAATAGTGAAAATATTGCAATGTAATTCTTTAGGGGCTATTTCAAAACATATATAGATATATTCAGACTTCAATACCAAAAGTCCTAGCCGTTATATAATGATGAAGTCCTAGGAGTAATCAAATGTTCTTTGAAATCTCCATCTTAAATGTTTCGAGCTCCTAACAACATACACGGTGCTCTTGAAACAATTTTAAATGGAAGGTGCTTACACCTCGGAAGTGTTTGTGGATTCTGAAACTACAATGTTCATAGATGAGAACAATCAAAAAACAAAAAAATCGCCGGAGCGCTTTTTAAATAAATCCCGATTTAAGTTGACATTTTTAGGGGTTGTTTATGTTTTCGCGATTTTGCTTAGAAACCGCATTTCCTATCAAGATGGGACTAAATCAAATATTGTAGCTATGAAAATTCTCTACAAGATCGACCTTTATGGTGTTTTCGTAGTTTTTACCATTTTTGAGATACAGAAGTTCAACTTGGGACAATGCACTGACTGTATCGCCCCCTTATAAAACAATGTCATGTAGGGTGCGCCTTAACTAACTTTTGATGAAAACCGCTTACACAGGGAAAGTTTTTGTGAATTCTGAATCAGCAGTGTTCATAGATGAGAAAAATCCAAAAACAAGAAAAAATCGCTGTAGGGATTTTTAAATAAATCGCGGTCAAAATTCACATTTTTAGGTGTTTTTTAGGTTTTTACGATTTTGCTTGAAAACCGCAAGTCCAATCGAAATGGAGCTAAAGAAAATGTTGTAGCTGTCAAAATTCTCTAGAGGATTGACTTTATCAGCTTGTACCATTTTTGAGATAAGGAAGCTCAGTTTACATTTTTAGTTTTTTTTGTTAGGGTTTCGCGAATTTGCTTGAATACGGTAAGTCGTATCGACATGTGACCTGAGAAAATCTTAAAGCTGTGAAAATTCTCTACAAGACTGGCTTAAGTTACTTATCCTTAGTTGTAAAATTTTTTTAGATATATAAGTTTAAGGTGGGAATTTTCAGTCATGACATTGTTTTATAAGGGGGCGATACAGAACTGAATTGAATTTGAATTTTCCCAATTTGAACTTCTATATCTCACAAACGGTAAAACCGACGAGAATATCATAAAGGTCAATCTTGCAGAGAATTTTCATATCTACAACATTTGTTTAGTCCCATTTTGATAGGAAATGTGGTTTCTAAGCAAAATCGCGAAAACCTAAACAACCCCTAAAAATGTCAACTTAAATCGCGATTTATTTAAAAAGCGCTCCGGCGATTTTTTTTTTGTTTTTTGATTGTTCTCATCGATAAACATTGTAGTTTCAGAATCTGCAAAAATTTCAGAGGTGTAAGCACCTTCCATTTAAAATTGTTTCAAGAGCACCGTGCATATTCTGACCGAATTGACTATAATTTAATGCGCTGTGTTTCCAGTCGTTAGGAAGCTTCTTCATCAAAAATTGAGGACACGATTGTGTATATCCCCCATATAACGTTATCTCCCGATCGTAGGTGTTATATATTTATAACCTCAGCCTTTAGGCTAACGTGGGTATATACACTTCCATACGATCAAAAAATTAGTTTCTCATAATATTTTGTCCACTCCTTCGAGTATCTCATCCACAGAAGTTCAAAATTTTTCGCTAGAAAATTGTGCACATCGTAATATTTCTAGGTTGGTCATGATTTTTTTGCAGCAGAGTGAGGCTCTTTTACGACGGTACAATTTTTTCCCGAACAAATCAACACTTCCTCAGGTAATGTACCAAAGTTTTAAATAATCCAGCCGGCACCATCTCAAATGATTGATGAGGGATAGCAAAAACTTTGCTCATCGTAAAATTTCTTCAAAACTTACATCAACTTGAGCAGAATGTTGAAGAGATCACATGGAACGACGTCTCCTTGTTCGAAACTTTTTTTGATACTAAACTGTTTTAAGAGATTCTTTCCTATTATAACTGAGGACCGGGTTAACGTCATTTTAGAAACTCGAACGAATCAAAAATTCAGACGTAGCTTGGAATAACTTTGAACGTATAGGGCTGTCGAAGGCTGCTTTATAATGGACAAAAATATGGTAAGTGTCGATTTGATTATCTTGAGTATTGTTCAGGATTTGGAGCAAAGCAAATATCTGGTCTGGTATGGCCCAAAAATTTCATTGACCATAAGATTTAGTCGTTCACAGAATATCCCAACACTACCTCTATAATTAGAGCGCAAAGTCTTATCTCCTTTCGTATCTCTCCTTGTCTTATTTCATTGATTTAGTGTATCGCCTCCAGTCTTGACTGATAAACTATTTGCTCCTGCGGCCTTATCCTAGTCGGTTGGTTTACACACAACAGCATCATCTGCTAATGGATCTGTGGTATTAGTGTCGTTTTCGTTAGTTTTGAATACTTACAGTTTGGAACTCACAGATAACCTTGCTCGGCTCTGCAGGATGATGTGCCTGTACTAAAGCCGTCAGTTTGATGTTTAACTCTTTGACAGAATTTTTGGATTTCTTTGTGGCTCCGGTATGTCTCGATTTGTTCACGCTTCCACTTTTCCATTTCTTTTTTTTTCCTGCGAAAAATACGTTTCTACACTCCCCTTTGTTTTCGATACCTTATTCGTGCGCTACGGGTTGCTACTGATTGTAGAGTACCTGTATATGCCGCATTCTTCTCTTATGTAGGAGCACGACACTCCTGGTTATACTATGGATTTCTTGGTGGAGCATCTGGTATCCAAGAATGGATTTTGCGGATGTTTGCATTGAGTGGGAAATACTTTGCTAATCTGCTGATATATTATCGAGACGAGTGGTGCTTTTTTTTGCAGCTGTTACACTATAGACACTGAATTTTCCGACTGTTGGACCAAATATATTCTCCTTTCCAATTAAAACCGGCTAGAATAATTTTAATGTCACGGTCATATGTGTTTTTTTAAGCGCCCGTAAATGCGGAAAGTGTTTCATCTACCGGGGTGCAGTTGGGGACCAAATGTTTCAACCTCCGATTAATTATAAATTCGCAATCAAATTCGTGCTTCATATTGTGGCAGCTATAAACCAATGCATCACATTTAGGTGTTGTTTGACGCCTTTGCCAATCCACGTAATTCCTGTATGGCAATAATATCGGTCTTGTACTTTGCAAGTACATCCGCCAGTGCATAGGTTGCACCTTCTCTATAAAGAGGAGCAGATTCGCAGATCATGGTCCTTAAAACGTTGCGGAGGTCGTCAACTGTAGAGGGGTTTAATTTTCTTTTCCCTTTCATAGTAGGCTTACTAATCCGACAAAATCGATTAGTTGTCAATGTGAGCCGAGCCTAAAATTTTCTGAGCGACATTTTTACGGAACATTTCGAAGCTGAAAAACGTCATCTTGTGATACTTTTATAGCGGCTCTTAAAATATGGGACGAAAACGACATTGAAGAAAGCGAGTTAGAAGGTCGAAATGCTCTACGAAAATAATCCTCAATCGATTTGACTGAAGACATGTCATCTCATAAATAAGCAAAAACAACAGTTAACAAAGATATAACGCTAATTTCAGATGCCTTACAGGGTCTTCAGCAGAAACTTCATCACGTCACAACTCGAAAGTTCGACTCACGGCGGATCTGTCCTTTGGGATTCTTAATATACTCACCAAGAGCTTTCATCCCCAAAGGAATTACGAGGGCTGCACGATAACTATCAATCAATGAAAACACGAATATTTACCATCAAAAATAGTTGTAACATTTTCCTAAGTAGCCTCCATTTGTTTAAGCCTGCTAAACATGGTTTTTGAACGCTTTAACAGCATCTCCTGGCGACGAAGATCGTTGACCACGCCTTTTTTGGATATGCTGGAATCGGTTGAAATCATTGGATATCCAGTGAGGGCTGTACGGCGGTCATCCGGTCATCAATTTCACTTTTTGTCAGGTCAAGCAAACTCTGATTTGTATCGATGTGTGAGAGCTCGCATTGTCATGTTGCAGAATGATTCGTGTTCTCTTGTTCGTTTTTCGAATTACTCAGGAGACTTCAGGCAAACAAATTGTCAGAATTAACCGTCCTACATTTCTCACGCCGTATAGACGCCACATGGTCGCCGAAGAAACCGCCGACCATTTGCGTCGAAGTGCTTCTTACATGAACGACTTTCGTTGGATTTGGCTCGCTTTAGAAGGCGGTCGATTCCTGTTTTTTCGGGCTGCTAAATATAGATCCAAGATTCGTCGTTTGTGACGATCTTATAAACGTCGTTTGAAGCACCGCTATCGTTTTTATTCA
Source organism: Musca autumnalis (assembly GCF_047663935.1). Classification (NCBI taxonomy): domain Eukaryota; kingdom Metazoa; phylum Arthropoda; class Insecta; order Diptera; family Muscidae; genus Musca; species Musca autumnalis. Next base: position 65,932,979 of record NW_027411977.1, on the reverse strand, counting down.
CAATTTTTTGAACTAATCCACAAGAAACCGCCGACCATTTGCTTCGAAGTGCTTCTTACATGAACAACTTTCGCTGTATTTGGCTCGCTTTAGAAGGCGGTTGATTCTATTGTTTGTTTCGGGCTCCTAAACATAGATCCAAGACTTTTGGTCTGTGACGATCTTATAAACGTCTTTGGAAGCACCGCGATTTTTGCACCAATCCACAAGAGTTTTTTTTGAGCGATTGACCTATTATGCTGGATCTAACGAAAAAACCCCATTTTTGCGGCCATGTGTTGTGAAGGGGAAGTCTTAGGACTCGTTTCCCCCCACACGGAGCAGCGGCTAATTCGCCGTGACAGAGAAGAAACAAATGTAAAGGGGTGTGCGAAAAGAACAAAGGAGTAGTCAGTAGTGAACGGTGATCAAGAACGGATCGGAAAAGTAGTACGCGTGCGTGTGTTATTGGTGACGGGGAAAAAGAACATAGTGAGCGCAGTCAATTGAAGTTTTGGTTGTGGCTGTTCCTGGTCGAGGGTTAACGTGAGTACACGGAATTAGACTATCTATTTTATTTGTGAATCCTATCTCCTCCTAAGTGATTTTTTTTGAAGTTAGAGTGAATTTAGACCGGATTTACGTGATTTTCGTGAGTGACGGAGGCTCGATAGGTCTCCAATTGTGCCGGGAACGCAAGGGCCGACTGGTCTCACAGTTTTAGAGATTTTTTTGTGTTTAATAACGGGCCGACAGGTGTAACGTGACCGCTACATTGCAAAACCGCCCCTCTGATATTACATCCAGTATCAATACAAAAGTACCTTATCAGTGCATGCATAATCCCAACTTCACGCATAATTACAACTCCATTCATACATTATTTAAACTTCAGTGTATTTCCTGGTTGTCTCGCCTTACAAATAATTCTCATTCACTCCGTAAACCCGTAAGATGTTTAGAATTTGTCGAGTGCTGGCGTTAAACGAAGTACAATATAAGACGTGTGGCATTGTCCGCAGTCATTTGAACCGAACCTAGCAACAGCCGTCGGCCCTGCGATTCGTTCGCTCCTGTCGACCCGTTCACTGCTTGCTATTTGTTCGCTTCTGTCGATTCGTTCGCTCCTGTCGATTCGTTCGCTCCCGTCGTTTCGTTCGCTCCTGCCGATTCGTTCGCTCCTGCCGATTCGTTCGCTCCTGCCGATTCGTTCGCTCCTGTCGATTCGTTCGCTCCTGCCGATTCGTTCGCTCCTGCCGATTCGTTCGCTCCTGCCGATTCGTTCGCTCCTGTCGATTCGTTCGCTCCTGCCGATTCGTTCGCTCCTGTCGATTCGTTCGCTCCTGCCGATTCGTTCGCTCCTGTCGATTCGTTCGCTCCTGTCGATTCGTTCGCTCCTTGCGATCCGTTCGCTCCTGTCGATTCGTTCGCTCCTTGCGATCCGTTCGCTCTATTGCCTAACTATACCCGACTCTTCTCTTTACAGAGTAGCAACCCGAAGAGCACAGAGCCGACGCCTGCCGAGCCGACAGCCAACCGAATACCACCTAGCCGAACTCCACATCCGAAGACTAACGAGCCGACAACCAACCGAATACCACCGAGCTGAACTCCACATCCGATGACTAACGAGTCGACAACCAACCGAATATCACCGAGCCGAACTCTACATCCGAAGACTAACGAGCCGACAGCAAACCGAACTCGAATACCAGCGAGCAATCCGAGACTGTTCCCAATTGCACCAACCACTACTGTTAATACTGAAACATTGAATATTCTGAATACTTCGTAACTGTATAAATAAAGCTTTAAAACTTAACTAAGTCTTTTCCTTCCTTAAGGTTTGTGGGTCCTTAAGACGACCCTGGCAACGGCTGAGCTGACCTCAGCCTTCGGTAAAACCACTCGTTATACAGGTCTCCCCTGCTTCCAATAACGTGAGGGCCGACTGGTCTCACAGTTCTAGAAATTTTTGTGTTTAACGGAGGGCCGAACGGTCTCCGAAGGTGCCAATAAAGTGGGGGCTGACGGGTCTCACAGTTTCAGAGATTTTGGTGTTTTACGAGGCCGACAGGTCTCCCCTACTTCCAATAACGTGAGGGCCGACTGGTCTCACAGTTTCGGAGATTTTTGTGTTTCAATTGTGCCGGAAAAGTGAGGGCCGACAGGTCTCGCAGTTTCAGAGATTTTGGTGTTTTCCCGAGGGCCGACAGGTCTCCCCTACTTCCAGTAACGTGAGGGCCGACTGGTGTCACACTTTAGAGATTTTCGTGTTTAACGGAGGACCGAACGGTCTCCGACGGTGCCAATAACGTGAGGGCCGACTCGTCTCACAATTTCAGAGATATTTGTGTTTTACAGAGGGCCGGCAGGTCTCCCCTACTTCCAATAACGTGAGGGCCGACGGGTCTCACAGTTTTAGAGATTGCCGTGCATAGTAGAGGGCCGATTGGTATCGAGTGTAAATGCTTTGTAAGTTATCCGAGGGCCGGAAGGTATCGATTTAGTTACTGATTTTAGCTAGTGAGTTGGAGGACCGAGAGCCGTTAGGTCTCGAGAATTAGGGGTTATTCCAAACTATTTGAGGATTTAAGGTCAGGGCCGGAAGGTCTTAATTTAGTTGCTGAAGCTTGTTAGCGCATCCGAAGGCCGAAAGGTCGCAATTTAGTGTCTGAATTCAGTCAGTGCGTTCGAGGGCCGACATGTCTCGTAATTCGGGTTTATCCTGAGGTGGCTGAGGGCCGAAGGGTCTCGACTCAGGTAGCTGTAACAAAAGGCCAGACCGGTCTCCTGCATAAGGTTGTAGTTTAGCCGAGGGCCGAAAGGTATCGATTTAGTTGCAGAACGAATCTAGTGCATCCGAGGGCCGAATGGTCTCGTGAGTACTCCGCTATTCCAGAGGGCCGGCCGGTGTTGCGAATTAAAACCTATTTAGTGCACTCGAGGGCCGGAAGGTCTCGAATTTGCTGCAGGACTTAGTGTAACTGAGGGCCGAAAGGTCTCACAACTATTCTGTTCAAAGGAGGCCGAAAGGTCCGGCCGTGGTGCTAAGGTGACTGTGTTGTTCCAGCGAAGCGGTGGGAAACTCGACTTTCAAGAGGAGGATCCGGGAACGATAGAAGGTTTTTTCGGGCGATGCCATCTGTAACAGTTGTTGAAAGTTTTACATGATTGAATTGTACTATAAAGGAAATAAAGATAGAATTTGTAAACTGAAACCAAAAGTCTTTTCCCTCTCAGTCACCGCAAAATATAAATTTCTGTGGCGAATCCCGAGTATACCCCAGCCGGCAAAAACAGGTCGTTACAGTGTTCATACAATATCAAATGTTACTTGGTGGAATAAATTCCCAAGGTTGCCTCTATCTTACGGTATTTAACATGGCGATCTTGTATTATCCGTTCACACCCGGCTTAATTTTTTTCTGGCACAACGGCCGCCTTTGGACGATCCTCACTACCTTCGTTTTTAGCTTGTGTCGGTCACAATTGAAGTTTTTCATAATAAGATGGCCCTTAATCGACATACAAAGGTTTAGTTTGATCGATGCACTCTTGCCATGATTATCCACGTCGAAAATTGTGAAAAATTATCGGACAAAAATGTTCACAAGTAAATTTGATTTTTTTTTTTGCAAAGTGTTCGTATGACAAACTGTTCTGAGTACGTTTAGGCTCAAAAATGTCAAACTTAAAAAAAAATCAAATGGCAATGTTCATAGATGAGAAAAATCCAAAAACAAGAAAAAATCGCTGGAGGGATTTTTGAAAAAAATCGCGATCAAAGTTCACATTTTTAGGTTTATTTTAGATTTTCGCGATTTTTTTTGGAAACCACAAGTTCTATCGAAATGGGTCTAAAGAAAATGTTGTAGCTGTAAAAATTCTCTAGAGGATTGATCCTTATGATTTGATCAGATCAAATGTTTAAGTTTTATTCAAATGGCGCCTGGCAACACGCGGTGATGCCTAGGCCAGATAGTTGTCGTGCAGCTCTCGTATGCCAATACTGTAATATGACAATGGTATAATATTATCTAAGCTGCATTGTAAAACAACTGACTGACCTTTGCCCGATGGCCTAATTGCAGGCAATGAAAATGTTGGTTTCAAACAATTTTATTTGGTTCCATTAGCGTTTACCAAACAAAAGATAAATCTGATTATTCCACTTCGTCCAAACATATAATCCAAAACAGTTCAGGTTAGTAGTTATCAGTTTCAGTCACCTCAATGCCATTTTATTGTTGATTACTCTATTTTATGGCTATAAATTTGTGTATTGCGTGTTTGAATGAAATTTACCGGCTTTCATATTTAAGTAAATGTGTTGGTGTCCATTTCAAATGGATATATATCTATATTAGGGGGCAAAACGCAATGTGTCCTAAAACCACTTCCTTCTATTTGCCGGTGTAAACTATTTTTGCCACTAAAAACAAAATTAAAGAAAATGTTGTTTCATTCACATTTTCTTTAATTTTGTTTTTAGTGGCAAAGAATATTTACGGTAAAATTAAAGATAACAATTTTTTCTCAACGAAAATATTCAAATATTGAAGCCAACAAAATTAAGTAATTAAAGCTATATTTCCTTCTTACACACATACAGATTTGCTTTCACTCATAGCAATTTATAGCAAGAAAAAAAGTTCAATTAAAATGAAACTTACCCTGGAGTTAGTTGTGTATAGTAAATTTTCATCTCTTTTTAAGTAAGTGTTGCATACACAGAGGCTCAAGTCATTACATTGGCTTGTACAACAGCCATACACATAAGCCACGCATCCTTGAAAGGATGCCTTTGGCTGTTATTTATTTTATGCCCGTGTTGGCATAAGTTGTGTTGAGTCGTATTTCAGTTCTTTTGTTTTTTGTTTGCGAAGGACAATTTCATATGGCAAGCAACACATAAAGCAATAAGGATTTATTACTGTGCTATAAATACATACATATGTATATACAAAACAAAAAAAAAAAAACTTAGTCAACAAGTAAAGGGATAAGAAAATGTAAAAACAAAATAACAACAGGAACAAAAACATTAAATATATTGCTTTTGTTTTGTTTTAGCATGGATAGATAAGCAAAATTATTACTACTTTTTGTTGATATATGTATAAATACATACATACATTACGTTTTATCTACATCTACACATGTGTTTATGTATGTTTATTTATATAGCTTTTCTAAACCCTCAGGCATGAATAGAAAAGATGCACTAAAGATGCAATCTGAAAAACAAAACGGTGTTATGTTCGACCCCACCTAACTTTTCCAACATGGTGGATAATCTTTGTATGAAGGCAAGACAAAGATGATCCTTGATGTACTAGAAAAGTTGAATACTGTGCTTTTGACCAATATTCTTATTCTTTTTATTTTCCAACGGATGATTGGTGTATTTATGGCAGTGTCGAGGTAGATGCAGGATTTAACTACCTTAAAATTTTAAATACCAACATCCACAGGTGGTCCGAGTTATGTACATTGCGCGTCGATACCATTAACATGGTCTTATCGTGTGTGTTACCAACTTTAGCAGATGATCTTTCTATTTTTTTTTAAGATATCAGTTACTTCGTTTACGGATCGACTTATGATAGCAATGTGGTACTATGTGGCTATTTATGTATATTTTGTATTTTTTTAAGTTTTATTTTTTTTCATTTTGTTCCAACGGAATGCTGAAAAGTTCCTATGAAAGGCCGTTTCCTTGTCCGAAATCTCTTTTGGTTCTAAACTGTTCGAAAAGGTTGTTTCCTATTTGAACTGAGGTCGTGGTATCAGTTAATGTTATCTTAGAAAGCCCAGGTGAGTTTTGCGGAAATGCTCAGAGCTTAAAATACCTTTGAACGTATAGGGCTGCCGAAGGCTGCTTTATAAGACAATAAATGGTATGGATCGATCCGCATCTCATGGGTCTCTTCCAGGATTTGCCGCAAAGTCATTGGTGGATTTGGTGGAAAGCCGCATTGGTATGGCCCAATTATTTGAGTGTTCATAAGCTCTACACGGTGCGCCTTAACTAAATTTAAATGAAAGGTGCTTACAACTGGGAAGTTTTTGCGGTTCATACATGAGAAAAATCAAAGAAACAAAAAAATCGCCGGAGGGATTTTCAAATAAATCGCGGTCAAAGTTCACATTTTTAGGGCTTTTTTAGGTTTTCACGATTTTACTGGAAAACTGCAAGCCCTATCGAAATGGGACTAAAAAAGTGTTGTAGCTGTGAAAATTCTCTAGAGATTTGAATCTTAATATTTGCTCCTAGGTTTTACCATTTTTTGAGATATAGAAGTTCAGGTCACATTTTTAGGTTTTATTGTTAGGTTTTCGCGAATTTGCTTAAGAACGGCAAGACTTATCGAAATGGCACTGGAGAATATCTTATAGCTGTGAAAATTTTCTACAAGATTGGCTTTTGTAATTTTTTCCTAGGTTGTACGTTTTTTGAGATATATAAGTTTAAGTTGGGAAATTACAGTCATGACATTGTTTTATAAGGAGGCGATACAGTCAGTGCACTGTCCCAATTTTAACTTCTATATCTCGAAAATGGTATGATGAAATTTGGCTGCGATTTAAATTGAAAATCCCTCCTGCTATTTTTTGTATTTTTTTATTTTTCTCATCTGTGAACATTGTAGTTTCAGAAACTGCAAAAAATTCATAGGTATAAGCACCTTTCATTTAAATTTAGTTAGGGCGCACCTTGTCGAAAGGTTACGTCACATTAGGCAAATATTTGCTCCAGCGACCGGCAGGTGTGCGCTTACTGAGAGCAAGGACCGTAAATAATGCATTGCAATGTATGCTCACTTGCTCTGAGTAAGCGCACACTGCCGGTCGCTGGAGCAAATATTTGCCTAATGTGACCTTACCTTAATCGCAAACACAATATCCCCGACATTTCCTTATATGCAATAGAGGATAGACTTTGCACCAATAATTTGAGAGTACAGTCATATCTCCTTTCATGTGAACAGAATATAGGGTGCTCGCGTTCCAATCATCTCTTTCCTCCTGCCAGATGTTGCTAACTAACTGATGTATACACTCCATCAACAGACACAGCCCTACATGAAGTCGTTAGAACTATTGAGATGTCCTTGGAGCACAAACAATACACCTTAGCCGCTTTCTTGGATATAGAAGGCGCTTTCAACAACGTTAGCACCTCAGCAGTAGAACAAGCTCTATATAACATCGGCGTGGAACCATTCATCAGTGGTTGGATTACCACCATGCTGCAGAGTAGAGTCATTAATGCCACACTGGGAAATAGCATGCTGTCGAAGAACGTAAATCGAGGAACCCCACAGGAAGGGGTGATCTCGCCACTGCTTTGGCTCCTTGTGATTAATGAAATCCTAAGCAAACTTGACCATATGGGGATTAAGGTGGTTGCTTATGCGGACGATGTTGTAATGATCATCTCTGGTTTATTTCCGTCCGTGCTGAGTGACATCATGAGCGGAGCCCTGAAATCACTGGATTCTTGGGCCACAAGTAGTGGTCTGGGGGTGAATCCAGGGAAGACTGAGATGGTGCTATTTACTACGAAAACCAAATATGCAATCATCAATCTTTCTCGACTACGAGGTCAAGAAATACCACTATAAGATCACGCCAAATATCTAGGCGTTATCCTAGATTCAAAACTGTCATGGAAACATAACATGGAACATCGTGCTCATAAAGCAACCGTTGCATACTACACATGTCGCAAAATGTTTGGGAGCCGCTGGGGTCTCAAACCCAAAATGGTGTTATGGATGTACACCAGCATAATAAGACCAATACTCACATATGGAGCACTAGTTTGGTGGCCAACAGTGGGAAAGAAAACAATTCAGAGAAAACTATACAGCATACAAAGATCGGCATGCATCGGGGTGACAGGGGGAATGAGAACTTGTCCGGCTCAAGCCCTCAAAACAATGATGCATATACTGCCAATAGATCTACACATCAAAGCAACTGCGGCCTGTAATGCTACGTGCTCTAGGAACGTGGAGAGACAGAGTTTACGGACATGCCTGTGTGCTTCTCAATTTACCAGGAAAAATAGCAACTAATGCCGATTACTGCACACCTGCAATAACTTTTGATCAGCCTTTTAAAGTTAAATTTCCAAGCAGGAAAGAATGGAAAAATAGAACTCCACTGACGGGGTACGACATCATTGTATACACGGACGGCTCTAAGATGAATTGTGGAGTCGGCTCTGGTGTCTACTCGGAAGAAGCAAACATATCTAAATCCACAAAGCTGCCTGAAGATTGCAGTGTTTTTCAGGCGGAGATACTGGCTATAAAGGAAGCTTGTAATATACTTCTACAGCACCCCTCACCAAACTCAATAGGAATTTTTGTCGACAGTCAAGCGGCGCTCCTAGCATTGAAGTCAAACATTGTCACATCAAAGCTGGTGAAGGAATGTAAAGAAGAACTTGCTAAGCTAGGGCTTCTGACCAGAGTAGTTCTTACTTGGATCCCAGGTCATAAGGGTCTTGTTGGAAACGAAAAAGCAGACGAACTAGCTAGAGCGGGATCTGCTTCTAACGAACTTCCAAGGCCGTCAGTCGCAACACCAATGGGAGTAGTTCAAATACTATCTTTCACAAGCAGAGATGAGATGGGACAAGACTGAAACCTACAAAATATCAAAATCTACATGGCCACACTACAACATCAAACGTACAAAGTTCCTGATTAGCCAAAATCGACGGAACCTGGCAAGACTAATTGCGGTGGTAACCGGTCATTGGGCCATTGGTAACCATGCAAAGCGCTTACATATTCCACACAATGACTACTGTCGCAGCTGCGGAAACGAAGAAGAGGAAGAAACGGTTGAACACCTCCTCTGCTCCTGCCCTGCACAATTGCAAAGAAAATTTAAAACTCTTGGACGACCGTTCCTACACGATCTTGCTGAGACAACCGAACTGGGTCTGGGAGACCTTCTGAGGTTTCTCAATTCATCAGGCTGGATATAATTTACCAACATACTATAACGGAATAACAATCTCTATCCGAGTGGTGTGGTTTTCAAAACGGTATATTTTAACATACTAATTGAGGCTATGAAGATTTTAGCCACCACGTAAACCAACCAAACAACACTCCATCAGTGGATGCTTCGGCCTCATTATTCATCATCAGGTTTATTAATGGGTTTACCTCATCTTGGCTGGGCGGTATACACTCAATACCACTATCTGGGATTTAATCGGTGGTTTCTTCGTTAGCATTAGATACCAACAGTTTGGAAAAATGTTCTTTCATGAACACGCTACCGGTATCTGTAACAACAGTATCTTCCTGGTTTCTATAAGAGGTGTCACTCTTTGGTAGAATGTTAGGACTTCATTCTGAGTCCAGTAAGTTTCGATTTTTTCGCACTCCCGCTTTTTCATTTCTCTCTTCTTTCTGCGGAAAAGACGCTTCTCCTCTCTCCATTTCTCCCGATACCTTTCTCTTGTGTGCTATGCATTGCTTCTGATTGTAGAGTAACCCTGTATGCCGCATTTTTTCTTCGGTAGAGGTCTCTGGTATCCAAGTATGGATTTCGCAGCTGTTTGCATGAAGTGGACAACACTTTGTCATTTTGCTAATATATTATCGAGACGAGGAGTGCTTTGATTAAGCTATTGGGCCTATTGAGTAAAAAATGCTGTTGCTATCTGTTGTGATTGCACCTTACCGATGTAAAATTTCCGTGTTGAGGCTGATCGTACTTTATTTGCTACGTTTTATAGTGTACGTATCCTAGCTGCAATAATGTGGTTATCCGCGTCTATGTTGGCTTCTCGGAACGATTGTACATCCAACAAGCTCGATGAATGTCTTCCATCTATCACAACGTGATCAATTTAATTTCGTGTGCTTTAGTGTAGAGGGAGCGCGCAATTGCCACTTGGGTATAAAAAGGATTTCTTGTTGGAAAACAAGACACAAGGGAACTGATGAGGATCTGTGTCGAAATCCGAAACTATATTGTTCCCAGCCTTACCCCTTGGTAAACATCGCCAATTTTCCCACTAATAAATTAAAACTGTTTAAGTAAAATATTCATCTTCTTCTTTGCTTTTATCAGCAATAGGTGCATATACTTGTACAAAATTAATATTATACAAGTATATGCACCTACCGCTGATAAAAGCAAAGAAGAAGTCGAAGAGTTTTACGAAGATATCAAATACTTAATGAACATGACTAAACACCATGAAATAACAATAGTTCAAGGCGACTTTAATGCTAAAGTGGGCCAAGATATAGTGCCCGGAATTACGGGAAAACATGGCCTAGGAGAGAGGAATGAAAGAGGCAGCAGAATGATCCAATTCTGCCAGGAACATAACATGAAAATTACAAACACAATGTTCTCCCTTCCCCCTAGAAGACTGTATACCTGGAAGTCACCCCAGGATAGACCAACAAACATAGTTAACAACATAATTAACAAACGCTATTCTTCTTTTGTAACAAAAACCTCTACGTATCCAGGAGCGGACGTCCCATCCGATCATGTATTACTGATGACAAAGCTACAAACAAAGCTAAGGACAAACATGAAGAAAAAAATACGTAAGAGAATTAACGTGGAGAAACTTGATGAACCATCAATAAAAACAGAAATAAAAGCCCTCATAGGGCATGAATTTAGTAAAATTGAAGGAATGGACAGTGAAAGCATATGGAAGTCGGTAAAACAATCGCTAAAATCAATAGCAGATAATAATTTAGGAAGCAATCTAAGAAAACGGAAGAATGAATGGATGACTGCAGAAATACTGGGCCTAATGGATGAACGTCGAAAATATAAGAATTCCAACTACGAATTAAATAAAGAAGTACAATCTGTAATCAGAGCAGCGAAAAATGACAATCGTAACAAACAATGCCAGGAGATCGAAAGATTACAGCAACTTCATGACGATTTTAATCTCCACAAAAAAATTAAGGAAGCAGCGGGAATATATCGTAAATCACTGCCAAAAGTTCTATACAACAGCAACAATGAAGCTGTGTTTGATATTACGGAGAAAAAAGCTATGTGGCAGAATTACATTACCTTTCTTTATACAGATGAAAACAGATCAAACTACGACATAATGGAACCCGAGCCACAAGTAGGAACTCCGATAACTAAACACGAAACTGAAGCTGCTATTAAATCTTTAAAAATGAAGAAAGCATGTGGTCCAGATGAAATCCCATCCGAAATTCTTAAACTGATTGAAGGCGATAATATCAACATACTTGTAAAGCTTTTCAATTGCATATATGAAACCGGTAAATATCCACAGAACTGGCTAAAATCTACGTTCATAGTTATTCCTAAAAAAGGACATCCAAAAGCATGCAACGATTATAGACTAATTAGTCTTATGAGCCATGCCCTTACAATTTTTCTCAAGATAATTCATGGCAGGATATATAAAAGATGTGAAAATGTTATGGGATTCTCTCAATTCGGCTTTAAAGAAGGAATGGGAACACGTGAAGCGCTTTTTTCAATTGAAGTTCTTCTTCAAAAATGTAAAAATGCTCAAAAAGACGTTTATATTTGCTTTATAGACTATGAAAAAGTATTTGATACAGTCAAACACGATAAACTTGTAGAAATCCTTGCATCTATTGGTATCGAAGAAAAGGAAATTCGCTGCATAAAAAGTTTATATTGGCAACAGACAGCACAGGTTGATGTTGAAGGAGAGATGACTGAAGATATAATAATATCTAAAGGTGTTAGGCAAGGATGTATATTGTCAACTTTACTATTCAATGTATACTCCGAAAAAATATTTCAGGAATCATTTAAAGATGTTCAGAAAGGAATATTTGTAAATGGCGCTTTTATCAACAATATAAGATATGCAGACGACACAACAATCTTAGCTGACATCATGTCAGGTCTTCAATATCTCTTAAATAGGCTGGTAGCACAAAGCGAGTTGTATGGGTTAAAAATCAATATTAAGAAAACAAAATATATGATTGTGAGCAAAGAAAACCGATGTCCCCCTTTCACACTAACAATAAAAGATACACCAGTAGAGAGAGTATACAGCTTTAAATATCTCGGTGCAGTGATAAATGACAAGCTGGATAACTCATCCGAAATAAGATGCCGAATTGAAATGGCGAGGGAAGCATTCATCAAGTACAAAAAATCTTTACCAGCCATAAAATATTAAAACAAAAGGCCGATAGCCCTAGTTGCTAGTGTTTTTTTTATAATTTTTTATTATGATTTTTAATTGTAATAAATATTTCGAAAATAAAAATAAATAAATTAAAACAATGACTACGGGATTAAGCTTGACTATTTGAAAAGCAAATTATAAAATTTTATAATTGCGTTTGACATTATAGTTTTCTGTAAAATATTTGCTAATTAACAAGTTTTATTTACAAATTTAAATAAAATTTTGCTTCATTTTTCTCTCCAACTTTGAAAGCTTTTTTATCATAAAGAATCTTTTCTTTTTTCATAATATTTCCCTTTTTTCTGAGAACTCATTTTAAAACTTGTCTCTTTCGTGTTGCAAGTACTTTGTCAATACTTTTGACTTTTGGTTCCGCAGAAAAAAAAACTTATTTTCCCAAATGTTTTCCCTCGAACACACACACACAACAAAAGCTATGAATATCTTGGTTTTTGTTGTTTTGCAATAATTCGTAATTTGGCCATAACTGAACTCTCATTTAATAAAACTTTTAATGAGTATTTCTGCACTGTCGTTGTCAATTCGTGATTAAGATGATAATTTGTGTTAAGAGCGAACATTTGTGACAGACCAATAAAAAAGTATAGACCATAAAAAGTAAGATGCTGATATTGTTGTTGTTGTTGCTGTTACTGTTATTATTTGATAAATTTATTGAACAATTTTGCAAAAAAAAAAAAAAAAAAAAAACCTTTCTTATGGCAATAAATTGCGTTTTTTAAGATTTTGAGAAAAGAATACTTTTAAATTGTGGAAATGGAAAAAACATTAAATAAAAGAGGGAACATTTGAGATAATATTGCCTAGTGATACCAACTGTGAGCACGTTAATTATAATTAAATTTTAAGTTAAAATTATGAATTAATAAGTAAAAATATATATCAATAATTATAAATTAAATAATTATTAGTTATAACATAAATTATTTTTATTAACTTTTGCAAATTAGATTATTTCTTTCGTAGACAAACCTTAACTTAACAAATGAAGTCCACCGTTCTTCGAAAATGTGTTCATAATACTTAAAAAATTCGTTATGTTTTTTCGGCCCAAAATAACGGGAGCTGTTTATGGCAAATATTTCAGATGTACCCCAGTTGTCTACATAACAGATAAGGTATTTGTCTGTATGTTTGTATAATCATACCGAATGTATAGAAAGACAAAACATACCTTTTTTTCTGAACAAGCACCGGGTACAAGTCAAAAAGCAAAATAAAATGTAAGAAGTTGATTAATTGTCTTTGAGAAGCAACAGTACTTAAAATCTTCTGAGCAACAGTTTTGTAAAATATTTGGATGTTAAAAATGCCGATATTGTGGTACTTTTACTATGACAGAAAGTTCTACAAAAATCTATTCGATTTGACTGAAGACATGTACACGCAGAGAAGAAATATTTTTCATTTTGATGGATCATAATGCCTATTTTTGTTCCAACAACACGGTATTCTTGAAGCAACTTTAAATGGAAGGTGCTTACACCTTGGAAGTTTTTGCGGATTCTGAAACTACAATGTTCATAAATGAGAAAAATCAATTTGAACTTCTATATCTCAATAACGGTAAAACATACGAAATTATCACAAAGATCAATAATGTAGAGAATTTTCGTAGCTACAACATTTTTTTTAAATTCATTTCGATAGGACTTGCGGTTTCCAAGCAAAATCGTGAAAATCTAAAAACCCCTAAAAATTTCAACTTGAATCGCGATTTATTTGAAAAGCGCTCCGGCGATTTTTTGGTTTTTTGATTTTTCTCATTTATGAACATTGATTGTTTCAGAATTTGAAAAAACTTCCAGGCGTAAGAACGAGTTGTATTGAAGTAAAATGAAACAATTAGTTTCTTGTCTTTTATGAAGAAGACTAAATACCAAATTTCAAAACTTCTTCAAGACGTACGCTTCTATGGGAATATAGGAGGACGAGGACCTATACTAATAATTCTCTTCTGGAATATTTTATAACCCCATGGACGATTAAATAACAAACTTCAGTCATTTCGGTGGGATATTTACGTTACAACCCTCAGATCTACAAAAATCGAAAGGTACGGTCCTATGGAGCCCATATCGAAACGTGGACCTAAACCGACGAATTTCATTCGGAAAGGTTTTTACCTTCAACGTAGATTAAATACCAAAGTTCAGCCATTTCGGTGGCTGATTTTCGGTATTTTATCGGTTATGGGCACAAACCTTTAAAATACTGAAAATCGGGATGTACCGTTGTATAAGGGCATTATGAACGCGTGCACCTATACCTAAAAAGTTTAAGTGGAGAGTTATGTACCCCCAACGAAGACTAAATACCAAATTTCAGCCATTTCGGTGGGTTATTGCGGCCACAACCTTCAAAAAATCGATGATCGTGAGCTATTGTTCTATGGGGGCTATATGAAGCCGTGGACCTATACCCACAAATATCATATGGATAGTTTTGTGCCCCAAATGAAGACTAAATACCAAATTTCAACCATTTCGGTGGAATATTGGTGCCACAAAGTTCAAAATACCGAAAATCTGGAGGTACCGTTCTATGGGGGCTATATGAAGGCGTGGACCTATTCTGGGGGAAGTTTTATTCCCCCAAAGAAGGCTAAGTACCAAATTTCAGCCATTTCGGAGGATTATTGAGGCCACAACCTGCAAAATAACGAAAATCGGGAGCTATTGTTCTATGGGGGATATATGAAGGCGTGGACCTATACCGACAAAATTCTGGGGAAAGTTTTATACCCCCAACGAAGACTGAGTACCAGAGCTATTTCGCTGTGATAATGAAGCTAAAACCTTGAAAATACCGAAAATCGGGTTGTACCGTTCTATGGGGGCTATATCAAAATGTTGACCGATATAGCCCATTTGCAATACAAAACATTCTAAGAGTAATATAAACTCCTATACCAAATTATAAAGCTCAATCTTAAAAATTGCGAGCTGTATCTTGATTTCGTTATATCGACTTAGAATTTTACCCTGATCAGGAATATACATACGTTATAGGGTCTCCGATGAATTTTTCGATGTGTTACAAACGGAATGACAAATTTAATTATACCCTCCATATTATGGTGGAGGATATAAAAATACCATATTTTGCTCCAAACATACAAAACAGAAACAATTTGCGATATTCCGCAATATTGTAAAAATCATTAAAAATACCTATGGTAGGAACTATTATAATCTAGAATTTTTACAAACACTATTGTTAGCCCAGAAAACCTGTTATAGAAATTTTAGATTTGATAACTTTGGTATAATGTCATGTACAAGTATTGATGAGCACATCACATGGTAAAGTTTTGCTGTTTTAACTGACAACAAAGACAAACAGAAGTACTCATTGCGCTCATCAAAGCACCCACCACAGCATAAGCAAAAAAACAATAACAAATATGAAAAAACACAAATTAGTTTTCTCTCGAAAACACATCTTAGATTGTGCCGATATAACTCCACCATCAAAACCCAAAGAAGAATGAGAAAAGTAGAAACAAATAAAAAAGGATCTCATGGTGTACACAAAAAAAAAAAAAAAAAAAAACACACACACACACACACAAAGATAAAATCATTCTGTCATACAAACAAAACTCAACAAAATTGTTTTTTTCTCCACGGCACAGAATACCGAGAGAAGAGAATAATGTTGTAAAAGAAAAGAAAATAATATTGTGCAGTTGCCAAAAACTATTTTTGGATATGACAAAACCAATTGTTGTGATTGACAAAAACGATTGTTGTACTCACAATACTACATGCGGAATCGAAAATACCTTTACAATACAAATTTTGCTTTTTGAATATTGTTGGAATAATCATATTTTTTCTCTGCGTACATAATCTCAAAACGTAACAACAGTAACGCTAAAGCTCTTTTCTCCGGCATTATAGGGACAACGCAAAAAATCATCACGCCAAAACTCAGAAACTTGAACTATGGAGAAAGTTCCATATAGTATGACTGAAATCTTTAAAACAACTAAGAAAGTATCAGACAGCTGTACTGAAGGAGATATACCCTCAGCAACTGAAAAAAAAAGCAACCAACACAATAATTCTGCCGTATATAAAATATATTGATTTTGTATTACCAGTTTGCTTTACCATACCAAACATAACATGATATATACCAAACATTTTTAGTACCCAAACTTATTCATAAAGAACTCGAAATATTAAATTACGTTAAACTAAGTTTGAAAGAAATGATTGTACACTAGCCATTTTAGTATGTGCCGTGAGGGTTTTGGTGCTTGGACCATATCTCAGGAAGTTTTGACTTACCCCGGAAAAGGTTTGTACCGTTGAAAATGAGGCCGCTAGAACAACCTACTGAAAAAAGAATCAAAACGATGCGAAAGGAGCTCGTAAACTTCACTTTTTTTCGAATTTTGTGCGGGAGGTACCCGAAGGAGTGGACATATATAGTCCATATTCTAAACTAATTTTGTGAACACGAACGGATTTGAAACCAACAATTTTTTTCTTAACCTCTATAACAAAAATCATAGATGTGCTCGCAAAAAAATTGTTTAATTTTTTTCAAATGGAATTGCAAAAGAAATTAGTTTTTTACCATTAGACTTTGATACGACCGAAAAGTGCCTCATCGAAATAACGATTTTAGACACCAAGTATGATTGGACGAAATTCGTTTTAGACAATTTGGAGTCGATTTAGCCATGTTCGTCTGTCTGTCTGTCTGTCTGGCTGGTGCGCACGATAACTCTCAAACGCATCAATCTATTCGAACCTAATTTTGGGTATAGTAATATTCTGTGTTTAGTTTAAGTACGAAGATGGTCCATATCGGTCCACTCCTTCGCGTACCTCCTCCACAAATGTTCAAAATTTTTCTGTAAAATGTTGTGAAAGATAACTCTCGAAGGGAGCAATCGATTTGCTCCAAACATTGTATTATTTTTTCCAGATATAAATGAGGTTCGACTATGGACTATATCACTCCACTATACCTCCCACACAAAATTCGGATAAAGTGAAGTCCATACGTCTTGAGATATTGGCCTAAAAGCTGCAAGAAACTCTGACGGCACTAACCAGACTTTGATTGGTGCAGACTTTGTACATAGTATTATTTCATCCAGTCATGTCTACGGTTGGAATATGGACTATATCGTTCCACTTCTTCGGGTACCTCCCACACAAAATTCGTATAAAGTGAAGTTTAAGAGCACCTCTCGGATCATCTTGAATTTTCTTTGAGTAGGTTGTCCTTGCGACTCCCTTTATGACGGTACATTTTTTTCTTGCGCATGTCCATACTTCCTGAGATATTGGCCTTAATGTTCCAAGAAACCCTGGCGGCATCACACAAAATGGCGAATCCGCAAGATAATTCTCGCAGGAGTTTCTGATTGTTGCAGACTTTGCACATCATATTATTCTATCCAGTCATGTATCAGGTAGGAATATGGGCTATATCGGTCCAGACCTTCGGGTACCTCCCACACAAAATTCGATTTTGCTTAGAAACCGCAGGTCCTATCGAAATGGGACTAAAGAAAATGTTGTAGCTATGAACATTCTCTACAAGATTGATTTATGATTTGTTCATAGGTTTTAAAATTTTTGAGATATATAGATGTTCAGGTAACATTTTTAGCTTTTTTGTTAGGTTTTCACGATTTCGGTAAATCTTATCGATATGGAACTAGAGAGAATCTCTTAGCTGTAAAAATTCTCTGCAAGATTGGCTCTTGTAATTTTTTCCTAGGTTATACTATTTTCTAGATATATAATTTAAGGTTGGGAAATTTCAGTCATGACATTGTTCTATAAGGAGGCGATACAGATAATGCATTGTCCCAATGTGAACTTTTATATGTTAATAACGGTAAAACCTACGAAGTTTTCATGAAGGTCAATCATGTAGAAAATTTGCATAGCTACAACATTTTCTTTAGCCCAATTTCGATAGAACTTGCAGTTTCCAAGCAAAATCGTGAAAACCTAAGAAAAATCCCTAAAAATGTCAACTTGAATCACGATTTATTAAAAAAGCGCTCCGGCATTTTTTTGTTTTTTTTTGATTTTTTTATCTATGAACATTGTTGTTTCAGAATTCGCAAAAACTTCTCTGGTGTAAGCACCTTCCATTTGAAGTTGCTTCAAGAGCACCGTGACGTAATTTAATATTTCGAGTCATTTATTAAGAAGTTTGATTACGTAAAATCAATATATTTTATATACGGCATATTTATTGTGTTTGGTTTGGTTTTGTTGTTTCTTTTTTCTTGGTCAGTGGCTGATGGGGTATCTCCGTCAGCACAGCTGACTGATACTTTTTTACTTGTTTTATTTGAATTGTTCTGACGAGTATCTCAGCTTTGGTTGTATGTGTTTCAACAATGAAGGCATTCTCAGTTTTAAAATATTCCTCATTGCGTTACCAAAATTGGTGAAATGCTTGTGATGTTGAAAAAGACACTATGGGATATCCCAATTTCCAATTTATATAATTTTATATCCATGTTAGATATTCCTTCTTCTGTTAGAAATATTCCAAGGAGAGAATTTGATAATGAAACTAAAACATCTGAGCTTTAATTTAATACAAAATGTAGTGGTGTTGGGTATGACATTGTCGGCCCCGTCCCTACTATGGCCCTTGCTCACTTGTTAAAAATTCAAAGAAATTCGTTTTACATGTGGAAACAAAATTTCCTTGAATTGTCTATAAATAATAAAATCGCATAAAAGAAACCCCAATAGATAAACTTAAGTGTATGATATAAAGAAAATATCAGATGTGCCACTTTAAGAAATTCTTATTTCTCGAAATATTTTTAAAAGTAATACCATTTAAATATAAAATCATACTCCCACAGGTGGCTTTCTCAAAACATGGTTTATAATATTCCTGGAAGTTTGTTGAATAAAGAAAAACTTGATTATTCTTAATGTTTCTCCCTGTGATTAAAGAAATAGAAAAGGGAGAACCAAAAGCAAAGCAATCGTGCAATTCCAAGGTCATGAAATTCCTTCTTCTATTTCTCATTAAATATAGAATTTTTTCTGTACTTTGGTTTTTTTTTGGTTTTTTTACTTTCTTGGCATTCTTCAAGGATTCATTTTGTTTGACAAATAAAGAATAACACAGATACATATATACAAGCATGTGTATATATTTGTCTCAATTGAAATAGGAAAGATATTAGATGTCTCTAAAGTTATGCACAACATTCCATCCAAACGCACACACCCGCACCCGCATTTATTGTCTACAGGCATTTCGTGTGGTGATGTTTCCATGTAAAAAAGGAAACTTTTAGGTATACCTTCATTTGGTGTCTTTGATGGTTTACGTGTTTAGAATGTTAACCAAATAAGAAAAAATAAAGTGAATGAAGAAGATGATGAATAAAAAGGAACAAATGAAACATCTTAAAGATGCTTACTTTTTGTTGAAGATAAAGTCTAAAACTATAGAAGAAAAATAATGCAAGAAAAAGGAATTTAAACATGAAGGGTTTCTTTCGTTGTTGTTTTTTCGTCGGAACAATAAAACCTATTGCAGCCATTCATAGCTCATAAATATAAATTTATGTTTATGAGTTGATGTCTGGAATTTTTAGACAGAATTTTATTTTTATTATTATTATTTTTTTCTATAAGACGTGGTCGTAAATGCCACCGGATATACCCAATTATTGGTTATTATTTATTAATGCGGGTTTGAAAATATTCTTTTGTCATGTTTGAATTTTCAATGCGGCTTCTTGCTTTTTATTTATTGGCATGTACATACTAAACATAAATCGAAAAGATGTTGCGTTAACGGGGGTTAAAAAATCAATAAATACGTTTATACAAATACACAGTATGGTAAATAAAATCCGTTGTGACATAAATAAAAATAAAACAAGTAAGAAATTATCAACCAGACACAATAATTATGCCGTATATATATTAAAATCTGTATGTACCGTAATGTGGGGCTATACCAAATCATTGGCCTTTACCAAACATTTTTAGTAACCAAACTTCATCTTCTACGTTCAACTTGAAAGTTTGAAAGAAATTTTTGAAAAAGTTTTAGAGTTATCTTGCGCAATAGCCATTTTAGTATGTGTCGGTAGGGTTTTGGTGCTTGGACTATTATTTCAGGAAGTATTGACATACTGCCGAAAAAGATTGTACCGTTGTAAATGAGGCCGCTAGAACAACCTACTGAAACAAGAATCAAAATGATGCGAGAGGAGCTCTTAAACTTCCCTTTTTTCAAATTTTGTGTGGGAGGTACCCGAAGGTCTGAACCGATATAGCCCATATTCCTACCTGATACTTGACTGGATAGAATAATATGATGTGCAAAGTCTGCAACAATCAGAAACAACTGCGAGTGTTAATAAGGTTTATGGGATGCACGGTGCATCCAACAGACTACCGCAGCTAGTCTGTATGTTGATATTTAAAAGATGCAGACGATCTGCTTTGGTTGAGTGGTTTTTTCACACTGACTCTTTATTTTCAATATTCAACTTACATGCTACTTTACAAAATATTTCTTAACCTAGACTATTACTAATTCTTATCTCTAAACTCTTCATTGACCAAACCAAACAATCCGTTGATCAATGAAGAACTTTCCAACATCGTGTGTGTCATAAGAAGAGTCATAAACTAAAGTGCGGTCGCTCGTAATGCACAAACAACACTAGTGATAACAGCTACCGCTGCATGTGGGATCTTAAATGCTTTTAAAGTGTTCCCGACATATGACAACATAATTTACCACTTATGATCTGAACTCATAATGGTAATAAAATATTTATTGATTTAGGCTGCTGGAAACTCGAGTGGAAAATTTATTCTTTATCATCAGAATTTCCAGCGCCTCGACACAAGCAAAAAGTATGTACAAAAGTAATTTGTACAGCGAGAATTATCTTGCGGATTCGCCATTTGTTTGATGCCGTCAGGGTTTCTTGGAACGTTTAAGCCAATATCTCAGGAAATATGGGTTTGCGCAAGAAAAAAATTGGACCGTCGTAAAGGGAGCCGCAAGTACAACTTACTGAAACTAATTTCAAAACGATCCGAGAGAAGCTCTTAAACTTCACTTTAACCGAATTTTGTGTGGGAGGTACCCGATGGAGTGGACCAATATACTCCATATTCGAAACCGATCTATATCTAGATGGGCAAATTTTGGACAAATCGATTGCTCGTCTCGAGCGTTATCGTTCACACCATTTTACATGTAGACAAATGTCGAACTTTTGTGGGGAAATTCCCGAAGGAGTAGACCGTTATGGCCCATCTTCTAACTTAAACTAAGTTTGGACAAAATATTATGATACCCAAATTTGGTTCGAATCAGTTGATCCATTCGCACCAGCCACCCAAACAGACGGACATGGGTAAATTGGCTGAAACGAATTTCTCCCAAACATAGTTGGGGTCTAAAACCGTTATTTCGCGGAAGCACATTTTTGGTCGTATCAAAGTGTATATACCCTTTCTAGCCTAAAGGCTGAGGGTATAAAATAAACACGTGCAATGGTATAACTGTTTATATCAACAAAACAGATATAGCATATACATAACAGATATAATATGATATAAATGTGGGAATGAGTGTAACAGTTATGATATTGTTTGGGTTGTGTATACTCACAATAACATAACTGATAGAAACAGTTCTGTGTAGTATATGAACGAGTTAGAACTTTATTTGTTTTTTCGTTCTCAAGTATCTGTTGTACAACAGATATTTTTCAAATACTACAGATACCAACAGATACTATAGGTGTAAAAGGCTTGTGTGAATAACTTCTAAGCAAAATTTCATAAAAAACAACATTTTTCCACAATTTTTTTTATTTAGGGGATAAATATGTTAAAGACATGAACAGTTACAACTGAACGCACCAATTTGAATGTTTTTCTGGTTTCAGCGAGTGGAATGTACGAGGGCTACTAGAAAAGTTTTCTGCCTAATAATGAAAACGCGGATACTATAAAAAAATAGTTTTATTGTATTCCAAAGAATTTTCCAGCTTGATCTATACACTTTTCACGAGCTCAAACCAATTGTTGAAGCGCTTTTTGTGGTTATTTTATAACTAGATTTAAAATACAATACGAATACAATTCTCACCATTACATATATGGCTATGCTATATTTGTTTTGTTAGCACATTCATATTTGGTGGAGAAGTTTTTAACCAGAATCCTTACTGCCAAATTATGGCCAATTATTTTGAAAATATTGATAAAACGTGAAAAAACGTGAAATATGTCTTTTGCTTTAGCCACTTTTTGGTAAGGCTCACCGTTTTTAAGATATATAAAAAAACAAAAATGGATATAGGACCTCTGATCATGATCTGATTCTTTGCACGCATGGGACTGACAGAGAATTTTAGGATCTTATTTGTAATGACAAATCCTACATCTCCTCCAAAATTCAGCTCTGTGGGAATTTTTCTATTTCAATTCCTATTTTGTTTGGGCTACATACAATAAGTACTTATAGTATCATACCAATATCCATTTATATCAGTTTGTACAAACCAGATATAAACAGATATGTTCCTTTTTCCTGTCTATACCAACTCATATCATACCTGTTTGAGAAAATATCAGTATCAACTTGTAACTGAAACTACATTCTACATATCCATACTCACTCAATGTTGAAAAATGTCGGAACTGATGTATTCAGTTGTATCCATGCAGGTGTTTAGTATAAAACACATTTATTTAGTCATTTGCGAAAAAAATGTGTTATAAGGTAAATGTATATAAGGTGAACGTGATTACCATTGCACCACGTTAGCATCCGTTGTTAAAATTTCACCACAATTAGAGAAGTTGTCTTAAACTAGATTAAAGCGCAATGGTCTTAATCAATGGAAGAAGTACGTGAAGGTATTGTCCTATATAGTCCATCTTATTAGATTTTTTTGATATTTTTAGTTGGTCACCACATGATTTCTTTAGAGCTATGAGAGAATAACCTTGGCAACGAATCATCGAATTCAAAATCATCTACCAATCGTGTACATAGGAACATCGAATCATCGAGTACATGATCATCCAGAAGCCGAACAACGAATCATTGAGTTCCCGATTATCTAAAAAATCGAACACCGAATTTTCGAACATCAAGTCATTGACTTCAAATCGACTACATCCGGACATCGAATCGTAGAGTCCAAGATCCCCAACAAAACCGAACAACAAATCATCAAACCCACCGCGGCTGGATCAATGTAACGGATTAACCCGTAGGAATCTTCGACCAAGGGTCGTCGCATCAACAATTATGTGTTTGTGGGCGCACATGTTTTCATCATGAGAGCGGCAATATATCATGATTCATCGTCGTCGTTGGAATGCGAGACACCCCCGCAGTGTCACCAACAACAATCGCACTCACTACCTACAAAGCCATTGGGCGCCACCTAATGGACTATGCGACACCAAGTATCAGCGATACGCAATGGAGTAATCTCCACACCATACAATGTCATGAGAACAGCTACTGGCTGCCACTCGAAGGCACCCCAAAACCATCTCCACCACGAGACCATGGTGCTCCCGGTTAAAGAGCACTGCATCTTGCTCACAAGACAACACGCGATAAAGTGCCAAAACCCAAAGAACCCAAGCGAGAGGACCACACCCATAAGGCAAGGCTTCCGCACCGAACTTAAAACAACCCCACTTACGCCCTGACCCCATACTCAAATACACTGAACTGGCAATGAAGCGGGTGCATACAGAAATGGTACAAAACTACACCTCATCATACACGAGCAGCATTGTGCTCGGTGGTAGGCCCCCACCCATCAGTGATGATGAGTGGACACTACACAGAGGCACCAGATTGGTACTATCACAACTCCGATCTGGTATCTACAGGTATTTAAATAGCTACCTCTCGACATGGATATATTGGATGTATGCCGAAAATGGGGAGGTCCCACGCATCACGAGACACCTATTTTCATGTCCTGTTAACCCGACTAACCTCACACCATGATTATTATGGAGACATCCAGTCGAGGTGTCCCTTTAGTCTTATTTTATTTTCTCTTCTCTTTTCTAATTTCTTTCCCTTTCCCATACCTGTAGGGGCTACAACAACAACAATCGCAGCATCTTTCACCAGATGTTGGGTTTGAGCGCCCTGGAATTCAATTGCAACGGTCTTCGTAACAACTTTATAAGCAAAAAGAACAACATGGTCACAGCGATCCAACAAAAAAAAATTCACCATCACCTGTAGCACTAAGTAATGTTTTATGTGTACATACCGCCGATTAAAGCTTATCACGAGCTTTGGCGTTCAGCCCTTGGCGATGACCGGGGGTTACATCGCTGGCCAAGCAAATTGATAGCTTCACATTCTGCACCGTGAACAAAGAAATTCTTACGAGGATTGACAGCTCGCCAGCCATCACCATTGGGTCAACCGGCCTGTTTAATGACGTGTCCAAGCAGCATGCCATTGCACTTGGCTCAGACCATCGTATCCGTTAACAGATTCCCCAAATGTATAACCTCTGACCGACGTACTTTTCTTGACCATGAAAATCTGATTAACAAGTGTTCAGAGAATTTTCAGAACACCGCTTCAGATAGCTGTCCATTCCATCAGATTGTCGAATAGCTGATAGAGTCATCACGAGACATCATCACAGCTACAGCCACTCGCCACATACCTGCTGTTCAGAATCAGACCAAGTTTCCCAGCAGAGGTGACAGGACTATCAAATAAGTCTGATGATACATCCCACATTGGCACTGGATTAAGAAAATTGTGGACAACGGTCAAATCACTTTCGAATCCGGGGAAAAAAGACCCCGTATAAGTCCTGCATAAGACCTCTCCCAGCCAAGAATGTACCACCACAATTTACGATGACCAATGTTGCAGATGTCGTCTGGAATGAGAAACCATCCAAAGCCTGGAAAGTTAGCAGGGTGATCCCGCTATTGAAGCCAGGCAAGGATGCTAGCAGATGCGAATCGTACTGGCCGATCTCCATCTGGTCGTCAGTAGGGAAGATTCTATATTCACTACTCCTCCCCATGATTAGAATTAGTTTACCATTTGTCCTACATCATAATGGATTCCGGAAAAGGCAGAGTACCACAACAGAAATTTACGCCATGTCCACACAAATAAGTCGAGGAATGAACTAGGACAGTCGTGGTGGCTCTTGAGATATCAATGGCTTTCGATACCGTAAACCATACAAAACTGTTCGAGAATATAGAAAAGGCTTCCCTTCGGCCATGTTTGAAAAGTTGGATAATCATCTATATGTGTGGAGACGAAGATTTTATCGGTACATCAGCACACAAAATGTTGTCAATGTTACTACCGTTAGTATCCTTACCACAATCTAGTGAACATACTTTACACACCCGGGCATGTCGGGAGAGATCTTCCTGATCTAGAGAGATAGAGAGGGTTCTGATGGTACAAGCGAGAACCTCTAGATCAGATAGGCGTGAATAACATTCACAATGATGCAATTTTGCAGGAAGTGTAAAGGTACAGTGTGTATGCCGTACTCGAAGACCACACTCGCAATAGAAGGTTTTAGTCCAGTTAAGAACCGAACGGTGCAGCCGCCTCAATTGGTATAGGGCCCGAATTAATAACACATTCCCTGCATGTGGATTGGGACCGCAAGGCAGCCTAAATGTCAATAAGTGCCCAGCTAAACCTCGACATTTGTCTTCTTAATGGACGCAGCCAGTCCAGATTGCAGAGTTTTTTAATCTGGACACAGAGGGACCAGAACCTGATAAATGAAAGGATAAACGATTGAACATATATGGGTTGCGATCATTTTCATATCGGCTATATCCGAACATAGAATCGTCGTTTCACTGATCATGTTCGATCAGAGTCATCGACATGGCGAGTCCTTATTGCTCTTCCAGCCGCTTATCTTGCACGAAGCAAGAAAAACACATTTTTTGAGCTTTTGGGCCAATATTTTAGGATTAATTAGGATCTTTAGATAGTTTACTTTAATTGATCACCGAAGTAGTTTTAGCTCTATTGGAGCATTATGACGGGAAACATGGACTTGCCACGTTAATATTGCTGTATAAACGATCCTCGAAACAGCTTAAACTGCACTGAAGCCAAATTTTTGAACTCTTGTAGGGGAGGTACCCGAAGGTGTTGTTCGATATATACCATCTTGAAATAGTATGTACGTTAGGAAGAAACTAAGTTATCGTGCTCATCATTCAACAAGAATGAAGTTTCTAGAATATTTGAGCATTATCTCAGAATGTAATTCAAACTTTTGAACTATAATTTTTTTGGTTGGAAAAAGATGGTTGCTTGCCAGCCTTCTGATCAATCCTCCTCGTATGCAGAGTCTGAGATGTCTTTCCAGATTGCACCAGCTCTCTCTTTCGCGGTTCACCCTTTTCATATCCATGCTGTATTTGTCGCCCCCTGCCAATGTTATAACTTTGTAAATGGTGACATAAAAAAATTGTTTTATATCACTGTGCAACATTTTTCAGGTGATCTTGTGCAAACAATTCGAACTGAGGATTTTTTGAAAGTACAGACCCAAACGAGAAGAAACCCTAGTTGGGTTTTGTTGTGTCAGATCCAGCTCGGATTTTATGGCCCCATCTAAACATGTTTAAATCTTCTTCTGACCTCTGAAGCAAATTTGTAAATAAGAACAAGAATAAAGTGTTTGGAGAAATAATGAACTCGAAAAACAACATTTATTGCCTCAAATTTCAAAATATATGCAAAAATTCCACAATTTGTATACGTTTCGCACCATATCTCCAAAACCGTTAATTTTTGCTGAATATTTTCTTTCGGAAAAATATTCCCTGGAATGTAATACACAACTCTTCGGATCATGTCGTTGTTGTAAAATGCCTCTATGCCTTTGTTTTCAGCACATTTTCCAACGACGATTTAAAAAAATGTCAATAATGTAGTAAAATCCGAAATACGAGAATAAACTGTTGGTGTGAACTGTGTTTGAAATACGTATTGTAAAAGATATGATGCAAAATACCGCTGAAACAACATGAAGTAAGCATTTTAGAGTTTCAGAATGTTCTAAAGAATTGTTGAGAACTTTATTTGGAAGATTTTTGCAAAAGGTTACTTGGTTCAACTCCCAATAGTTTAGACGACCGATACTGACCAGAATTTCAGCAATTATGTAAAATTTTCTATATTTTAAAAATTTTGGTTCTACTAGTTTAGGGCTACAATGGTGCTAAAGACAGCTAGACCAAATTCCTATTCGTTTCTGAGATAAAGGCCTGATAAATGCAAAAAGTGTAGATTTAGCCCGGTTTAGATGAGGCCATAAAATCCGAACTGGATCTGACAGGACAAAACTCTTCTAGGGATTTTGTAGTCTAAATATGTACTTTCAAAAAATTCATACTAGAAGTTGTTTGCATTTTCAGTGTTGCATAGTGTATATTAAAGTTTGTTTTATGTATTAGACTTAACTAATCTCCGTGTAGACTAGAGCTGGCAAACTATCGATATCGGCACCATTCGATTTTTTCGATATTTCCGTTTCAAACTATCGATAAAATCGATACTATCGTAGATTTGTCAACCATATTAATTAAGAATCCAAAATGACCAACAAACGTGGTTTGTTTACATTTCGTATGTTTTTAAAATACCGTTGTAAAATTCAATTTTAAATCGTCGGTACGTTAAGTTTTCCTGCCCTCGAAGTGGACTTTGAAGAGATTTGTTCCAGCCCAATTTCAAGTAATCATTTTGGAGAATAATATTATTTAACTTTCTATTGTCACCCGCTAGCAGTGAAAATTTCAATTGTCGCAATTGAATTAGTCCAGAACTAGTTCTAAGCGATACTAGTACAGAAATACCCCTAAAAATGCGAAGGGAACTAATTGAAACCTTTATATCATCAAGTAAACGACTATTTACTCTCAACTTAAATCCACAATTTTTTAAACAACAGAAGGCAGGGGTGGTATATAAACTGATATATGTTTGAAAACTTGGAACTAGTACAGTACCATCTACGGGTAATCCATAGAGAGTCAATTGGTTTCTTTCGCAGACATCCCCTTGTAAATGTTTACAGTTGATTGCACTGTGATGGGTCTAAAGTGTAACTAGTTACTGTAACCCAGAGTATCGATGAGTTTCCGATTTTAATACAAAACAAGTGTTAATGATGCGATTTAAATTCCTCGAAGTCATAATATCATTTTGCAGTATACTGCCAGAAATAGCCAAACCCTAACGCAGAAAGAACTATAAAGTTCGTGCTTTGCGTGAACCCATCTTCAGTCAAAATGTGGCCAACTCGATGAACTTGTTGGTCGCCGTTACCGTTGTCATCTACTTCCTAGGTTTTCGAGTTTGATCTGCCCGTTATCAAGTTGGCCTACACCTCGAACATTCCTATCATGCTGCAGAAATGATGGCCGTTAAATTCCAAGCTAACTTCTTCATCAACCTCCTTGGTGTTTGGTGGTAGTGGTCAAGCTCGTTCCTATCCCACCATTCCATCCGCGCCATTCTCCTTAAACTTCTAAAAATCTTCATGAAATCGTTTTATTAGTTTACACAAAAAGCTTGTAGAATCATCGCATCTGTTAGTCCCGGTCCACGGTCCAGCAATTTATGAAATGAGGCGTTCTTAGACCTCACTGCAGCAATTGCATGATTTTACTCTACTATGGAACTCGATCTAGAAACGCATAATTTCATGAGTTTTTTTTTTTTTTCAATGAAATCACTCTATTGTGGACCGGGACTATGGAACTTGATCTAGGGACGCATAATTTGATGAATTATTTTCTATTAAATCACTCTAGTGTGGAATTGTGGCTGTTGCTTCTACGGTTCCTAATTATGGTCTGTTCCTTTACTACTGAAAATGGTAAAACCGGCAAAAGTAGTAAAATTTTTACAACGCTCCTATATGAATTGTATTGTGTCTGAAGTAAAGGAACGCTTTTGGAGTAAAAAGTCGTAAAACTTAAAGATTCTTGAAGGTAAAGGAACAGAGATATAGTGATGACAAAATTTTCGATAGTATCGATATAAAAAACTATTCATCGATATTGGCGTAAAGAATTAAGTATCGATAATATCGATATTCCCATCGATGGTTTGCCAGCTCTAGTGTAGACGTTGTTTTATTTCTTGATACGATTTGTACCAAATAAAAAAGGGTTCGTTTTAGATTACGACTCTACAATATTTAGTTTGCTTTATTACTTTTATTCACAAGCGATTTTAATTACTAAGCACACAGCTTTCCTTCTCTATTAATAACACAGCTTTGCTTTACTTCGTTAACCGACTGTTCAGTTTGACGTCTCAAACACAACTAACTGCCTGAAAATTCCCTCGTGTTTATAGCCCATCCCTTCCTGTTCGAGAATTTTCCAGAAGGCAGATCTAGTAACGCCTCGAAACCATCTGTGCAACAAACACACAGACGCACACTCGCACTAGGCGAATAACAACATTTACATACATACACGTGCGAGAGAGCAATAATCGAATCGAAATGACAAACAAACAACAAAAACAAATACAAACTAAACGACAATTACATGATGGTAGCAAAACAAACGTAAATAAGTGTACATCAATAACATGGAAAGTAAGAACTAGAATAGGTCTGTCTGGTTACTTTCCCAGCCACAACTGCCCAGAAAGAACTTTCTCAGAGATTAAGAAGTTTTCATTCTCTTTTGTAAGGAAATTGAAAAAAAAAAAAAACTGACACTTTCCTTGCAAAAACCAGCAAGCAATCAGCTTACTTGCCAAAACAGAACAATTTGTCCGCCAATAAAGAAACCAAAGGAAGCAAAATTTTGTATTTTATTAAAAATAAAAAAGAAAATACCAAAAAAGGAATTTTCCACTTTGCAACTTTGTTCTCCAAAAAAAAAAAAAACAGTACAATTAGACTTGCTATTCCCACAATAAAATTGTTTTTAATTTTCACACACATAAATCACCGAATAAATAAAAACAAAGGATTTATTGTTTTCAGGAAGAAGAAGAGTTGCAAGTGGTTGCGAGACGAAATTTGTCCAGCAAGAACTTGCAAACTCTCAGTAAAAGAACTGTCAAAATGTCTCTCTAGAATCGCTCCGTTTTGCTGACCTTTGGTGTTAACAGACGACTTCCAGCAACAAATGGTACAAATTGTTAAACATTTTAGGGTAACCAGAGAGATTGAGGGAATTCTACTCTATAGTTCTTGTTGTAAACCAATTTAAACAAAGTAAATGCTTAATAAAAATCTACGATACAATTAAAATATTCAAATTAACATTCGTAACAATATCTATATATTTTAGTATAATAATTTACAAAATTCCGATTTAAAAAACTACACAGAAAAAAGTTACTGTATTTTAGGAATAGTGTTCATAAAGTCTTGCCGAGGTTCAAATTTCTGAATTTCATGAACGCCTTTAAGAAAACCAAAAAAAAAATTTCTACACACTGTAGTAGTTTGGTTTGTCAGTTAGCTAACAACAAATGTTGCGACAGTGGTAGTTTAGCGTAAAGGTTGTGTTGTTCTGGTGTGTTGATATAGTGTCAGTGGAATGATGAGACGATGAGACCATTCAAAAGAAAACGAGAATAAAGTTGAGAGCATTTACCAAACAAGAGAGGAAAATATGAGAGCAAATAATGGGAATGTAGGGGAAATAGGAAAGTAATTTTGCATCTCATGAAAAGCTTACATATTTTTGAAAAAAAAAAAAAATAGTGGCTTTCGAATGGATATAAGAAACTGCACATGTATCTTACACATGTACATTATGAAAAAAACTACATAACGAACGAAAATATGTAAAAATGTTTGAAATATTTTTTTCTGTGTGTGCTTTACTAAACAGTCCAGTATATATTACAAATCTGTGATTACATTACGAAAAAGTCCCCTGAGATTCGAAAAATAATTTGATAAAATAATATCAAGTTCATTGACTAAAAGTGGTATAGGCATCTATTTATGCTTAGCGATTTGACTCATACACTTCCCGGCAATGAAAATCATAATACATATAAACCATCCTACCCTCCTAGTAAAACAACATCGCATCCATTAGATTTATTTGCATAAATACATATGTATGTATGTATGCATGGATATATCGCTGAGTGCCTCTCTAACTGATACAAGTGGAACAAATTATATTAAAACATATAACGGAATACGTTCAGTCAGGGCAAAAGGCATTCAACGTCAAAGGAATACATTAAGATCTAATATGCTATGTAGATATGTATGTACATACATACAAACATATTTTTACTCTAGATATTGTATCAAATATCTAAAGAAAAATATTATAATATTTTACAGATAAATTCAACCCCATACACAGCTTTCAACCCACATTTTCTTATGTGTCGTACATCAAAAAGGCGAAGAAGTGGAAAAGTGAAATAAAAGCCGCACCTAACAGACGTACATACATACATATCATCAAAGAACAGACACACACAAAAATTTATAAACTTTAAGTAGACGTCACACTGAAAATACAACAACAAACTACCAACATTTTCCATTTCTGTAAACCAAAAAATACAAAAACAAAAATCTTTGAAAATTTTTTGCAACCCTGTGTTTGGCTTTTTTATATGGATGGAAGTGGAAAATATGGTGTATTAAAGGTATGAATGGGAAAAGTAGTGACGACATGCTGTTGGTGTTATTAAAGTAACTTGAGTTGGTGAGAAACTCTGAATGTTTGAAAGCAACTCTCCTCCATAGTTGAATGTTTTAGTATTTCTGTCAGGTATTTTAGGTTAAATTTTATTGCCATCAATCTACAAAATTCCCCATTTCCAGGCGCACACACACACACAACCACCAACCCACTATTGGCCCAAATTATCAAAATACATGAATCTCCATTCATAGTTTTGAAAGCAAACTTACAAAGGCCAAGTTGAAAATAAACGAAAAGTTATTATTTTACTTCAATAAGCTTTGAGAGGAGCTGAAAAAATATGAGAAGAAAAAGAAATAGAATGGAGTAAATTTGCTTCACTTTACTAGGGTTAAGACGAAGAACTAAACATTTGGATCGTAATGGCCTCGGTCTTACGTCAAGAATATTTTTATTATTTTATCACAGAATTAGCCGGCTTTGCCGACCGCTAAATGAGGGATGAGGGTATCCTATGAGCGGAAAACTTGGGTTGGATTAGCGACTATTGCGATATCCCCGTTGTTTGTCCACCTACGCCTACTTTGCATTGTATTAAAGCCCAAGTTTTCCACGCTCTTAATAGAAGCGGAGATATTTACATTAGAATGAAACCTTGTCTTTCTCTCCACATAGCTTTTGTTCATTCCGACTCCTGAATATGATCCGACCATCACCAAAATCAATAGGCTTCTTCCCCTCCAAAATTGCGACCTGTAGCCTGATTACAAGGTTTAGACGGCCATTATTGCGATGCGTTACAAACTTTTTGTTCAAAACCAACTTATAACACCCTCTCCACATTTTGGTGTAGGATATAAAAATGTTAAATTCTGCCGGGTCTAACTTTTTGTAGCCTCTACCAAGAATTATATCCTCCAACATTAATTAAAATGAAGTAAATACGAAGTTTTCTGACGGAAAATACCTGAAATACGGCGGCGTAGTTATATGTGGGCTATATCCTATGTCCACCATTTTATGTTGGTAAGTTTTTTCACCACTGGAAACCCCAAATACCAAGTAATAGCTAATTCGCTAGGAAAACTTCACTAAACTATGTCTAAAATTTTACTGCATACGTTTTTGGATCACTGGAAACCCTAACAGAAAATCGGGTAGTAGCAAAACGAGGACCTATATGGGCAAATCCCAGAAACAGTCTACCAGCCAAAATTTTTTTATTTAATTCAAATTAATTTATTTTCTCACAGAAGATTAGACTGGATATCTAATTTTAGAAATATGTTAAAAACTTTTTTTTTCTATCATTATTAACACAAAAAATATTACAAAATTCTACCCTACCTCAGGTTTTTAATGTTATACAAAAAGTTTACATTTTAGATAAGATTTAGTGTTAACATTAGATTTTGACAGAAAATATAATCTTTTACTATTTTGGAAAAAGTGAAATTAGGTATGAAATGACAGTTCCAAGTGGTGTTGCGTTCGTCACGAAAAAGTATGTTTTTTTATACTGTGGACAGAAATTTCTTTTTTTTTTAATTCATCTATAAATTTAAATTAAATTAATATCCTGCTTTTAAGTAATACAAAATAAAATACAAAATAAAATTACAGTCCATTAATTTCTGTAGCGTTCTTCCCCAGCAAAATGTTCGATGCCAAAGATGCTATTCAAGAATGGGTGCAAGTGAAATGGAATGTCATTTTTTCAGCATCTTCACTCATTCTTTTTACAAGAGCGTGACCCCCAAAAGATGCAATTCATTTTCAGATCCTAAGCATGTCATCTTTACTAACTCGATGGAATGGCATCTTCAACAATTCTTTGGCATGGCATCTATACCAATCCTTTGGTATGCCATCTTAACCAATTCCCAAGAATAGCATTTTCACCAACCCTTTGGCATGTAATTTTCACGTCTTGTTCGGAAAATGGAAAATGCTGTATTGAAAAATGATTTTCATTTTTGTTATTTTATTAATTCAAAGGAATTAATGAAATAACTATAATATATTTATCATCATAAAGTTTACATCTATAATTGCAGTTTGTTCTCGTTGTTGTAACAGTAGTTAATATGTTTGTATTCTAATTTTTCTGCTTAATCTGACTCTGGGTCTATCCCAGCAAAAAAGTTTGGAAGTAGTGCAATGCAGAGTTATGATTTCAATACATCTTTCGATGCAGTCCACACGGAGTTAGGAAAAATGCACTCTGCTCGATACATTTTAGAATCACTCGCTTATAGATCCCTAGCCAAGCAAGCCAAATTTTTGATCCCTACAGTCGCAGTTTTTTTTCTGAACACAAGAAAGAGTGTCTAAAATTATAAGAATTTGTTTAAAAATATAAAGAAATACAAACTAAAGATACGAACATTGCTGTAATTCACAAGACGCAAATTATTTTTGAAGTGGAGTTAGAGTTTTTTTGGAGATCTGAACTGGAGTTGGAGGAAAAATGAAAAACCATTTGAATGATGAAGCAATATCAATTTCGGTGTCACAAAAAGAAGAGCAGAGGAAATAAACTCAGTTATGATCAAATTTAATGGAGAGTTTTTATAATTTGCGTTAATGTAATAAAGTTAATATTCTTTTTTTGCGCCAATAAGCAATGTGTTTTATTTATTTTGGGATATTTGCAATGGTTTGCATTTTATAGCATCTTTAGACTGCATTTAAATTCAATCCAAAACACTACATCAAAGGCCGTGATTTGGATCGAAAATGGAGTGCATCCTAGCTGTGTGCCGTGGAAGCAAAATGGAGTGCATCCTAGCTGCGCGCTCTCTTGTAAAATTCATAGGTGAATTCATAAGAAAAAATGTACTCCAGCGGCAATTGTTCTTGTGATTAGCTGCATCCGCGGATGCAAACTTTTTGCTGGGATCAGTCGTAAGAATGTGGCTATTTCGCTATTTATATGGTTTGTAACCACAAAGCTGCAAACTTAAGTTTCTTAGCAGGATTGGTAGGGCAATTGAAAAGGAGCAGTGTGTCGTGGGGGCCTGTGCTGTATGCTGGGCAGATGTTTTCCACGGTGTCATTAGTACTTGCCCTATAGGAATTTTGACGGCTGCACCATCCCGAGCGTATTGACCCAAAACTACTCTGGTTTGTCCTGACAGCTGGCGCTTCTCAGCTGCTATAGATGGTGGATGTTCTCCAAGGACCGCATTCACACGATAACTGTTTCTTCACTGCATCTGCGAATGCATTCGTGTGAATGCTACTTAAACCTGGTTGAAAGGCTTGTTGATCTAGAGGTTCTCTCTTGTAACGTTAGACTTCTCTTTCTAGATTATGAAGACCCCCTGGCTTTCTGGGTCTGTGGTCTGAATTCTGCTATCATCGACCATGACATTCAACTCTATTGTTCCCAACTCTGCCGCCCGGTAGTGAACAGAGTGGTCGTAGATTTATTGGCTGGTATTTGCATATTCCTCGCGTGGAAAAAATGGTAAGATCAGACAAAAAGGAGTTCAGTCTTTCACAAATGTCGTCAGGGAAGGCACCTGACGCAAAGATAGTACAATCTTCACTCTACGGGTCTTGGACTTCTTGATCCTAAATTCTACGCACTACTGTCGTCCACACTTAAAATTTATTATTCAACGTTTCAAACTTGGACGGTGCGTAGTCTGCTCGATGACATCAAACAACGAGGGTGCTTGACAATATCAAAGGACTTTGCTAAATCAAGTATCACTGTTCTATCGCACGGCTTGCTCTGAGTGAGTCCTCGGCTAATATGGACATGGCCTTCAGCGCAGTTGTTGTGCTGCTTACGGATCCTATGCTATTGATCGGCAACTGGAATGTTATTTCTAATGTTGGAAGAACTAAAGCCACAAGGGTCCTGGCTACGGGCGACAAAAGCGAAATCGGTTTGTAAGATTCACCTTTGCTGGCATCCTTTTCGGGCTTCAGTAGCTGGTCTATTTTCCAGACTTCGGGAACGATGTGTTTGGCAAGCGACAGGTTGTAAATTTGAGAATCTTGACTTCCGGCCGTCCCAGCTGTTGCAGTCTAAACACCGCCGCTGCACGCAACAGAGTTTACTTCCTTCGCAACAGGTTTTGATTCATCTTACCAAAGGATTTTACTTCCCATCAGTGCAGTGCAGATTTTGACATTGACTCCAACTGCAGATTACTATTTCGTGAATTTTATTTTACAACGTTTTGGAAATGTTTGAAGTCATTCTGCAAGTCGATTTTGCGGAAAACTATAGGCTCCTCACCCAAAATGAAATTCAATCAGCTCATTTTAGCTACTCCCAAGTAGCCATATTTACTTGCGTTGCCTGGTTGTACAATTGCACAAGATCATTTGCTATTACGAGTGATGAACTATCACACCGTAAATAAGATGTTTACTGTTTTCTTCAGCTAATTGTAAAGAAACTTAAAAAACGAAATGATATTTCAAATTTATATTTATTTTCTGGTGGATGTGCAGTAGGTCCCATATCCGATAAACAGTAGGTCCCATATCATTGAGCTAATATGAATCGGGGTGCACTCATTGATATGAGAGAAGTCTCCCCTGTCCCGCCTGGGATGTTTGTGGAACAATTATTATTATTACCCTTTTTCAAAGAAGAATTTGATTTGTCCCACTTTGAGTGGAATTTTTTTGCAACTGCCCACGGAAAGGTTGCAGTAGACGGAATCGGAGCTGTCGTAAAGAGAAAAATTTGGCAAATGGTGAAAGCTCAGAATATTGTTCTTAATAATGCCCATGATTTTTTTTTTTAAATTGACAAAAATGAATATAAATAGTATTTTCATTTTATATGTAAGCAGTAGTTATATACAAAAATCAGCTGGAATTCTTTCGGAGATATGGGCTAACGCTAAGAGCATTCTCGGAATTAAAAACAAACATTATTTTTCGTCATATAACGAAAATGCGCTCGAAATCGCACTAACGGCATATTCATTAAAACATAAAATTTATTTATAAACATATACGCATCGATTACTATATACTGGAAAAAATGTAGCGTGCATCACGTAGCGTGCGTCACATTAGGTTCGCTGATTTTGAAAAAAAAAATACAAAATTGTTTGCCTAAAAATAACTTGTTTTAGAATTCCCTTATATTCATCTTTCTTTAAAATTTTTCATTTTGTGTGCTTTATTATGCAAAATTTGCTAAAAATAATGAAAACATACCACAACGCCGGAAGCTATTTCAACTTTTTGTAGCGTGCGTCACAATAACTTATAATCAATTTTTTTTCGCAAATTATACTTGTTAAAAAAACTTTTAATATTTATGCCCGAAAACGCGTACAAATGTAGCGTTCGTCACGCAGGATTTACCCATATTGAAAATGTTTATTGGAGACATTTTTTGACCACTAGAAATCTCAAATGTCAAATTACAAATCGGTTAAAAAATGTATTCAAAATTCCCAAAATACCGAAAGTCGGGAGTTATGGCGCCTACACCAAAACATGAACCCATATTAATAATTTTTTGTGCAGAAGTCTTGTGACCAGTGGTAATCTTAAATGCCAAATTACAGGTAGTTCGGTAAGAAAAAATTTAGCTTAACTTCTCTAAATACCGAAAATCGGGAAGTAACGTTATATGGGGCTTACACCAAAACACGGACATACAGTCAGGGACAAAAGTTTACATACACCCCCTAAATTTGACTTTTAAAGAAAAGTAAACATAAAACAAAAAATTCAATTATGCAGATTTATTTAATTTTTCAAGAAAATAAAAACAAAACACAAAAACAATTATTTTATTTGCAACATAACGGTAAAAACTACAAAAACTGAAAAATGGAGGGGACAACAATTTACATACATCTTAGAAAAGTATCAATATTGTTAAAATTTTTATAAAATTTATTCTAAAATGTGGTATTTTAATATTTGGTGGGACAATCCTGATTGTCTATTACTGCTTGGAGACGTCGTGGAATTAGTAATACCAAACGCTCTGTTTCCGATGGGGTTATATCTGACCAGGCTTTCCTTAGAGCTTCTTTCAAGGAATCCTTGCTGGTTATTGTCGTATCCCTCAATTTATGCTTCAGTATATCCCAAATATGGTGAATGGGGAGGGGTATGAAGCTGCCGAGGAGAATAATACAGTAACCATTCCTTAACAGAGTTAGCAGTATGTTTCTGATCGTTGTCCTGTTGGAAGATCCAACTAGGTCAGAGCCCCAAACTGTTAACTGAAGGCTTCAAATGTTCTTAAAGTATATTCTTGTAAAGATATTAGTCCATTGTACTATCAATCAAGGCCATTTTGCCGACAGCGCTAGCTGCCATTGCTCCCAAACCATTACATTCCCACCACCGTGTTTCACTGTTGGAATCAAATTCTTTGATTCTTTTGCTATCGGCTATCGTCTCCAAATAAATTGAACTTATTCTCATCAGTAAAAGGAACTGTTTTCCAAAATTCTTCACGTTTGTCTATGTGCTTGTTTGCGAATTCCAATCTAAGTCGTCTATTTTTTTCGCTTATCAGAGACTTCTCTCTTGGAACTCTGCTTTTGTACCCCATATTACTCAGTGTTCTTTGTACTGTTTTGGGGTGTACAGGTTTTTCCGATATTTCAGAGATATCTTTGGCCGGTCTAGGTGTACTAATTTTTGGATTTTTGTCCACTTCCTTGAGAATATACCTAACATCTCGACGTGATAGCACTTTTGGGCGTCCACTTCTGGGCTTAATTTTCTCAGATCCATTCTGTTTATACTTTCCAACGATACTCTGAACTGTAGAAAAGGGCACACTTAATAATTCACTTATATCCCTATAGGATTTGCCTTTTTTAAAATGTGATATGATTAAAAATTTTACGCTTGACTGCAACTCTTTTCCTTTACCCATATTGACCGATAAAACATCGACGAAAATTACTTAAATATTGACTGTCGAATTTTTTAGAATTCCAAACAACATTTAAGAAAAAAGAACAATGTTTTGTTTGCAAATAATTGGAATTATCAAGCCCACGATGCAATTATTTTAAGTGTATGTCCCCTCCATTTTTCAGCTTTTGTAGTTTTTACCGTTATGTTGGAAATAAAATAATAATCGGCTCGTATCGGATGGAGTTGGTCGTTGATAGTCGGCCGGCAACACTCGGCTCGACAATATTCGGGATGG
This sequence comes from Musca autumnalis, assembly GCF_047663935.1. Lineage (NCBI taxonomy): Eukaryota > Metazoa > Arthropoda > Insecta > Diptera > Muscidae > Musca > Musca autumnalis. The sequence continues at coordinate 65,893,891 of NW_027411977.1, read as the reverse complement.
CACACTCGGCTCGGCAGTGTTCAGATGGGCGATACTCGGATTGGAAGTCCCCGCTCGTTAATAATCAGCTCGACAGAACTCGGAATGGCGAACTCGGCTCGGCAGTACTCAGATCGGCAGTCCTCGCTTGGCAACACTCGAAATGTCACACTCGGCTCGGCAGTACTCGCTCGATGATACTCGGTTTGGGTGAGTGGTAGTGTGTTGGTCGGATGTGCATTCTGAAAATAAAGAATCGAGGAGCGAACAATTCGCAAGGAGCGAAAAAATCGAAAGGAGCAAACGAATCGCAAGACCGACGGTTGTTATATTAGAATCAAGCGGATCTGTCTGCGGTCAATGCCACATGTTTTCTCTTGGACTTCGTCTAACGTAAGCACTCGGCCAATTCAGCGACAAAAACTAAACATCTTATCCGTCTAGCTGTTTGTAGTAAGCATGAAGTTAGAATTATGCATACACTAATAAGGTAGTATTGTATTGATAGCGGGTGTAGTATCAGAGAGGCGGCTGCGCAATATAGCTGTCATGTTACAGTACTTGTCAACGAGAAAAAAATATATATATTGTTGTATTTAGCATCACAAGGACTAACTTCTATGAAAATGTTAAAACAATCCTCATGCAGTCTTTAAACTGCACTTAACCGAACATATTGAACTTTTCTGAAAGAGGTATGGAGATTTTCGATGTAGATCTTCTTGGAACTTGATATATGTACCTTTAAAAAAAAAAAACAAGTAAAAAAGTGTCAGCCGACTATGTAAATTGAAACTTCCATCTACGGACATATTGACACAATTGTTGAACTTTTGTTGGGGAGGTACCATAAGGAGAAGATCGATATCGGCCATTTTCGAAGTTAAACTAAATTTGGACAAAATGTTAGGAGATCCAAAGTTTGGACCAAATTCATCAATCGTGCATACCATTTTAGTGACATTTTTAAATATTGGACGGAAGTACCGGAAGTTGTTGCCCAACTTTGAACTGAAACTATGTTTGGGCAAAATGTGACACTGGCTAGATTTTGGCTCTCCAGCGACTACATACGGTGCCATAGGGGTTTTACACCTTTCGGACTGTTTTCTCAATAAGGTCTTGCCCCTGAAAAAGCTTTTATCGTCGTAATTGAGGCAGCGAATGCAAGGTGTTTCAACGGAAATCAAAGTGATTCGAGAGCACGTCTTAAAGTGAACTTATCCGACATTTTGTGTGGAAGGTACCCGAAGGAGTGGCCAAATATAGTCAATACTTAATTCTGATAGACATCTGATAGATATATTAGGATATGTAAAGTATGGACCGGTCACTCCCTACAAGAGTTAACGTGTGAGTGGACCGATATGGCTTATCTTCGAACTTAAACTAAGTTTGGACAAAATATTACCAAGGCAAAATTTTGGACCGAATCGGCAGATCCGTTCAAGAGTTATCTTGCGCTCCAACCACTACACGGTGTAATGGAGATTTTTTGCATCTTTCAGGCTATTTTCTAACGAAGTATGGACTTGCCCCAGATGAAACTTTTACCGTCGTAGGGGGGCGGTGAATACAAGTTGTTACAACAGAAATCCAAGCGATTCGAGAGCAGGTCCTAATCTGGACTTTCCGAAATTTTGTGTGGGAGGTACCCGAAGAAGTGGACCGATTGGAACCTCATCTAAGTCTGGTAGAAGTTTCACGATGTGCAAAGTATGGACCACATCGGTTGCTCCCTTCAAGAGTTATCGTACGAATACATTTTCCGAACATTTTCGAACTTTTGTTGGGGAGGTACCAGAAGGAGTGGACCGATACAACCCATCTTCGAACTTAAACTAAGTTTGGGCGAAAGCCAAATTTTGGACCGAATCGGATGATCCGTTCGAGAGTTATCGTGCGCTCCAGCCAGCCAGACAGACAGGCGGTCGGACATGGCTAAAACAACTCTAAATTGTCTGAAACGGATTTCTTCCAAACATACTTGGGGTCTAAAACCATTATTTCGATGAGGCATATTTTGCCCGTATAAAAGTGTATATACCTCCGTTAGCATAAATGCTGAGGGTATAAAAACTCAATTCATAAATTATCCTATCCGATTCCGGGACCAGGCCAGCAGAGCTTGAAATGATTACCAAGTAGGTCGTCGACTATATACATATCTATACTTATAAAAGAGTTCAGTAATGATGACTCACTGACTCACTGATTCACTGACTCACTGACTGACTGACTGATAATCAACGCCCAGACTAAACGGCTGGAGCTAGAATCTTGAAATTTTGGGTGAGGGTCACTCATGGTCCGAATAGGTCAGATAAGGCTCGGTTTTTGGAAATTCGAACTAGAACAGTACGAAAAGTACTAAAAGGTACTAAATATGGTACCCTCAGTATTAGGCAAACGCGAGGAGCTAGAATTCTGAAATTTGGAATGAGGTTCACTGATGGAGAGTTAGAAAGGTGTACCAAAGGGTTTTTGGAAATTCGAACTATAAGTGTACGAAAAGTAATAAAAGTTACTAAATTTAGTACCATTTGGTATAACGTGAACGGACAGAGCTGAAATCTTGAAATTTGGAATGAAAATCAAGGTTTAGAAGATAAGTTGATATTAGGAGGTGGTTTTGAAAATGTGTACTCATTTGTACGAATAGTACTAAATAGTACTAAATTTGGTAAAATGTGAATTTGGGCGAACCGATAAAGTTGGAATTCTGAAATTTGGAATTACTATTACTGTTGGAGTGTAGGTTTGAGATATGGAGGTAGTTTTCGAAATTCGTACATATGGGTACGGAAGGTACTAAATAGTACCAAATAAGGTACAATTTGGATTTGGGGGAACGGATGGACCTGGAATCCTGAAATTTAGAATTAGGATTACTGTCGGAGTGTAGGATAGAGGTATTTTGGAAATTCGTACTTTTGAGTACGAAAAGTACTAAATGGTACCAAATTTGGTACAATATGAATTTAAGTGATCGGATAGAGCTGGAAAAGTGAAATTTGGAATTAAGATTACTATTGGAGTGTGGGATTGGTATACTTTTGGAAATTCGTACTTATGGCAACGAAAAGTACTAAATGGTACTAAATTTGGTACAATTTGGATTTGGGTGATCAGATACATTTGGAATCCTGAAATTCGAAATTAAGATTACTTTTGGAGTGTTGGATAGAGGTAGGTTTGGAAATTCGGACCTATGGGAACAAAAAGCACTAAATGGTACTAAACTTGGTACAATTTGGATTATAGTGATCTGATGCAGCTGTAATTCTGAAATTTGGAATTAAGATTACTGTTGGCGTGTAGGCTTGAGGTAGTTGTGGATATTCGTACTCTTGGGTACGAATAGTACTAAATAGTACCAAATTTGGTACAATTTGGGTTTGGGTGAACGGATATAGCTGAAATTCGAGATTTGGAATAAGGAGTACTATTGGAGTGTAGGATTGATCAAGTTTTGGAAATGTTTAGTTATGGGTAGGAAAAGTACTAAATAGTACTAAATTTGGTACAATTTAGATTTCAATGTTGGGATACATTTGGAATCGTGAAATTCGGAATTAAAATTGCTGTTGGAGTGTTGATAGAGGTAGGTTTGGAAATTCGTACTTTGGATACGAATAGTACTAAATGGTACCAAATTTGGATTTGAGTTATCGGATGTATCTGGAATTCTGAAATTCGGAATTAAGCTTATTGTTTGAACATAGCACTGAGGTAGTTTTGAAAATTGGTACTTATGTGTACGAAAAGTACTAAATGGTACCAAATCTGGTACAATTTGGATTTGGGTGAACGGATATAGCTGGAATCCCGAGATTCGGAATAAGGATTACTGTTGATTTATGAAGTTTTTGAAATTTTTAGTTATGGGTACGAAAAGTACTAAATGGTACCAAATTTTAATGTATGTGATCGGACACATTTGGAATCCTGAAATTCGGAATTATTGTTGGAGTGTTGAAAGAGGAAGGTTTGGAAATTCGTACTTTGGATACGAAAAGTACTAAATGGTATCAAATTTGGTACAATTTGGATTACGGTGATCGGATGCAGCTGTAATCCTGAAATTTGGAATTAAGATTACTGTTGGCGTGTAGGATTGAGGTAGTTGTAGAAATTCGTACTCATGGGTACAAAAGTACTAAATGGTACCAAATTTTATACAGTTTGCATTTGGGTGAACAGATATTTTATTTTAATTTATGTGATGTTGATGTTGGAGTGTTGATAGATGTAGGTTTAGAAATTCGTACTATGGATACGAATAGTACTAAATGGTACCAAATTTGGATTTGAGTTATCGGATATATCTAGAATCCTGAAATTCGGAATTAAGCTTATTGTTTGAACATAGCACTGAGGTAGTTTTGAAAATTTGTACTTATGGGTGCGAAAAGTACTAAATGGTACTAAATTTGGTACAATTTGGATTTCGGTGATCTGATGTAGCTGCCATACTCAAGTTTGGAATTAAAATACCTGTTGAATTGTAGGATTGATAAAATTTTGAAAATTTTTAGTTGTGGGTAGGAAAAGTACTAAATAGTACTAAATTTGGTACAATTTGGATTTGAGCGAACGGATAGAGTTGGAATCAAGAAATTTGGAATTAAGATTACTGTTGGAGTGTAGGATTGAGATATGGAAGTAGTTTTTGAAATTCGTACTTATGAGTACGAAAGAACTACATTTTGTACAATTAGGATTTGGATGAAATTATAGCGCTCGAATCCTAAAATGTGGAATTAGGTACACTTAGGGGTACGAAATGGTTCCATGTGTGGTACAATTTTGTATTGGTTGAACGGATAGATCTGGATTCGTGAGATTTGGAATACAGATTACTGTTATCATTTGCTTATAACGTCAGATTTACACAGGATTTGGTACAATTTGTTATTGTGTGAAGGGAATTTAGGAGGAGGTTCGTATTTATTCATTTACATGTAAAGTACTAAATAGTTCTATAATTGGTTTTGGGGGAACAGATAGAGCTGGAAATGAGGATGGCGGTTGTTGGGTTAGGCCGTATTTGCGCTGAGAACCTCAATTAAAATATCTCAAAAAATGTGGACTGCTCTTGATGTGCAGACGTGACGAAAATCGGACTAAAGTGGTACGTATTAGTACACAAAATGTTTCCACCATTCTATATTATATATTGTTTTCTTGTTTTGTATATTTAACGCATACGAAGTAGCGGGCACTTTGCTAGTATATTTATATATGTATATATTATTTATTTATGTAAGTTTTAACGTTAATACTAATACAATTATTACATATATAAATAAAACGTTTACGAGGAACATAGGGCATTAAAAAATCTCTATCTATCTCTATCTCTTGCTAGGATCTTGAATTGATTCCATGAAAGATAAGCTGTTTCGTATTCTTGCCTCACACAACGTATCCATGTATTCCGAGGGCGGCCTTGGCTGCGGTACCCTTGAGTGGTCCATTCGAAAGACGACTTGACTTGATTCCATGAAAGTGAATCTGCTTCGTATTCTTGCCTCACACAGCATATCCATGTATTGCGAGGGCAGCCTTGGCTGCTGTACACTTGAGGGTTCCATTCGAAAGACGATCTTGCTATTTCTGATGGGGGTCGTCTAAGCGCATTACCAATCCATGTCCACTTTCTCTTACGTATTTCGATGGCTAATGGGCTGCAGTTCGCCATTTGCCATAAGGATTCGTTTGATATCCAGTTGGACCAGTAAATGCGTAATATTTGTCTGAGACAGTGGTTCACAAAATATTGTAAATTTTGTTGAGTTGCTTTTGTAAAGCTCCATGTACATACGTATAGTAAAACAGACCGCTAACCGCGCCTTATTGATGAGATCTTTTATGTCCTTCGCTGAGCCGCCACCTTTAGATATGGCGTATCCAAGGTAATTGAACTACGTTACATCTTCAATAGTTGTTTTATTGATTGTAATTGGCCTTGAGATTTCTGAACAGATACACATTAGTTTAGTCTTGGTGAAATTTATTCGTAATCCGACCTTATTTGCGTTTTCGGATAATTTCATAAGAATTGCTTCCATAATGGAGAAGTAGTGTGTCAATAGACTGATGTCGACTATGGTCAAATATAAAACATATAGGAAAAGTCGTCAAGCTGTCTCATATATTTCAAATTTGGGTCGATTACACTGTGTGTAATTTTTTGAGTCATGTTTTATTAACCATATTCTGACACCGCAGTGTGATAGAACACCAAAAATGAGAAGACGCGTGTCTCGACGTTTTTCTCTATCTCATCAACTTTCGCGGTTATAGGCCTCCAAATGTTTGAGGCTTTGATGTAAAAAGGGTCATTTAGTCAGGACTATATCTTCCAAACCGTTAGAAATTTTGAATTTATCTCAGAGGCATAGTTGTAGCTCTTGTCTTAAAGAACAAAAATTGTGAACACATATAACCCATCAAACTTCATCTGAAAGGTCAAAATCGCCATGGTCAAATTTCTTTTAAAATTTTTCTCAAGTTTTGTTATACAGCTATCAAACCGATCAAATTTGAAGTAAACAACCAACTACAAAAATATACATCAGATCTCAATAAACATCTCTCTAGAATATACGAACACTGAAGGAACAGGTCTTAATGGTCAAAGTAGCAAAACAATTGCGATTCTTATCCTCTTTTCTCGGCTTCTGCTCCATAGATATTAAACCGTTCAAAATTCAAGAAAAGAATCAACCGCAATAGTGTAGCAAAGGCTTCAATAAACAACTTTCTGGAATATGCGAAATGTCTATGAACGGTTCTTAATGGTAAAAATAGCAAGAATCTTTTGAAAATATCCCATTTTTACACTTTTTTCTCCGACTCTGGTCCAAAGATACGCAACCACCCAAATATTAAGGGTACAGTTAACTACAAAAATGTACCTTAGATTCCAACAAACAAGTTTCTTGAACAAATGAAGATTCTAGGAACGATTCATCAAGCTCAAAATTCGATTATTTTAGATCATTCTTTCCTGTTCAGGTCCGTAAATAACAAACCTTTCAAATTTCCTTGAGTTTTTAACAGTTTGTTATTTTCAAACCTGAGCAGGGGAAATGTTAAAAAAAAATTAATTGTTCGTGAATTTCATCCCTAAGAATCATTCCTAGAATCTTCATATGTTCTAAATAGTTGTTTGTTGAAATCTTAGGTACATTTTTGTGGTTGACGGTATACTTAATTTTTGGGCGGTTGCGTATCTTTGGACCAGAGTCGGAGAAAAAAAGTATAAAAATGGGATATTTTCAAAAGATTTTTGCTATTTTTACCATTAAGAACCGTTCATAGACATTTCGCATATTCCAGAAAGTTGTTTATTGATGCCGTTGCTACGCTACTGTGGTTGATTGTTTTCTTGAATTTTGAGCGGTTCAATATCTATGGAGCAGAATCCTAGAAAATAGGATAAAAATCGCAATTTTTTTGCTATTTTGACCATTAAGATCCGTCTCTACAGAGTTCGTATATTCTAGGAAGATGTTTATTGAGATTTGAGGTACACTTTTGTAGTTGATTGTTTGCTTCAAATTTGATCGGTTTGAAAGCTGTATAACAAAACTTGAGAAAATATGTTAAAACCAATTTGACCATGGCGATTTTGACCTTGCAGATGAAGCTTGATGGATTATATGTGTTCACAATTTTGTTCTTTAAGACAAGAGCTACAACTTTGCCTCCGAGATAAATTCAAATTTCCTAACGGTTTGGAAGATATAATCCTGACTATATGACCCTTTCTACATCAAAGCCTCAAGCCTTTGGAGGCCTATAACCGCGAAAGTTGATGAGATAGGGAAAAACGGCGGGACACGTGTCTTCTCATGTTTGGTGTTCTATCACACTGCGGTGTCAGAATATGGTTAATAATTTTCGTGTTGCACAGTGTTATAATAACATTTAGGTAATATGGTCATTCTATAAACTCCGACTCCTCATCTCTGACAAATGTAAATGATTTCTGCCATAAATATCTAGAACAGTTTTCTTTAACTTCATCTAATCTGATTTCATGCAAACAACGAAAAAATCCTATTTTCCAAACTTTTGCCCACAAACTAATTATTTTCTCTTGACAAAAAAAAAACATACTAACACGTGAAAATATAGTTAAAAAGAAAATCATCATAACTCTTAGTGAAGAAAACTTTGCCAGTCGTTTTAATCTTTATTTTTTCAAGTTTCAAGTTTCTCCTTTAAAGGTCTTCCCACCTAATGCAGTCTTGTCACAATAAGTTTATATGATATTATACTTTGTGGCAAACAAACAAAAAAATCCAACCTCAATATTGTCTACTTTAAGGCGTATCTTCGCAGTAGGACAAAATATCCTACAATGTCATAACCTTCAGCCATAGCTTTGTGCGAGTGTATGAGTTTTGCTTATATGACAATATAGCGCAAGAGATAATTTAATTTTATTTGACTTTCCTAAACGTCACAAAAACTAAAACGAAATAAAAGGCAAAGAAAAATAAAGATATGAATTTTTATTGTTATCTTTATATACGAGATGTATGTATGTATGGGTGGACAAAAGGTAGGCGGAAATTTACTAGACAGTTATTACGTTATACATAAATAACCCATCTGGGATAGACAAATGTACATTTTAATGAACTTAATTTATTGAAATAAACACACAAAAACGAACAAACGAATTAAGGCCTTAGGGGGTATAATGCCAACCAAAGTCATAAAATTACATGAATAAACGACATAATAATATTGAAATTGAATGTTGTCCTTAATTTCCTTGTATGACGCTATCATGCACATATATGGATGGATGTACATACGTATGTATCAGCAGATACATTGTGAAAGTAGTAGTAGGGAGTAATTTTTGAGGTGGATATAAATTCCAATCATATTTTCTTAAAGCTAATAATTTAATTTCATTCCATGTCTTTCTAGTTGCTTTTATTTCGGTATCTAATTGATATTTCCAAGAACGGGCGGGTCTTCCCCGTCTTTGGTTTCCTTGGGGTTCCATTCATGGCACAAATTAAAAGGTATTGCAGAGTTTACTGCCAATTATAATTGTGTGTTCAACTTTTTTCAATGTAAATTGCTATTTGGTGTAGTTTTCAAAAATATGAAAATTATTTTTGAAATACATATATTCAATGTTTATTTATATTCAAAATAGTTGGTCACAGACTTAAATCGTTATGAGATGAATCGTGTTGTAATATTCTAACTAAAGTCACATTAATTTTTGTTTTTTTATTAAATTTATAAAATGACTGAAATGTAGCCTCAGGGTTGTATTTCTAAAATTTTCCGAAATTGTTTTCCTTGGTTATACCCTCCGGCCTTTTTATCTCAATTTTTGGCCTTAATTGATTGTTATTTTGCATTTAGGGTTCCCAGTGGTCGATTTGGTATAGCAGCAATACTGCTTTGAAAAAAAAACACACATACACATATTTCAGGAGAAATTGACAGTATAACTGCGTTTGAGGTTTTCAATGTCACTAAACTTCCCTACCAAAAATTATACATATGTATAAATCCATGTTTTGGTATAGCCACTATATAACGTACCCCACGATTTTAAGTAAGTTCAAGCTTTTAGCTACATGTTCTACCTAATTAGGTATAATTTGGCGCCTGAGGTTTTTAGAACTCAAAGATTTTTGCAGTCTATGACAAACTCGGTAGCAAACCTTACTAACATTTTGGTTAAAAACATATCGCCCAAAATTCATTTTTGACTTTATGTCAGGTCAACTATTCAGTCTAGTCACCATAGTGCTCCCTCGTGATTTTTTAATGCTTCTATTATTTACTCACCTTTGCTCCTGTGGTTAGTATGCATCAACATACCCTTGTACTTCCTATTCTAACTTTTTAGCGTTTAACTTTAGAAATTAAACGGCTTCAGCGTTTTACTCGTTTCTGCATGTTGATAGTTTCTGGATTTTATTTCTCGTATCAGGATATTAGCAGCTCCTACGTTTCTACGTATCAGAATGTTACTAGCTCCTGTGCGACCTAACACTGTCTTTCTCTTCACATACATTACCCCGTTTTACTTGCTGCTGTGCTTTACTCGATCCGGCTCAATACACGCTACCGTCTATAATTCGATAACTTACGAATTAAATAACCGATTTGAACGAAACTTTACAAATCGTTAATATTTCTCTTAAACGTGCATCCAGCCCCCAAAAGGTCTATCGATACTGTACTACTTCTTCGTTCGTATCTCTTCGAGAAGTTCAAAAATGTTGTCTAAATAGAGTTTAAAGACTGCTGGAGGAACACTTTGAAATTTTTACCCAATTATAGTGTGGATGTGGTTCTGATATGTATGTGTACCTTTGTTAGTTGGCATTATGACCAAAACGCTCTAAAAAACACTGACGGCACCAACAAAACTTACTGATAAGTTCGGATGAATCTGCGATCAAGGGTCTTCACCTCAACAATTATGGTTTGGTTTGTAAATTGTTCACCACGGAAGCGATGCCTGCTCTGTGCTCTTTAGATCTGTGGGTGGAAAGAGAAGAACCACATGTCAATATCGTTGAGATCTAGAGAATTGGTGCATTTTCGAGTCTGCTCTGGTCTTAGCCAATTCCAAGACTACTGCAATAAGAGTTATGTTGATGTCTCCCCAACAAAAACAAACACAGCATCTAACACCACATGATGCGTTCAGCGCTTCGGAAATTTATCGCTTCTGGAATAAGTAAGTCAGCAACATTTTAGATATTATAAATCGACGAAACAACGATTCAGGAAACAAAGCTCACCCCCACCTGTAGCTTTAAATCGTTGCAATGTTTTGCGAAAGGATCGGATAAGCGGAGAAGGATGACATGTCTTCCATATAGTCCTGTCTGTCCAGCACGTATATATCTCGCTTGAGTGAACCATACATGGAATTTATGGGGGTAGCAGTAAAATGAGCTGCAGGAGCTCGCTACCTACCTGTTGATCGAATACCCGTTTAAGCAAATTTCAAAACTCAGGCAACGGAACTAGCAAATGAGCGTCGTACGAATTCTGAAGACTAAGGATTAAGGGGGATTGTCCTTGGAGTCAAGAAGCTAATAGTATAAACGAGAAAAGTGGTTAAACCACCGGAAGCAATTCAACATTGGTACGGGATTAAATACAATTTGGGCAACGATTAAATCACTCTCGTATTTGGGAATAGAACTTTCGAGGGCGTGACAGAGAAAGCCGCGGGTGTACGATAATGCACAAAACCCCGAGACTCGTTTTTATACCCTCAGCATTTATGCTAACGAGAGTATAAACACTTTCATGTGGGAATAATCGAAATAATGGTTTTAGACCCCATGTATTTGTTTCAGACAATTTGGAGTCGATTTAGCCATGTCCGTCCGTCTGTTTGTCTGGCTGGTGCGCACGATAACTCTCGAACGGATGAATCGATTTGGTCCAAGATTTGGCTTTCGCAATATTTACGAGTAGTCCAAACTTAGTTTAAGTTCGAAGATGAGCTATATCGGTCCACTCCTTCCGGTACCTCCCCTACAAAAGTTCCAAAATATTCGGAAAATTTGTGGGCCTGATAACTTTTAAAGGGAGTAACCGAATACGGACTCAATCGGCCCACTCGGGTACCGCCCACACAAAATTTCTGATAAGTTAAGTTTAGGACCTGCTCTCAAATCGCTTTGATTTTTGTTGCAACAACTTGTATTCATCTCCCCCAAACGACGGTACAAGTTTCATCAGGGGCAAGTCCATACTTCCTGAGAAAATGGCCGGAAAGGTGCAAAAAGCCCCAAGACACCTTGTGTGTGGTTGATGCGCAAGATAACTCTCGAACTGATCTGTCGATTCGGTCCAAAATTTGGCCTTCGTAATATTTTACCAAAACATAGTTTAAATGCGAAGATGGGCTATATCGGTCCACTCCTTGAAAAAATGTTCGGAAAAATGTTGCGCTTGAAGGGAGTGACCGATGTAATCTATACTTTGCACATCCTAATATATCTACCAGATATAGATCACGTTCGAATATGGACTATATTTGTCTACTCCTTCTGTAGGCCTATTCTGTAACTTTTTAACAATCGTCGGATCGACAACGTTGTCGACACTAAAAATTGTTTGCACTAACGATTGTGCTATTCTGTAAAAATGTAGACAAATTGTCTATAAAATTTCAAAAGCTTTAAATTTCGAATGTATTCATAAACAAAACATACACACAAACCAAAGGCAAATCCAATATTGAACATTTTTGTCGATTTTTTAACAACTACTATTTTTGTGTTGTTTTCATAACGACATTTTTACAGAATACAAAGGTTGTTAATTATGTTGTTAAAATGAGTTTCTCGAAAAAATAACAATATCGACTGTCGTTAAAAAGTTACAGAATAGGTCCACTGGTACCTCTCACACAAAATTTCGAAGAGACCCCAAATACATTCGATCTGTCTGGAGGTGAAAGTTTCGCTTCACATTGGCTGAGGATATATATTTGCCTGCAAAGCCGACTGACACTTTTTTACTTGTTTTATATATTTTTTATTCCTGGGCAAATAAGTCTTTACTTGATTACAAAACAGTTGCTTAAATGCAGTTTAAGGACAATAGCCCATGAATGCCTTTTTACAACTATATCATGTTTTTCGTCAGGATAAGTCCATATCTCCTAAAATAATTCCTCCAACGTGTTAAAAAAATCCTACGGTAACCGATTGGAGTGGCTGCTGGGCTCAATACATTTCAAACGGAGTGACATCCAAACTCAGACCAAATTCAAAATTGGGATATGTTCGCCTAAGGTATCTGAAAGAACCTCCACCAGCGAAGCTAAAAATCTTTAGCGTTTAAATCCAGTTTAAAGCCGCTACTCGGATCCTGTTGAGTTTTTAAAAGTGGGTAGTCCTTGTGGCCATGACGACAACAGTATATAACCCTGTGAACACAATTTTTGGGGAAGAGATAATTCTAATTTTGTTTTTTTTTTTGTATATTCGTTACAGAAATTACAAAAACCACGGTGCGCCTTAACTAATTTTAAATGGAAGGTGCTTACGCCTGGGAAGTTTTTGCAGATTCTGAAACTACAATGCTCATAGATGAGAAATATCAAGAAACAAAAAAAAAAACGCCGGAGGAATTTTCAAATAAATCGCGATTTAAGTTCACATTTTTAGGGGTTCTTTAGGTTTTCACGATTTTGCTAGGAAACCGCGAGCCGTATGTAAATATCTTTGGGAAAGGCGCCACAACAACACCTAAAGGTGACGCACTGTATTATAGCTGCCATGACGTAAAGCATGAGTTTGGTTGCGGATTCGTAGTTAGTCGGAGACTAAAACATCTTGTATCCAACTTCACTCCAGTGAATGAAAGACGTGCTGCAATTCGAATAAAAGCTAAATTCTTCAACATCAGCTTTATTTGCGCTCATGCTCCCACTGAAGAAAAGGACGAACAGACCAAAGATATATTTTACGAGCGCTTAGAAGAAACATATGACCGTTGCCCTGCCCATGACATTAAAATCATTCTAGGCGATTTTAATGCCAAAATTGGAAAGGAGAATATCTTTGGCCCAACAGTCGGGAAATTCAGTCTCCACAGTGAAACATCTGACAATGGTATGAGGCTGATAGACTTTGCAGCTGCAAAAAACATGGTAGTTAGCAGTACCAGATTTAATCATCTCGATATTCATAAGGGCACCTGGCTGTCTCCAGATCAAAGAACAAGTAATCAAATTAATCATGTTGTAATAGATGGAAGACATTCATCCAGCGTGTTGGATGTACGATCGTTCCGAGGCGCAAACATTGATTCGGACCACTACGTTGTTGCAGCAAAGGTACGTACCCGCCTAAACGTTGCAAATAAAGCACGAACAGACTCAACGCGGAAGTTGGACATCGATAGGCTGCATACACAACAGATAGCCACAGCATATTCCACTCAACTAGCCCAATTGCTTAACGCGAGCACTCCTTGTCCTGATAACATAACAACACAATGGCAACATATTGCCCACTCCATGCAAACAGCCGCAAAATCCATACTTGGATTCCAGAGACCTCCACAAAGGAATTCATGGTATGACCAAGAGTGTCGCGCTGCTACCGAAGAGAAAAATGCGGCATATAGAGCTACTTTGCAATCAGTAGCAACGCGTAGCGCGCGAGAGAGATATCGGGAGAAAAGGAGAGAAGAGAAACGTCTTTTCCGCAAGAAAAAGAGAAAAATGGAAAAGCGGGAGTGTGAAAATATCGAGATGTACAGGAGCCAGAATGAAGTCCGAAAATTCTACCAAAGAGTGAAACATCAAACAGATGGCTTTGGTACAGGCACACCCTCCTGTAGAGACCAGCAAGGTAATCGGGTAACAGATACCGATAGCGTGCTCAGGATATGGAAGGAACATTTCTCCAATCTGCTGGTATCCAATAGTATCGAAGACGATGATACCACAGATCCAATCCGAGAAGATGGTATAGAATGTATACCGCCCGGCCAAGATGAGGTAAAAACAGCAATCAACCGGCTGAAGAATAATAAAGCAGCAGGAGCCGATGGCTTACCAGCCGAGCTGTTTAAAACCGGAGGCGACGCGCTGATAAGGTGTATGCATCAGCTAGTTAGCACCATCTGGCAGGAAGAACGCGTACCCGACGATTGGAACCTGAGCATCCTATGTCCCGTCCACAAGAAAGGAGATAAGACTGTATGCTCAAACTATAGGGGCATAAGTCTTCTCCCTATTGCCTATAAGATAGTGTCAGGGATATTGTGCGAACGACTAAAGCCAATGGTCAACGAAATAATTGGACCATACCAATGTGGCTTTAGACCTGGCAAGTCCACCATTGACCAGATATTTACCCTGCGGCAAATCCTAGAGAAGACCCAAGAGATGCAGATCGACATATTTCACCTTTTTGTCGATTATAAAGCAGCATTCGACAGTCCCCTCCGATCAAAGGTATTCCACGCAATGTCTGAATTTGGTATCCCCGCAAAGCTCATCCGGCTTTGTAAGATGACTTTAACTGATACTAGGTCCTCAGTTAAAATTGGAAAGAACCTCTCCGAAGAATTTTGTACCAAAAGAGGTTTCAAAAGAAATGGCACAATTTACACCAATAGCCACATGTTACTTGCCTATGCTGATGACATAGACATCTTGGGACGATCAGTAAAGGAAGTAACTGATACCTTTAGCAAGGTCGAAGCAGAATCTGCGAAAGTGGGTCTGGCGGTAAACGGCGAAAAGACCAAATTGATGGTGTCGACGCGCAAAGCGTCCATAGAGCTCGGACCAACTGTGGAAGTTGGTACCTACAATTTTGAGGTAGTTAAAGACTTCGTCTACCTCGGCACTGCCATAAACGCAGCAAACAACATTAGTTGTGAAATAAGAAGAAGAATTGTATTGGCCAACAGATGCTACTATGCTCTAAGTAAGCAATTTAAAAACAAAGCCACATCTCGTCAAACAAAAATAACACTATACAAAACGCTGATACTACCCGTGCTAATGTATGGCTCCGAAGCATGGGTACTTGCGCAAGCAGAAAAGGCAGTGCTTGGTGTGTTTGAGAGGAAAATTCTTCGAAAGATCTACGGGCCGATTTGCGTTGACGGTGAATATCGACGTCGTTTAACCACGAGCTATATAAGCTATACAAAGACATGCATATAGTTAAACGTATCGAGATGCAACGATTGCGTTGGCTAGGCCATATCATGAGAATGAGCGATGATGAACCCGCTAAAAAGGCGTATGAATACATGCCACATGGCGGTGCACGCAGAATCGGCAGGCCTAAGCTTCGATGGAGCAAACAAGTGGATGAAGAAATGGAAAGGCGCGGTATTCCAAAAAGTCAAGCGAAAAACAGAGAGGAATGGAGATCTTTTCTTAGTTCGGTCTATGGAACAAATGTTCTGTAATGGGCCAACTAAGTAAGCAAGTAAGTGATATTTCTCATCTATGAGAATTGTAGTTTCAGAATCTGCAAAAACTTCCCACGTGTAAGCACCTTCCATTTAAATTTGGTTAAGGCACACCGTAAAACACAAAACACAGTTTTTTCTGTTTTTTTTTTTTTTTTTTTTTTTTTTTTTTTTAATGTCAAAAATTACTATAACAGCGCGACAAACTCGATTAGTTGTCAATTGGAGCCGTACCTAAAATATTCTGAGCGACATTTTTGCAGAACATTTCGAAGCTGAAAAACGTCCTCTTGTGGTACTTTTATAGCGGCTCTTAAAATAAAGGACGAAAACGACATTGAAGGAAGCGAGTTAGAAGATCAAAGTGCTCTACGAAAATAATCCTCATTCGATTTGACTGAAGACATGTCATCTCAAAAATAAGCTAAAGCAACAGCTAACAAAGATATAACGCTAATTCTAGAGGGCTTATAGGGTCTCCAGCAAAATATTCATTACGTCATAACTCGAAAGTTGGACTCACGGCGGATCAGTCCCTCGGGATTTTTAATATACTCACCAAGGACATCCATCCCCAAAAGGAATTATCTCTTCCCCAGTCTTTCACCTCCATTTTGTTGCATTGTGTAATTAGTTTTTTTATTTTTCTAGATGTAGCCAATATTTTCCCAGCATATGAGATCAGAAATGTCGAAATATTTTTACAACTATCTCCCACACAAAAATTCATCTACATCCATGTTGTTTGCTTGAAATATTTTATTCTCCATATTTCCTTGAAGAATGGCCAGAAAGTTCACAAAATCCCCCTATGTGATGTTTTTGAAGTCTATGAAATATTTGGATTTTATTCGTGTACACTGTCCTTAGTGGAAATATAGGCCCAATGGTTATGATACCTATCCCACAAATGACTAAAAATTTACGGTGGATATTTTCAAAATGTCTTTTGGTATCTACAAAAATGTTATTTATTTTTAAAATTAAGAATCTGTTCCATTTAGGTCCTCTTCCGCTACAGCAACATTTTGCCCAGTGACCAGAGTGGAATTCCAACCTTTATGAAAATTGTTCTAATGAGTTGTATTAAAACATAAATCTGTCTTAAAATTACGATATTTCGTATGACCTTATTGCGATACCTTAAACTTAATAATGATGTTAATAACTTATGTGCAATTTTATTACACTTTTATGAAGTTTCTTTTTATATTCCATTAGGCCGCGTTATTAGTTTCATATGAACGAACCCCCCAATAAAGTAACATTATTTGTTTTTATTACAAGACTGTCATATATTACACATTTTTTTTTGGGAGGAAATCATTAAAAATATTGTCCTCTTTGATTAACTCCATTACCATAAAATAACTTAATGTAGATTATACTTACAGGACGTTCTCCCATACGTGTTTTTCTTTAAGGCTGCAGTACTTCAATGCCCCCAATGTCTGACTGGCTGCTATTAATTTCATTGCTATAATAAACTCATTAAAATGCAACAAAAGCACGCGGCCAGAACCAACAACACCACCCCCCACCGAAACGTTAATAAATTGAACCGAACAAACACATGTTTCTTACTATAGCCGCATAATCCTGAGGACCAAAAATATGCTCCAATACGGTGGAGTAGCATAAAATTTAAAGGTGGCGGTGATGTTATCGTTGGCGGTTATTTGTGTTAATGTTTACAAATAACGTAAAAGTGTGCATTAACATTATTATGAGTTTGGTGAGTTACACGATAAAAGGCCTACATGTTTATGTTGTCGAATGGCTGTCATTCGACCCATAGACTTCCCTTCTTCTTTCTCTCGTTCCCTTCCTTCCAACACCAGTAGCTGCTATGCCATTTATTTTATGTATTGGTGGCTTAATTTTGTTGATGCCTTATATTTTGGGCTTAATTAGCCAAACCACCTAAATACACCCACGTACGCACACATAGATAACAATAGAAATTTTTGTTATCGTTATAAACCCAGAGTAATTTGTTGAATTATCAAAAATATCCCATGGTGTGGTGCGTAGGGTTTATATGTATGTATGTATATTTTTGTTATTGGTCGGGTGTATAATAACAAATTTTTCAAATGTTCAAGCATGCAGCAATATTTTGTTGCTGTTAATTTAAAATGCAAAACAATGCAATAAATAATATATGTAAGTAAGGTATTTGTGTTTAAATGCCAATGTAACGACCATGATTACTATTTTTCTATTCATTGAATATAACATTGTAAAATCTGGCACGCATCGTTTAATATTTGGCTTTTTGTTTTCGATTGCAATTCATCAAGCATGAAAATGACAAAATCTACACTACCGAGAGAACCAAATAATACTTTTTTTCAACAATGATATTTACATTGTGTCTATACACAATTGAAACGAATGCAGAATTGATATTCCCCAAAGTACCGGAACAAATACTGCAAATAATCAAATTGAAATTGACATTGAATTTAATGCATTCATTCAAGCATTTTTTTACATACAGACTTTGCTGTAAAATACATTTAATGTTTGTGGAGTTCCGAGGAAAAATAGCAAAAGTGCATTTTAAAATGAAATGCTATAAAATGCTGATGCAAAATGACGTGAATGCTATAGTATTCAAACTTCAAAGTCATCACAAATTGGGTGTATTTTTTCCTCCCTCTGAATTTGTTTGCGTTCACAAACATGTTAAAGGACAAAAGAAGACTTTCAATGATTTCAATCCGATTCTATATTTTGCTCAATGATGCAGGACTTTCCTTTTCATCCTCGACTCTGAAGGGATTGTCGAACGACAGCTTTTGTTGAGAAGCAGCAAAATACTTTGGAAATGCAGTGCTTAGACTACACCTTTTTCAGATGTAATTCGAATTATTATAATTGTAATTCGAAAATTATATTTGTAATTCGTAACATTTCATTTGTAATTCGAATTATTCCATTTGTAATTCGAATTGTTCCATTTGTAATTCGAATGATTTCATGTGTAATTTCAAATAAAATAATTCGAATTAAAATGGCATAACTCGAATTACAAATAAAATAATTCGAATTACAAATGGAATAATTCGAATTTGAAATGGAATAATTTGAATTACAAATGGAATAATTCGAATTGCAAATGGAATAATTCGAATTACAAATGGAATTATTTGAATTACAAATATAATAATTCGAATTACAAATGGAATAAACCGGTTCGAACCAAAATTTACTTACTTAGCTGGCCCATTACAGAACATTTGTTCCATAGACCGAATTAAGAAAATATCTCCAATTCTCTCTGTTTCGTACTTCGCTTTTTGGAATACCGCGCCTTGTCATCTCTTCATCCACATCTTTGCGCCATCTATTCTTTGGCCTGCCAATTCTGCGTGCACCGCCATGTGGCTCGAATTTATACACCTTTTTAGTGGGTTCATCATCGCTCATTCTTATTATATGGCCTAGCCAACGCAATCGCTACATTCAACTATATTGATGTCGTTGTATAGCGGATACAGTTCGTGGTTCATACGACGTCGACATTCACCGTCAACGCAGATCGGTTTGTAAAGGGTGTTTTTTTAAGCCCGATAGAACTTGAAATTGTAAAAAATAACAAAAAAAAAAATTAAATTGTAATCAAAATTTTTTTTTATTCGAAAGATCAATACGTGACATTAACATTTGAAAATGATTTCGGGCATATGGGCACCGCGGCTGTTCTTGACGAAGTGCATTCTGGACGTCCAATTTTTGGCCACTTTTTCGAGCACTGCTGGCCGTATGTCACGAATAACACGAACAATGCTGGCCTCCAAGGCATCAATTGTTGCTGGTTTATCAGCATAAACCAGTGACTTCACGTAGCCCCACAGGAAATAATCGAGAGGTGTCAAATCGCAAGACCTTGGAGGCCAATTGACAGGTCCACTTCTCGAAATCAACTTATCGCCAAATTTTGATTTCAATAAGCCGATGGTTGCGTTCGCCGTATGGCACGTAGCGCCATCCTGTTGAAACCACATCTCCTCCGGATCAATGTCATCCATATTTTCAAACAAAGAATCATTGATCATGGTGCGGTAACGATCTCCATTGACCGTAACGCGACCACCAGCGTGAAAACCGCACCATACGGTGCATTTTCTGGATGTAATGAAGTCTGTAGGGTCTCTTGTGGATTGGTCTCACTCCATATGCGGCAATTTTGCTTATTAACAAACCCGTTAAGCCAAAAATGCGTCTCATCGCTGAACACAATTTTGCAATAAAACAACGGGTCTAAGTTGCGCGAATCGACGACTGATTTTCAAAGTAAATTTGGATAATTTCGTAGCGTTGTTCAAGCGTGAGTCTATTCATGATGATTTGTCAGAGTATACTGAAACAAATAATAAAAAAAGTTTCATCAAAATTAAATTTTTTGTGTTACTTTTTACAATTTAAAGTTCTATCTAGCTTAAAAAACACCCTTTAGATCTTTCGAAGAATTTTTCTCTCCAACACGCCAAGCACTGCCTTATCTTCTTGCACAATTACCCAGTGTTTTGTAAAGCCTTATTTTTGTTTGACGAATTGTGGCTTTGTTTTCGAAGCGCTTACATAAGCCAAAGTAGCATCTGTTGGCCAATACAATTCTTTTTTTTATTTCACAACTGATGTCGTTTGTTGTGTTTACGGCGGTGCCGAGGTAGACGAAGTCTTTTACTACCTCAAAATTATAGGAACCAACTTCCCCAGTTGGTCCGAGCTCAATGGACGCATTTCGCGTCGACACCATCAACTTGGTCTTCTCACCGTTTACCACTAGACCCACTTTAGCAGATTCTCCTTCGACTTTCATAAAGGTATCGGTTACTTCTTTTACTGATTGTCCCATGATGTCTATATGATCAGCATAAGCAAGTAACATGTGGCAATTGGTGTAGATTGTGTCACTTCTTTTGACGTTTGCCTCTCGTATAACCTTTTCTAGCAGAATGTTGAAAAGATCACACGAAAGGCTGTCTCGTTGCCTCTTTTGGTACAAAACTCTTCAGAGAGGTTCTTTCCTATTTTAACTGAAGATCTTGTGTCAGAGTCATTTTACAAAGCCGAATGAGCTTTGCGGGGATACCAAATTCAGACATGGCTTGGAACCAAATTCAGACATGGCTTGAGCGTAGCGGGCTCTCGAAGGCTGCTTTATAATCAACAAAAAGGTGGTAGGTGTCGATCTGCATCTCTTGGGTCTTCTCCAGGATTTGCCGCAGGCTAAATATCTGGTCGATTGTGGACTTGCCAGGTCTAAAGCATAGCCGACCAAGAAGAGCGAGCGCTTAAATTGTTTATGTGTGGGTAAAATTACACTGACAGAACAGGGTGATGATTTTCATATTGAGTGTGAAATGAAAAATATATTGTTGGCGCGTTCGCTTTGTATGACTTAAATTAAAAATAATATAAATAACTTCATAATTTGAAAAGTATTTTTCTTCATATGTTAATTTTTTTGAGAGAAAAAACAAATTGTATATAAAAATGATTTTTTAAGACTATACATACATTTTTTATTGATGCATTGAAGACGAGGCATTCTGCGTCATTAAAAATATTAATACAAAACAAAAAATCATTTTCAAATTCTTCCCTCCACATATTTGCTGTACAACTGCAAAATCTTTTCAGTGTACCCAAAAAAAAAAAACAAATAAAGCGGCATCAACATGCTTGCATGACATTCAGTACAAGACTGAAATAAAAAAATCAAAACATTTGCTCTCTTACTTTGCGTTCGGATCGCGTGTGTGTGATTTGCCGAAAAACTTCGTAACCATATCAATACCAACGAACCGGTTTGGTCTAAAGCCGCATTGGTAGTGTCCAATTATTTCGTTGACCATTGCCTTTAGTCGTTCGCACAATATCCCTGACACTATCTTGTAGGCGATAGGGAGAAGACTTATGCTCCTACAGTTGGAGCATAAAGTCTTATCTCCTTTCTTATGGACGGGACACAGGATGCTCAGGTTCCAATCGTCGGGTACGTGTTCTTCCTGCCAGATGGAGCTAACTAGCTGATGCATACATCTTATCAGCGTGTCGGCTGGTAGGCCATAAGCTCCTGCTGCCTTATTATTCTTCAGTCGATTTATTGCTGTCTTTACCTCATATTGACCGGGTGGTATACATTCAATACCATCTTCTGGGATTGGATCTGTGGTATCTTCGTCAACTTCTCTACTATTGGATACCAACAGTTTGGAAAAATGCTCTTTCCATATTCTTAGCACACTATCTGTATCAGTTACCAAATTACCTTGCTAGTCTCTACAGGAGGATGTGCCAGTTCCAAAGGCATCAGTTTGATGTTTCACTGTTTGGTAGAATTTAAGGACTTCATTCTGTCTCCTGTACATCTCGATTTGTTCAAACTCCAGCTTTTCCATCTCTCTCAATTTTTCCTGCGGAAAAGACGTTTCCCCTCTCTCCTTTTCTCCCGATACCCCTCTCGTGCGCTACGCGTTGCCACGGATTTTAATGTAGCCCTATATGCCGCATTTTCCCCTTCGGTAGCAGTACGACACTCCTGGTCATACCATGGATTCCTTGGTGGAGATCTCTGGTATCCAAGTACTGAATTTGCGGCAGTTTGCATGGAGTGGGCAATATTTTGTCATTGTCCTGATATGTTATCGGGACGAGGAGTGCTTTGATTAAGCAATTGGGCCAGTTGTGTGGAATATGCTGCGGCTATCTGTTGTGATTGCAGCTTACTGATGTCCAACTTCCGTGTTGTGTCTGTTCGCACTTTGTTTCCTACGTTTAATCTGGTACGTACCTTTGCTGCAGCAAGGTAGTGGTCCGAGTCCATGTTTGCACCTCGGAACGATCGTACATCCAACACGCTTGATGCATGTCTTCCATCTATCACAACGTGATCAATTTGATTTCTTGTTCTTTGATCTGGCGACAGCCAGGTGCCCTTATAAATATCGATATGCTTAAATCTGGTACGGCTAACTACCATGCTTCTTGCAGCTGCAAAGTCTATCAGCCTCATACCATTGTCAGATGTTTCACTGTGGAGACTGAATTTCCCGACTGTTGGGCTAAAGATATTCTTCTTTCCATGTTTGGCATTTAAATCGGCCAGTATAATTTTAATGTCATGTGCAGGGCAACGGTCATAAGTTTCTTCTAAGCGCTCGTAAAATATATCTTTGGTCTTTTCGTCCTTGTCTTCAGTGGGAGCATGAGCGCAAATTAAGCTGATGTTGAAGAATTTTGCTTTTAATCGAATTACAGCGAGTTTTTTATTCACTGGGGTGAAGCTGGAGACCAGATGTTTTATCCTCCGACCAGCTACAAATCCGCAACCAAACTTATGCTTTGTGTCATGGCAGCTATAATACAGTGCGTCACCTTTAGGTGTTGTTGTGACGCCTTTCCCGCTCCATCGTATTTCCTGTGTGGCAGTAATGTCGGCCTTGTACTTTTTAAGTACATCTGCAAATGCGCAAACTGCACCTTCTCTATAAAGAGTGCGAGCATTCCAGGTGCAGATTCGCAGATCATGGTCCTTAAAACGTTTGCGGGGTTCGTCAACTTTAGAGGGATTTGTTTTTCTTTTCTTTCGTTTTTTCATAATAGTCTGTTTTTTTTCTAGGAGAGGGTTACTAACCCCCTGGGGGAGGGTTACTATTCATAGTGTACAATAATTTAACATTTCTATGTAAGAGTTTAGTTTTTACAAACTTTTCTACTTAAGCATATAAACGAATAATAATAAAGCAATACATGAATATAACAATTACAGTTAAAGGGAAAAATTTACAAAAAAAAAAAAAAAAACTTAAAAATGTTCGAGTATCATTTGCAATTTATGTGATATATGTGACACGGTGCGCCTTGACCTAAAAATGTTAACTTTGACCGCGATTTATTTGAAAATCCCTCCGGCGATATTTTTTGGTTTTTTATTTTTCTCATCTATGAACATTGCAGTTTCAGAATACGCAAAAACTTCACAGGTGTAAGCACCTTCCATTTAAAGTTGGTTCAATAGCACCGTGGTGTACGTATTCCTTTATGACCTTGGATTTTGAAAAGAATTCCTAAAATACAAAGCTCTTTTTATTCAAAGGAAATAATAAAACAGAACAATATGCCTAGTCATATGTACGAACACATGTACACATTTTTAATATACATACCCAGCAAACCAATCGTACCGACATCGTAACGAAATCGGAACAAAATTCAGACGATACAACCGAAATCTGATCCGAAATCGTAACGATATCTTAACGAAAGTTGTGTGAAGTGGTTGACATAATTTCGGAACGAAATTTCGGAGCGACATCGGATCGATTTCGGTCCGATTTCGTAACGAAATCTGTAGTGCGATTCTCTAACTCATTTTTTGAGTTACCGACAAAAATCGGTAAAATTAAAACGCAAAATTATGAATGAAAAGTTGAAATAAAAGTTGACAACACTGTTGCTATCAGTAGAACTTTACGACTACTTTTTATTGGTCGCTAACTTACAGAATAATATCGTTAATTACCGAAATTATAAGCATTTTAATTTCACCGATTTTTGTCGGTAGCTGAAAAAATGAGTTAGAGAATCGCACTACTGAAGAAAATCCTTGGGAAATTCGGAAAGGAAATTTCTTTCCGACATTCGTTCCGAAATCGGAACGAAATCTGTACAAAATCTAAACTATTTCCTGTCCGAAAAATCGTTTAGAAATCGTCACGAAATCTGAACGACTTTGCTTCTGAAATTGTTCAGACTTGTCGGACATCAGACATTTGGTTTGCTGGGTATGTATTGCATGAGGTACAAATACATTTAGTCAGTGCAGTTAACATGTCGATACATTCATACAAATGAATAAAATGCACACACAAAAATACTAAAGGACGAAAAACTCTATGCACACTTTATGGATTATTGTGAAAGAATGGGAATTATTGTCGTTTCCATAGAAACTCATGTATGCAGGCTAGTTGACAGCAGAATAATCTTAAAAATATATAACATACGTTTAGTTGCATTGTTTGAATCCAGCGTTGTGGAAATGAATGGAATGAATGTTGAGATTTGAATTTTCATTTGAATAAATATGGATAATAGATTTCGATAGAAATATTCTAATGTAAAAAATGATTGCATTGTATCGTAGTAGGGGTTTAAAAGTTGTTGGAAGAATATCCTTCGTGAATATTTATTAGGAACAAAATAAACAATTTCCCATGAACATTGCAGCAAAGGATTAAGGAAGATTTTTCATATATTAGAAGGTTCTACAGGAATGTAATTTTAGCTCATCAAAGTGGAATCGATTGTAAAGCCTGAACGGTGTGCCGAATATAGTACGATACGTCCTCCGGTGCCAACTTTAGCTGTTGTTGTAGTGCCTTTGTCTATACAATGTCCTCGTACTTCCTTTAAGATGGTAAAATCAAATGTTTTATAATGGGGGTAAATTATATTAAAGTATATCTATATAAATAAAAATCAACTGTCGTCCGTTGGTAATGGCATCAGTTAAGAACGGCTGGAAAGATTTGGATAATTATTTTTTTAAACTGTCATAACCCAACTTAGGTCTTTATGCAAAGAAACTTGACAACGCCCTTTTTTCAATTTTACAATATTTACAATAATTATGAATGTTTCGGTTTCGAAATTAATTTTCGGAGTAGGTGGGTGCCTTCCCACGCCTTTTTTAAACGCGGTTTCAGCATAAAATTTGGAAGGCAATTTGGTTGTGTGTACCCTAGGCACATATTTGGGGACAGCATTCCGGACCACGCCCACTTTTTAAATATGTTATATCTTGAAAACTGATGACCACGCCCCCTCTTTTCAATACATCATTTTCGAAGACTACTTAACCTAATTTCAAGCAATTTTCAAAAAATGTTCAGGAATGTCCCTTGGTCCAAAATGCTATATATATGTAAACGAATTTCCGGGGGCAATTGTTTTATAATCGCTATATTGGCTAATCTTATGAATATATCGACTTGCCAAATAAATTTCGAGACAACGGCGGCTGCGCCCCCGATCAAAAAAAAAATATTTTTACAAATTTCCTTAAATGGTGAGGTTCAACGGGCCATGAAAAACTAAAATATATAAGTCTCAATAAGCGGCAGACTTTGACTTAACCCTGTTTTTTTATTTAACTTTTATAATTTGATCGGTTTAGTAAAAAGACAGGCGACATGGACGATAGTAAATCCTAAACAGCAGCAATGGGCCAAAAAATCCGACAAAGTCTGTTAGAGAAAAGAAAGGTTACAGACAAAATCTATTGATATATTTTAAATACTTCTCGGTTTAAAGTTGCCATTAAAACTCATAACGACGGGCCAGCGTGAAATTACATCAATATAGCCATGGCAGTCCGTTCGTCTGTTGAAATCACTCTAGCATACGATGGATAACATTTTGCTCAAATGTATTTTAGGTCCGTAGAGCTATTGGTATTGAAAAGGGGCTATATAGGTCCACGTTTTGGTAAATCCCACATACAAAGTGACGCGGTATTACTACGTTTTACCCCCATTTGCCCTTCGAATTGCTTGTAATTTGCGATTTTGTTTTTCCAGGGCTAAGAAATTATTTTCACAAAAAAAAAAAACGTCTTTATAGGTCCATGTTTGGATATAGCTCCCATATAACGGTACTTCCCTATTTTAAGGTTTTTATCTACTTTGATCTTAAATGGCTGTTATTTGACATTTATAGTTTCTAGTAGTCAACAAATTTCTCCGCGAAAATTTTTAAATATAGGTTCGTCTATGTTTTGGTTTAGCCCCATATAACGTACATTCCCATTTTCGGTATTTTGAGGATTTTTCCTAAATTTTTTACGAAACTACCTGTCATTTCCCAGTTCCGAGTGGTCACAAAACTTCTACCCCAAAATTGTCAACGTGGGTCCATGCTTTTGCGTAGCTCCCATATAACGATACTTCCCGAATATAGGTATTTGAGAATTTTGCGTGCACATTTGATCAAACTACCAGTAATTAAAATTTGAAGTTAATAGGGATGGCAAAACTTCTTCCCCTCACATAACGGTACCTTAGGATTCTAGGTATTTTGAAGAATTTAGCTGTATTTTTGTCCAAACTACCTGTACTTTGACATTTGATGTTCTTAGTTGTAAACAAGTAAGAGAAGCGTTAAGTTCGGCCGGGCCGAACTTTTTATACCCTACACAACGAACTGTATTGGAGTGAATAAGAACAATTAGTTTTATTTCGTTTATGAAAGTACTAAACTCTTCCTTTTATTGCAGGAGTAGGGCATATATCTCAACTGATAATACTTAGTGTTGGGCAATCTCGTTCATTGAGGGGATCGATCTTTTTCATTCCGTTCACCAAAAAGATCC
This sequence comes from Musca autumnalis, assembly GCF_047663935.1. NCBI lineage: Eukaryota > Metazoa > Arthropoda > Insecta > Diptera > Muscidae > Musca > Musca autumnalis. Next base: position 65,866,557 of record NW_027411977.1, on the reverse strand, counting down.
GGGTCGTTTACTTCGTTCGTTGGCTCTTTTTCGTTCAACAATACATTTGACTTTATTATTTTTCTTTTGAAGTCGTTCGTTCTCTGCTGCATATGACTCTGTCGTTCTTTTCACCGAATCGTTCTTTTGAAAATGTTCGTTCACGAATGACACATTGTGTGCTAATGGGGTTGGTTTTGTTTCTGTAGTGGTGGTGGTTTTGACATGAAAGAAGCAGATGAACGAATGATGCAAAAGAAAGATATGACCGATATGTGCTACTGAACGAGGTGAGTTACTGAGCGAGAGTAGCTCTCTGAATCATTGTTTGTTTTGTGTGGAAATTGTGCTGTTTGCGCTAACGCAGCGTTTGTTTAGAGTTTGACTGCAAAACCAATGCTGCTAATTTTGTAAGCAGCAATGACTCGTCCATCGGGGATCTAAATGAACGATATAAAAGAATGTGTTGGATACGGATCCGTTCGTTCTTTTCACGGAATCGTTCCTTTGAGCCGGTTCGTTCATGAACGACTCAACTCTAATAATACTCTCTTCAAAAGAGTTAATATGGGGCGACATCTTTGTTCTTTCCAAAACATGGACCAATATTTACAATTTTCCGAATTGAGCGAAATACATAAAATTGGGCAAAACCGACTAGACCTAAACCTAGACCTGGATATTCTAGATTTGGATAGTTAACAACATCGGGAGCGCCCTTCTGTGGAGGCTGTATAAAACGTTAACCTGTACCGATAAATTTCTGGAGGAAAGTTTCGTAACTCCAGCGAAGGTTAAATATCAAATTTCAGTTATTCCCATTGAATATTGTGGCTAAAACTTTCAAAATAACGAAAATTGTGAGGGATCTTTCTATGGGGGTATATAAAAACATGGAACAATACCTGAAATTTTCAGGTGGGAAGTTTTATACCACCAACGAAGATTAAATATTAAATTTAATCCGTTTCGATCGGATATTGATGACACAAACTTAAAATACCGAAAATCGGAAAGTACGCTTCTATGGGGTTATTTGAAGAGAAGGGCTTATATTGATAATTCTGTCCTGCAATATTTTATACACCTATGGCAATTTAGATACTAATTTTCAGTCATATCGGTGGTATATTTAGGTCACAACTTTCAAAATACCGTAAATCGAAAGGTACGGTCCTATGGGGGTATTTGAGGACGTTGACCTATACCGGCACATTTCGGCTGGAATGTTTCATACTTCTATCAAAAACCTAATACCAAATATCAGCTATTTTGGTGGACAACGAGCTATATATAGAAAATCGGGAGGTGCCGTTCTATGGGGGCTATATGAAGACATGGACCTATAACGACAAATTTCAGGTGGAAAGTTTTATACCCTCAACGAAGACTAAGTACCATCTTGCAGCCATTTCCGTGTTATAATGAGGCTAAAACCTTCAATATACCGAAAATTGGGATAAACCGTTCTATGGGGGTACCCCACAAAACATGCACGTATACCGACAAATTTCTGAGGGAAATTTTTGTAGTCCGGAAAAAGACTAAATACCAAATTTCAGCCACTCGGTGGAATAATGAGGCTAAAACCTTCAAAATACCGAAAATCGGGCGGTGCAGTTCTATGAGCTATATGAAGACGTTGACCTAGACCGACTAATTTCAGGTGGACAGTTTTATACCCACAACGAAGACTATGTACCAAATATTAGCCATTTCGGTGTTATAATGAGGCTAAACCCTTCAAAACACCGAAAATTGGGATGTTCCGTTCCATGGGGTGTACATTAAAGCGTGGACCGATACAGATAAATTTCTGGGAGTAAGTTTTGCATCCCAAAAGAGGACGAAATATCAAAATTCAGGCATATAGTATAGCTAAAACCTTAAAAAATACCGAAAATTGGAAGATATCGTCCTATGGGGACTATATAAGGGCGTGTGACCTATACCGACACATTTCATATGGAATGTTTTATACCCCAAATGAAGACTAACCACCAAATTTCAGCCATTTCGGTGGAATATTGAGGCCACAACCTTCAAAATACCGAAAATCGGGAGGTACCGCCTATGGGGGCTATATGAAGGCGTGGACCTATACCTACAAATTTCCGGGGGAAAGTTTTATACACCCAACGAAGACAAATACCAAATTTCAGCCATTTCGCTGCGATAATGAGGCTAAAACTTTCAAAATACCGAAAATCGGGAGATATCGTCCTATGGGGTCTATATCAAAACCTTTACCTATATAAACTTTTTATGGTATAAATATTTCTTAGCCTGTGGAAACACAAAATACAAACTTACAACCGATTCGGTGGTCAAATGGGACTAATACATTAAAAATATCTTAAAGTGACGCGTACTATATATGGGGCGTTATATGGTGGCTCTACCAAAACGTGGACCTATATAAACAAACTTTGGTAGAAATGTTTTTAGCCTCCATAGACACAAAATGCCAAATTACCACCAATTCGGTGCTCAAATGTGACTAATACATTCAAAATATCTTAAAATGACACGTGCTATATATGGGGCGTTATATGGGGGCTATACCAAAACGTGGACCTATGTAAACATTTTATGCTAGATATGTTTCTTAGCCTCTTGAAACGCAAAATTACAACCGATTCTGTGGTCAAATGGGACCAATACATTCAAAATATCTTAAAATGACGCGTACCATATACGGGGCTTTATATGTGGGCTATACCAAAACGTTGACCTATATAAACAAAATTTGGTAGAAATATTTTTAGCCTCTGGAGACACAAAATACCAAAATACAACCTATTCGGTGGTCAAATGGGACAAATATCCTAAAATTTCCTTAAAACGACGACGCTTCACGCGTCACTTTGTATGGGGGCTATACGAAAACGTGGACCTACATAGCCCGCTTTCAATACCAAAAGTCCTACATACGTATCACCAAAGCTAAAGTAATTTCCACATACAGAAAGACGGACGGACAGATATATATCGATGTAGAATTGAACGCTGATCAAGAATATATATAGTTTGTGGGGTCTACGAGTAGTTCCTATGGTGGAGGGTATAAAACTGTTCATCCAAAATTTCTCCACGTAGGTCCATGTCTTGGTAGAGCCACCATATAACGGTACCTCCCGATTTTAGGTGTTTTAAGAATGTCGGCTACATTTACTGCTACCAGTGATTAAACAATTGATGTTCACAATAGTGCAAAATTTCTCCCGCAAAAACTGTCAACGTGAGTTCATGTTTTGGTATAGCACCCACATAACGGCGTCTCCCGATTTTATATATGTTGTCGGCTTAAAAGGCATTTTTGTCCGAACTACCTGTAATTTGACATTTGAGGTTCCTAGTGGTGCAACACTTCTCCACCAAAAATTGTCAACGTATGTAGGTCCATGTAACGGTATTATCTTTAATTTGACATTTAAAGATCCGATGGTCACATCTCCCTCAAAAATGACTCCATGTGTTGGTATAACCCACATAAAACGTTGTCTCCTGATTTTAGGTATTTTGGGCATATTGGATACATGTTTTTGTCGTAAGTAGTTGTAATTTGACATTTGAGATTCTTGGTTGTCAAAAACCTTCTTCCCCATAAATTGTCAACGTGAGTCAAGTTTAGATATAGATATGAGGATTTTAGCTGCATTTTTGTCGGAACAATCTGTAATTTGACTGTTGAGGTTCCTACTCATCAAAAATATGATCCACCAAAAATGGTCACGCCCGATTTTAGGTATTCTGAAGATGTTAGCTAAATTTTATGACTCGTCCACCTGGTGTTTTGATATAGCCACCATAGCTCGGTACCTCCCAATTTTTGGTATTGTTAAGGTTTTAGCCACATTATTCTCAGATTCATTATATAGTCTCCATTGGAGCTATAACATATTTCAGCACTGAAATTTCGATATAAGTCCACATTGGAGTACAGCTCCTATAGAACGATACCGCCGGATTTCCGGCTGAAATATGGTTCCAATATAATTTGTGGTGGATGGTATACAGACTTCGACCCAACCGAAGTTAACACATTTTTCACTTCTTAATCTTTAATTGCATCTGCCAGATGAAGACTGTAGATTCTCAGTTCAAGACCCATTTCGATGATCGTCAACATTGTAGGGGAATATCCATATTTTTTTTGTTTTTCTTAGAAAGTTTTTTTTAATCATGGGTTAGTAATGAAGAAGTTAGGTGTTCAGGTGACACCAATATAAAATATGAAACAACATAACTTACATATGCATTTTGTCATGGTAAAACCAATTGGGAGCATTCTACATACAGATGTTGACATTGTAAAACGAAAACTTTCCACAGAGTATCTTATTTTCCATATTTATGCAGTTATCGTAAAATTGACGATGTCATCATTCACATCCTGTCGTTTTACTCAATAAAGTTCAAGTAACATGAAACGATGATGGTAAACTCGTTAAATATGAAGTCATACCCACAAAAGTAACAAGACTACGACAAATCAATGTTACTACATTCATCCATCCATCCTTCCATCCAGCCAGGAAACGGAAATTTGTTTGTTAAGGCCCAGGGTAGTGACGCTAAAAGAAAGCCACATCAAAACTAAAGTTAAATAAAATAAAATAAAACACAAAATGACAGGAAGTTCAATCTAAAGAATATCCAGCAGAAATACAAGCAAATTGAACAGGTTGGTTGGCCCTGTACAGCATTTTATGTTAATGTTTACTTTCACTACAAGGAAGTGACAACAAGGAAGAATGGCGGATTTTAAATTGACATTTAAAAAAAATTTTTATATAAAAAAAATAATTTAATTTCAATTATTTTAAATACAATTTGTTTCTCAATCTACAATATGTTTGCTTGCATGTGAGTGCGCGTTTCTCATAAATTCTTTTCTTTCTTTTGTTTTACAGAACATTCTTTCTCGAACTTGCAGTCTATGGAAGTTATTAATCATTTTAAAAAAGTTGGTAAGTTTTTCCTTTCTTCTTTATTTGTTTGTTTTGTTGTACTCTATTTTAGTACTCTGCTCATTTAGTAGAGCACACATAAATTAAAAATATTTCTACTGTGAAAAATTTGTTTCCTCCTCTATAATCAACAACAGGATCAAACAACAAAAGAAATTGCAACCGAATGAAACTTTGTTCGCGTCTGTTTTTGAGAGTTTGTGCGCCATGAACAAAAAAAGTTTGTTTGGTATTTGTTCATGCTTTTACGCGTGATTAATTTAATTTTAAATTTTGTTTTGCATAATGTCAGTTTTCTGTGAAAAATGTTGTTCGTATTTTTAGCAGACCTTTACGTCATGTGTCATTAGCATTGAGAATATGTCAACATAAAATAAAATAAAAAACAAGTAAAAAATATCAGCTGGCTTTACCAGCAGTTAAATATCCTCTGACACTATAACTGTAAAGAAGCACCAACAGGATTGGTGGTCCCAAATGAGCTATAGTGACAAAATAAGTTTTTAGACCAATTTAGGAAATATAACCATTTATTTTAGGGTGCTCTTTTAGACCCTTTCCAAGGAAAGGGCGCTGCTTTTGAAAATTTTCAAAGAAAAGGGTGTTGTTTTAGACCCTTTCCAAAGGAAAGGGTGCTGTTTTTGATATTTACCAAAGGAAAGGGTGCAATTTTTGACATTTACCAAAGAAAAGGGTGCTGTTTTTTACCTTTTCCAAATGAACGGGTGCTGTTTTAGACTCTTTCCAAAGGAACGGATGCTGTTTTAGACTATTTCCAAGGGAAAACGTGCCAGAGGAATGGATGCTGTTTTAGACCCTTTCCAAAAGAAAGTGCGCTGTTTTATACACTTTCCAGAGGAATGGGTGCTATTTTAGCATCTTTCCAACGGAAAGGGTGCTGTTTTATGCCCTTTCCCAAGGAAAGGGTGCTATTTTAGAACCTTTCCAAAGGAACGGGTGCTGTTTTAGATGCTTTCCAAAGGAACAGGTGCTGTTTTAGACCCTTTCCAAAGGAAATTATGCCGTTTTAGACCCTTTCCAAAGGAAATTATGCTGTTTTAGACCTTTCCATAGGAACAGGTGCTGTTTTAGACCCTTTCCATAGAAAGGGGTGCTGTTTTAGACCCTTTCCATAGGGACGGGTGCTTTTTTAGACCCTTTCCAGATGAACGGGTGCTGTTTGCTTCCAAAGGGGATGCTTCTGTAGTCCTTTTCTAAAGGAAAGGTTGCTTCTATCGTCCCTTTCCAAAGGAAAGGGTGCTTCTATTGTCCCTTTCCAAAGGAAACGGCGCTTCTATAGTCCCATTCCGAAGGAAAGGGTGCTTCAATATTCCCTTTCCAAAGGAAAGTGTGCATCTGTAGTCCCTTTCCAAAGGAAAGGTTGCTTCTATAGTCCTTTTCCAAAGGAAAGGGTGCTTCTATAGTCCCTTTTCAAAGGAAAGGTTGCTTCTAAAGTCCCTATCCAAGGGAAAGGCTGCTTCAATAGTCCCTTCCAAAGCAAAAGGGTGCTTCTACACTTCCATTTCTAAGGAAAGGCTACTTCAATAGCCCCTTTCCAAAGAAAAACGGTGCTTCTATAGTTCCTTTCCAAAGGAAAGGGTGCTTCTATAGTTCCTTTCCAAAGGAAAGGGTGCTTCTAAAATCCCTATCCAAAGGAAAGGGTGCTTCTATAGTCCCTTTCCAAAGGAAAGGGTGCTTCTATAGTCCCTTTCCAAAGGAAAGGGTGCTTCTATAGTCCCTTTCCAAAGGAAAGGGTGCTTCTATAGTCCCTTTCCAAAGGAAAGGGTGCTTCTATAGTCCCTTTCCAAAGGAAAGGCTGCTTCTATAGTCCCTTTCCAAAGGAAAGACTGCTTCTATAGTCCCTTTCCAAAGGAAAGGGTGCTTCCATAGCCCCTTTTCCAAGGGAAAGGGTGCTTCTATAGTCCCTTTCCAAAGGAAAGGGTGCTTCTATAGTCCCTTTCCAAAGGAAAGGGTGCTTCTATAGTCCCTTTCCAAAGGAAAGGGTGCTTCTATAGTCCCTTTCCAAAGGAAAGGGTGCTTCTATAGTCCCCTTCCAAAGGAAAGACTGCTTCTATAGTCCCTTTCCAAAGGAAAGACTGCTTCTATAGTCCCTTTCCAAAGGAAAGGGTGCTTCCATAGCCCCTTTTCCAAGGGAAAGGGTGCTTCTATAGTCCCTTTCCAAAGGAAAGGGTGCTTCTATAGTCCCTTTCCAAAGGAAAGGGTGCTTCTATAGTCCCTTTCCAAAGGAAAGGCTGCTTCTATAGTCCCTTTCCAAAGGAAAGACTGCTTCTATAGTCCCTTTCCAAAGGAAAGGGTGCTTCCATAGCCCCTTTTCCAAGGGAAAGGGTGCTTCTATAGTCCCTTTCCAAAGGAAAGGGTGCTTCTATAGTCCCTTTCCAAAGGAAAGGCTGCTTCTATAGTCCCTTTCCAAAGGAAAGACTGCTTCTATAGTCCCTTTCCAAAGGAAAGGGTGCTTCCATAGCCCCTTTTCCAAGGGAAAGGGTGCTTCTATAGTCCCTTTCCAAAGGAAAGGGTGCTTCTATAGTCCCTTTCCAAAGGAAAGGCTGCTTCTATAGTCCCTTTCCAAAGGAAAGGGTGCTTCCATAGCCTCTTTTCCAAGGGAAAGGGTGTTTCTATAGTCCCTTTCCAAAGGAAAGGGTGCTTCTATAGCTCCTTTCCAAAGGAAAGGGTGCTTCTATAGCTCCTTTCCAAAGGAAAGGGTGCTTCTATAGCTCCTTTCCAAGGGAAAGGTGCTTCTATAGTCCCCTTCCAAAGGAAAGACTGCTTCTATAGTCCCTTTCCAAAGGAAAGACTGCTTCTATAGTCCCTTTCCAAAGGAAAGGGTGCTTCCATAGCCTCTTTTCCAAGGGAAAGGGTGTTTCTATAGTCCCTTTCCAAAGGAAAGGGTGCTTCTATAGCTCCTTTCCAAAGGAAAGGGTGCTTCTATAGCTCCTTTCCAAAGGAAAGGGTGCTTCTATAGCTCCTTTCCAAGGGAAAGGTGCTTCTATAGTCCCATCCCGAAGGAAAGGGTGTTTCAATAGTCCCTTTTCAAAGGAAAGTGTGCTTCTATATTCAGTTTCCAAAGGAAAGGTTGCTTCTATATTCAGTTTCCAAAGGAAAGGGTGCTTCTATAGTCCCTTTCCAAAGGAAAGGGTGCTTCTATAGTCCCTTTCCAAAGGAAAGGGTGCTTCTATAGTCCCTTTCCAAAGGAAAGGGTGCTTCTATAGTCCCTTTCCAAAGGAAAGGGTGCTTCTATAGTCCCTTTCCAAAGGAAAGGGTGCTTCTATAGTCCCTTTCAAAAGGAAAGGGTGCTTCTATAGTCCCTTTCCAAAGGAAAGGGTGCTTCTATAGTCCCTTTCCAAAGGAAAGGGTGCTTCTATAGTCCCTTTCCAAAGGAAAGGGTGCTTCTATAGTCCCTTTCCAAAGGAAAGGGTGCTTCTATAGTCCCTTTCCAAAGGAAAGGGTGCTTCTATAGTCCCTTTCCAAAGGAAAGGGTGCTTCTATAGTCCCTTTCCAAAGGAAAGGGTGCTTCTATAGTCCCTTTCCAAAGGAAAGGGTGCTTCTATAGTCCCTTTCCAAAGGAAAGGGTGCTTCTATAGTCCCTTTCCAAAGGAAAGGGTGCTTCTATAGTCCCTTTCCAAAGGAAAGGGTGCTTCTATAGTCCCTTTCCAAAGGAAAGGGTGCTTCTATAGTCCCTTTCCAAAGGAAAGGGTGCTTCTATAGTCCCTTTCCAAAGGAAAGGGTGCTTCTATAGTCCCTTTCCAAAGGAAAGGGTGCTTCTATAGTCCCTTTCCAAAGGAAAGGGTGCTTCTATAGTCCCTTTCCAAAGGAAAGGGTGCTTCTATAGTCCCTTTCCAAAGGAAAGGGTGCTTCTATAGTCCCTTTCCAAAGGAAAGGGTGCTTCTATAGTCCCTTTCCAAAGGAAAGGGTGCTTCTATAGTCCCTTTCCAAAGGAAAGGGTGCTTCTATAGTCCCTTTCCAAAGGAAAGGGTGCTTCTATAGTCCCTTTCCAAAGGAAAGGGTGCTTCTATAGTCCCTTTCCAAAGGAAAGGGTGCTTCTATAGTCCCTTTCCAAAGGAAAGGGTGCTTCTATAGTCCCTTTCCAAAGGAAAGGGTGCTTCTACAGTCCCTTTCCAAAGGAAAGGGTGCTTCTATAGTCCCTTTCCAAAGGAAAGGGTGCTTCTATAGTCCCTTTCCAAAGGAAAGGGTGCTTCTATAGTCCCTTTCCAAAGGAAAGGGTGCTTCTATAGTCCCTTTCCAAAGGAAAGGGTGCTTCTATAGTCCCTTTCCAAAGGAAAGGGTGCTTCTATAGTCCCTTTCCAAAGGAAAGGGTGCTTCTATAGTCCCTTTCCAAAAGAAAGGGTGCTTCTATAGTCCCTTTCCAAAGGAAAGGGTGCTTCTATAGTCCCTTTCCAAAGGAAAGGGTGCTTCTATAGTCCCTTTCCAAAGGAAAGGGTGCTTCTATAGTCCCTTTCCAAAGGAAAGGGTGCTTCTATAGTCCCTTTCCAAAGGAAAGGGTGCTTCTATAGTCCCTTTCCAAAGGAAAGGGTGCTTCTATAGTCCCTTTCCAAAGGAAGGGGTGCTTCTATAGTCCCTTTCCAAAGGAAAGGGTGCTTCTATAGTCCCTTTCCAAAGGAAAGGGTGCTTCTATCGTCCCTTTCCAAAGGAAAGGGTGCTTCTATAGTCCCTTTCCAAAGGAAAGGGTGCTTCTATAGTCCCTTTCCAAAGGAAAGGGTGCTTCTATAGTCCCTTTCCAAAGGAAAGGGTGCTTCTATAGTCCCTTTTCAAAGGAAAGGGTGCTTCTATCGTCCCTTTCTAAAGGAAAGGGTGCTGCTATAGTCCCTTTCCAAAGGAAAGGGTGCTTCTATCGTCCCTTTCCAAAGGAAAGGGTGCTTCTATCGTCCCTTTCCAAAGGAAAGGGTGCTTCTATCGTCCCTTTCCAAAGGAAAGGGTGCTTCTATCGTCCCTTTCCAAAGGAAAGGGTGCTTCTATAGTCCCTTTCCAAAGGAAAGGGTGCTTCTATAGTCCCTTTCCAAAGGAAAGGGTGCTTCTATAGTCCCTTTCCAAAGGAAAGGGTGCTTCTATAGTCCCTTTCCAAAGGAAAGGATGCTTCTATAGTGCTTCTATCGTCCCTTTCCAAAGGAAAGGGTGCTTCTATCGTCCCTTTCCAAAGGAAAGGCTGCTTCTATAGTCCCTTTTCAAAGGAAAGAGTGCTTCTATAGTCCCTTTCCAAAGGAAAGCGTGCTTCTATAGTCCCTTCGTCCCTTTCCAAAGGAAAGGGTGCTTCTATAGTCCCTTTCCAAATAGTCCCTTTCCAAAGGAAAGCGTGCTTCTATAGTCCCTTCGTCCCTTTCCAAAGGAAAGGGTGCTTCTATAGTCCCTTTCCAAATAGTCCCTTTCCAAAGGAAAGCGTGCTTCTATAGTCCCTTCGTCCCTTTCCAAAGGAAAGGGTGCTTCTATAGTCCCTTTCCAAAGGAAAGGGTCCTTCTATCGTCCCTTTCCAAAGGAAAGGGTGCTTCTATAGTCCCTTTCCAAAGGAAAGGGTGCTTCTATAGTCCCTTTCCAAAGGAAAGGGTGCTTCTTTAGTCCCTTTCCAAAGGAAAGGGTGCTTCTATAGTCCCTTTCCAAAGGAAAGGGTGCTTCTATAGTCCCTTTCCAAAGGAAAGGGTGCTTCTATAGTCCCTTTCCAAAGGAAAGGGTGCTTCTATAGTCCCTTTCCAAAGGAAAGGGTGCTTCTATAGTCCCTTTCCAAAGGAAAGGGTGCTTCTATAGTCCCTTTCCAAAGGAAAGGGTGCTTCTATAGTCCCTTTCCAAAGGAAAGGGTGCTTCTATAGTCCCTTTCCAAAGGAAAGGGTGCTTCTATAGTCCCTTTCCAAAGGAAAGGGTGCTTCTATAGTCCCTTTCCAAAGGAAAGGGTGCTTCTATAGTCCCTTTCCAAAGGAAAGGGTGCTTCTATAGTCCCTTTCCAAAGGAAAGGGTGCTTCTATAGTCCCTTTCCAAAGGAAAGGGTGCTTCTATAGTCCCTTTCCAAAGGAAAGGGTGCTTCTATAGTCCCTTTCCAAAGGAAAGGGTGCTTCTATAGTCCCTTTCCAAAGGAAAGGGTGCTTCTATAGTCCCTTTCCAAAGGAAAGGGTGCTTCTATAGTCCCTTTCCAAAGGAAAGGGTGCTTCTATAGTCCCTTTCCAAAGGAAAGGGTGCTTCTATAGTCCCTTTCCAAAGGAAAGGGTGCTTCTATAGTCCCTTTCCAAAGGAAAGGGTGCTTCTATAGTCCCTTTCCAAAGGAAAGGGTGCCTTTATAGGAAAGTGTGCTTCTATAGTCCCTTTCCAAAGGAAAGGGTGCCTTTATAGGAAAGTGTGCTTCTATAGTCCCTTTCCAAAGGAAATGGTGCTTCTTTAGTCCCTTTCCAAAGGAAATGGTGCTTCTTTAGTCCCTTTCCAAAGGAAATGGTGCTTCTATAGTCCCTTTCCAAAGGAAATTGTGCTTCTATTGTTCCTTTTCCAAAGGAAATGGTGCTTCTATAGTCCCTTTCCAAAAGAAAGGTTGCTTTTTCAAGATATAATTAGCTTATGGATATATAAGACTACATTCGTTATATACCCTCTTCGGGATGTCACAAACGAAGAGATTAGATTGGCTGACTGAATGACTACACCCTTAATCTTGTAATTGAAGATACACACATATTTTTATGCGTTTTAAAGCATATCAACCCCTAATGTATTTTTAATAACGCATTACCAATATTTCCCCTTTTAACTTTCAATTTTAATTTCCGCTTCATTTCCAAACAATGAAACAACAAAATAAAAATCATGTAACAACTACTACCTGTTCCGTCAGCAAACATTTCCCCACTCAAACCGAACATTACAAAAAAACGCTTTTGCTTTTTAGTGAAATGAAAGCGAAAGATATTCGAGTTTATTTTTCGCACGTATTTTTCATTAATATATTTTTTTTTGCAAATTTCATGAACCGCTCTGCATTGATGTGACCCACCGCAGGAGTCGAACATGTTTTTGTATCAAGTGACAGACACATTGTTACAAAATCATTTAAAATTTCGAAAGATAGAAAGAAAACTGAAACCCTCTTCAAAAAAACATAAATGAATATCTTTGATGTTGAATATCCTCCCCTGCTTCCTTGAAATCTGTTTTTTGCATATTTTATACCACCACCACTACCGTAGCAACCAGGATAACTATGGTTAACGCAACAACAACAACAAAGAAATTTTTTACAACAAATCTTGTCAAATTCAGGTTTAAAAAACAAACCATCAGGGTGAAACCAACAGCTACAACAACAATCATAATTGTATTCCTCCCCCGCAGGTTTCTATTTCTTCCAATATAAGTTTACCCGGTGTAAAGCAAATTTGAGTGGGGCGGAGATACTGTTTTTGTCTTCTGATTGATAAAACAACGTCAAACTACTTTTTTGCCCAAACATCAAGGGAGAGATGTGTCTTGAGACAGAACTTATTCCTGTTTTTTTTCTTACTTTTGTAAAGGGGAGTACACATTATCATTCAAAACTGACAGTCAACGTACTTTTAGGACAATTTTCCGGCAAATAACAACTTTTATTTAGCTAAAAGCGTTTGAAATACAATATTTACGGTATTATTTAGAGATTACAAAAAAAAAAAATTTCAGTTAGGCTTTGATATTCACGAAATAGACCTCGATGACTGTCAGTTTTGCTTGTCAATGTGTACTATACTTAAGCAAAAGCAATATTTTAAAATAAGGTAAAAATGTTTTATAGAGTTAAAAAACTTAAAACATTTTCCACTAAAATATTGAATTTCATTTTTGGCACAATAATGCTTGACCTTCTGAAACGATAAAACGATTTCATGTTCGATAGGTGTTACTTAATTGAAATAGTCGTGAATTAATAGTCGTAACTTATACGTTTTGGTATTGACCCAGCAAAATAATCATTACAAAACTCTTTAGTTTAACAAGGGCATGTCCCGCGAGATAAGTGACCAAAAAGTAACCACTTATTTCACGCGAAAGGCCCTGGTTAATATAAGGGGTTAGTAAGGGATTTTGTAATGGGTATTTTTGCTGGAGAGTAATCCGTATTATTTTTATATTATTTTTAATTTTTGCAGTGTATCATTCACAACTCTTTCCTGACAAATCTAAAATTTTGCCTAACATTTATGTAACCACAATTTTTGAAATCTCTGTATAAAGAATCCCCTCACCATCTTCTAAAACCAGAAATAGACTTCTGCTTATCTTTCGTTCGCATGAAAATTCAAAAAATCTTCCAAATTTTCCCCAAACAAACACAAAATAGAACGAACAGAAAAGACAAAACATTGAAATCCACAAAAATACGGGTTAGATGTAAATTTGAAATGTGAACGTGACATTTATGAGAAACTTTGCAAAGGAATTCGTTTTGCATTTGACATTGCCAAAAGTTTGGTTTTTCGTTTGAGTTTTGGTAAGCTGTTGTCAGTGTATGTTTATTTGAGCTAATGGTTGCAAGATGTGACAGTACATTATCATTTGGGATTATGTTCCGAACACACACAAAAACCACAACGAAACGAAAGTTCATGGATAAAGTTTAAATCGATTTGAAAAATAATTAATTTTCCATATTTTGATGAGTAACATTACCCAGTTGTTCGGGTAACTAGGGAATAACTAGCAATTTTGCTGGCTACTGGTAAACACCCCTAGTTACCACCCAATCTACTGCTATAGACTGGTGAATTTAACATGAGGATGTCATAGGAAGGGGTCTATTGTCCCCTCACTGCATTACCAGTAACCACCCAATTCGATAGTCATTTGAAAGGCAATTGTCTCCTCAGTGCATTACCAGTAACCAGTCAATTGGTCAGAAATGATAGCCAAAATCACTAGTACGAGTAAGTTGTAATCAGAATACCAGTTTAAACAACACAATTATAACAGTTAATCTGTATATTTCGAATATGCGCTAACCACGCTTTATTTGATTACATGACGTGGATAAACATACATATATTATAAAGGACAATTTAATGTTGATCTTTAAATTCCTTGATATTGAAATTGATCAGGATAAAATTTTAATACGATCTAGCCATGTCCGTCTGTCCGTCCGTCTGTCCGTCTGTTGTAATCACTCTAGCATCGGCAATAATTGAGATAGAGTGCTGAAATTTTGCACCCGAGGGTCTTTTTTCCATAGGCAGTTCAAGTTCGAAGATGGGCTATATCGGTCCACTCTTTGATATAACCCCCATATAACGGTACCTCCGGATTTGAGGTGTTTTGACGTTCTTCGCCACATTTGCAGACCGAATTAGCTATAACTTGGCACTTAGGGTTCCTAGTGATCAACAAACTTACATCCCAAAGGATATGGGCATAGGTCCATGTTTTGGTATAGCCCCCATATATCGGTACCTCCCGATGTTCGGTATTTTGAGAATTTTAGCTACAAATTTTAGCCGAACTAGCTGTAATTTGCCATTTGAGGTTCTCAGTGGTCATGAAATATCTCCACTAAGCATCGTCAACATAGGTCCATGTTTTGGTATAGCCCCCATATAACGGTACCTCCCGATTTTCGGTATTTTGAGAATTTTAGCCACAATTTTTAACCGAACTATCTGCAATTTGGCATTTAAGGTTCTCTGTGCTCATGAAACATCTCCACCAAACATCGTCAACATAGGTCCATGTTTTGGTATAGCCCCAATATAACGGTACCTCCCGATTTTCGGTATTTTGAGCATTTTAGTTACAATTTTTAACCGAACTAGCTGTAATTTGCCATTTGAGGTTCTCAGTGGACGTAAACCATCCCCACCAAACATCGTCAACATAGGTCCATGTTTTGGTATAGCCCCCCATATAACGGTACCTCCCAATTTCGGTATTTTGAGAATTTTAGCTACAGTTTTTAACCGAAATAGCTGTAATTTGACATTTGAAGTTCTCAGTGGTCATAAAACATCTCCAACGAAACATTGTCAACATAGGGGCATGTTTTGGTATAGCCCCCATATAACGGTATCTCCCGATTTTCGGTATTTTGAGAATTTTAGCTGCAATTTTTAACCGAACTAGCTGTAATGATCGGTATTTTGAGAATTTTAGCTACAATTTTGTCTATTCAAAAATAATCGTCAATATAGGTCCATGTTTTGGTATATCCCCCCATATAACTGTACCTCCTACCTCGGGTATTTCAGTGGTCACGAAATTTCTTCACTAAAATTCGTCAACATGGGTCCATTTTTGAGGGTCTACATTGTTTTGATGAAACTACCCTCAATTTGACTCTTGTAGTTCCCTGCAACTATAAAACTTTTCCGCCAAAAAATTTAAAGGTAGGTTGACTCTTTGATATAGCCCCGTATGTGGTACTTTTCACCTCGCTGAACACATTTTTTTAGATTAGATTAGATAACACTGTGCAACAAAATGGAGGTGAAAGTCTGGGGCACGGAAAATTCCTCTTGGGGAAGAAAGGCCTTGGTGAGTATATTATGAACCCCGAAGGACAGATCCGCCGTGAGTCGAACTTCCGCGTTATGGCGTGATGAAATTTTTGTTAGAGACCCTGTGGGCCATCAGGAATTAGCGTTGTATCTTTGTTCACTGTTACTTAAGTGCTCTACAAAAACAACAAACAAAGATATAATGCTAATTCATGATGGCTTACAGGGTCTCTTGCAAAAACTTCACGCCATAACGCTGAAGTTCTACTCACGGCGCATCTGTCCTTCGGCGTTTTTAATATACACACACCAAGGGCCTTCATCTCCAAAAGGAATTATCTCTGCCACAACATTTGTGTTCCCAGTGTAATTTAAGCAATAGTGGGAGGCAGTCGGAGTCTATCCATTGTCGAAAAGTTGTTCCACCTAAAATTGTAAAAGGACCCTAATTATTCCATTTTAATTAAGACTATTTTATGGTGGAGGGTATAAAAAGTTCGGCACGGCCGAACTTAACGACTTTTTACTTGTTTTTTTTTTTAATTTTACCAACATAGGCTGAGGCTAATGGACACCATAACAGGAGCCGAGGAGTGAAAGCTATTTTGCATTCCTAGAAAATTATCATTATGGTCTTGTAGAGATTTTATTTCATTAGCAGCTGCAGGTGCAATTCGATGCAGAATATTTGTATTGCGACACTGCAACATTGTTAACTTAAGTATGTATTAAGGGAACAATGCGGAATGCTCGGTTGCAATTTCCAGGCCATACAACATCACATTTACAACGGTAGCAAAAGTACCTCTCAGTGTAATGTAGACGACATTTTCTTGGTATTTCTGATATGTAACGCCTCTCTACAAGTGTATTCTGAAGACATGGCGCTAAGTTATGAAACTGGTATGAAGGCTGCACGAAAACTATCTGGCCTAGGCAACACCGCATGTTGCCAGGCGCCATTTGAAAATTTTTTCGGAAAGTTTGATAGTTTTAGCCTAAACGTGCTCATGACAGTTTGTCATACAACCATGTGTTGTGTTGTTTAAAGCGACTTGAAAAAATCTCTTTAAAAAAAATGGAATTTACTTGTGAACATTTTCGTCCGATAATTTTTCACGACGATCGCGGTGCTTCAAACGATGTTTTTTTAGATCGCCACATACGACGAATCTTGGATCTATACTTAGGTCTTCGAAAGCGAGCCAAATCAAACGAAAGTTGTTCATGGGAGAAAACCTTCGAAGCAAATAGTCGCCTGTTTCTTTGGCAAAACTGACCGTGTGGCGACTACACAGCTTGAGAAATGTAGGATGGTTAATACGGAGTATTCACTGCAATTCGTTCGCATAAAATCTCCAAAGAATTCGAAAATCGAACAAGGGAATACGAATTGTTCTGCATCATGACAATTCGAGCTATCACACATTGATTCATACCAACGCCTGTTTGACTGGACAAAACGTGTAACTGATGGGTCATGCACTGTACAGCCCTTACTGGCGATCCAGTGGCTTCATTTAATTCCAGCACATCAAGAAAAAAAGGCGTGGTCTACGATTTTCGTCGCCAGAAAATGCTATAAAGCGTCCAAAAACCATGTTTTGCAATCGTATCAATCAAGCCACAGTAAACAACCCAACACATGGTCGTATGTCAAACTGTCCTGAGTACGCTTAGCCAAAATCTGTCAAAGTTTCCAAAAAATGTGAAATGAGGCCTGGCGATACTGCGTACTGCCTAAGCCAGATCGTAAAGCTGAAAACACATCCAACGTTTGGGTAAAGTTTTGTGTCGTTTTGGCCAATTTTACACTGTTCGGCATGATGCCGAAAAATTTCAAATTCATTTGAAATAAATGCCGGCAAACAGATCCATGCTGGACTTTGGTGCCGGCGTCGCCCTGTTGTTGTTATTTTTTTTCGCAACGCCCAACACAAAACTTTACTCAAACGTTGGATGCGTTTTCAACTTAAGATCGACATAGACAAATCTTGGATCTATGCTTAGGAGCCCGAAACAAAACAGGAATCGACCGAAAGCGAGACAAATCCAACGAAAGTTATTCATGTAAGAAGTACTGATCGTCTGTTTCTTTAGCAAAACTGACTTTGTGACGGCTATACAGCTGGAGCTACATAGGACGGTAATTCTGAGTACTACACTGCAATTTGTTCGCCTGAAGTCTCCTGAGAATTTCGAAAAATGAACAGTAGAAGACCAATCGTTCTGCATCATGACAGTTCGAGTTCTCACACATCGATTCATACCAGCGCCTGTAACCTAGACATTTGATTATTCTTATCTCTAAACCCTTCATTGCCCAAACCAAACAATCCATTGATCAATTAAGAATTTTTTAGTTCGCTTAAAAATTGAATCTAAAATCCTCAAAATACCGAAAACTGCGAGGAGGAGTTTCGGGGCCACTGAAAACCTCAGATGTAAAATTTCAGCTAGTTACGTCAAATATTGTAGCTAAAATTCTCAAACTACTGAAAATGGGGGGGCGGTACATTTATATGGTGTCTATACCAAAACATGGACCTATGTTGACGATTTTTGGTGGATAAGTGACCGCTGAAAACCTCAAGTGTTAATTTACAGCTAGTTCGGTTAAAAATTGTACCTAAAATCCTCAAAAAACCTACAACTGCAGTGTTCTGGATGAAAAAATCAGAAAATAAAAAAGCCGGAGGAATTTTCAAATTAATTTTGCTTGGATACCCCAAGTCCTATTGTAATCGGACTAAAGAAAATATTGTAGCAGTAAAAATTTTGTAGAGGAATTTCACTGCTACAACATTTTCTTTAGCCCGACTACGATAAGACTTGCGGTTTCCAAGCAAAATCATGAAAATTGAAAAAAAACCTAAAAGTGTGAACTTAGACCGCGATTTATTTGAAAATCCCTCCGGCGATTGTTTTTTTGTTTTTTGATTTTTCTCATCTATGAACGTTGTAGTTTCAAAATTCGGAAAAACTTCCCAGATGTAAGCACCTTTCATTTAAAGTTATTTAAGACGCACCGTGTAGACCTGTGGTAACGAGTTTTTCATGGATAAGTTTCGTGACCACTGAAAACATAAAGTGCCAAATTACAGCCAGTTCGGTTAAAATTTTTGGGTAAATATCTGAAAATATCGAAAATCGGGGTTACCGCCATATGGAGCCTATACCAAAACGTGAACCTATCTTCACAATTTTTAGTGCAGAAATTTTATGACCTCTGGAAACTCCAAGGGCCAAATTGGAGCCAATTTGCGCGGAAAATGTAGCTAAAATCCTCAAAAATATTTTATATCGGGGGTACCGTTTTATGGGGGCTATACCAAAACGTAGTCATTTTCTTGAATTTCTTAAAAGTTTTTAGTGGAGAATTTTTTTTGGCCATAGGGAACCTAAAGTATCAAATTTCAGCTAGTTCGGCCAAAAAATTTATCTAAATTCCCCCAAATAACTTAAATCGGGTGATACCGTTATATGGGGGTTATACCAAAACGTGGTCCTATATACCACATCTTCGAACTTAACCTGCCTATGGAAAACTGACACTCGGGTGAAAACATTTAGCGTTCTATCTCAATTATTGCGGACGCTTTAGTGATTACAAGTGACGGATAGGACAGACGGACATGGCTAGATCGTCTTAGAATTTTATTCTGATGAAGAAGGGTATAAAAACAAGTAAGGAAGTATCAGTCTGCTGTGCTGTTTTTATTTATGACCTCAGCCTCGGACATAAAGAAAATAAGTAGACACAATAAATGTATTTCTCACCTTTAAGGGTGGCCGAGTGGACCGATATGGCTTCTAAACTGATACCCAAACTGGCTCAAAGGACGGACAAGGCTTAATGGACCCTAAATTATCAAATTTCGTTATTTGTGGTCTAACATAATTTTTTCGATGAGACACAATTTAGCTTAAAGGCTGAGGCTTACAATTGGCGTAGCACACTCCTCTTCATCCTTCCACTTTCGCGGTGCTCTATAAACTGCCGGTTAAAATAATACATGCACCTCTAGGGATCTGTCACAATTATCCAAAGCGTTGGGCCCACATGGAATCTCAATGTTAATGCTTAAGCAACTTAATAAGTGTCCTCAATCTATCGCTATCTAACCATGTTGTACCAGAAGCCTGGGTAGCTCGGAGGGTGGTTCCCCGTACAGAAGCCGGGCAATGCCAGCAGAGGCGAATCGTACAGGCTAATGAAATTCAGAAAATTTAGCATCCCTGGCATGATCTTGCGAGCAGGCTTCCCCCGCCCAGGCATTTCAGAACAGGTCTTCATGATCTGTAGAGAGGTCCAAAGGTACACATGAGAACCTCAAGATTAACGAGCCTATCAGGCAGGCTTGAATAGCATTTATACTAACACAGTTCGGCAGTACAAAAGTGCAGTGTGAATGCTTATCCATCGCAGCCGAAGAATGCAAGCTGCCAAGGTAAATACCCAACACATGCCCTGATCAATCACCATGACCGACACTCGACATTTGTTTATGGGGTTATGGTCAATTAGTGAGCACGAAAAAAAAATGTTTGTACCCTCAGACTTTAGGCTAGTAAGGGTATATACACTTAGATACGACCAAAAATGTGCCTTAATAACGGTTTTAGGCCCCAAGTATGTTTGGACGAAATTGGTTTCAGACAATTTGGAGTCGATTTAGCCATGACCGTCCGTCTGTCTAAACGGATAAACGGATTCGAACCAAATTTTGGGTATCGTAATATTTTGTCCATATCGGTTCACTCCTTCGGGTACCTCCCCGCAAAATTTCAAAATTTATCTGTAGAATGGTGTGAACGATAACTCTTGAAGGGAGCAATCGATTTGGTCCACACTTTGTACAAGGTATTATTCCTTCCAGATATATATCGGGTTCGAAAATGGTCCACTCCTTCGGGTACCTCCCACACAAAATTCGGATAAAGTGAAGTTAAAGAGCTCGTCTCGGATCACTTTGAAATTTGTTTCAATAAGTTGTCCTTGCGGCTCCCTTTACGACGGTACAATTTTTTTCTTGTGCAAGTCCATACTTCCTGAGAAAGTTCCAAGAAACCCTGACGGCACCAACCAAAATGGCCAATACGCAGGATAATTCTCTCAGGGTGTTTCTGATTGGTGCAGACTTTGCACATCATATTATTTCATCCAGTCATATATCAGGTTGGAATATGGATTATATCGGTCCACTTCTTCGGGTACCTCCCGCACAAAATTCGGATAAAGTAAAGTTTAAGAGCACCTCTCGGATAGTCTTGAATTTTCATTTTGTAGTTTGTCCTTGCGACTCCCTTTATGACGGTACAATTTTTTTCTTGCGCAATTCCATACTTCATGAGATATTGGCCTAAAAGCTTCAAGAAACCCTGACGGCACCAACCAAAATGGCAAATCCGCAAGATAATTCTCGCAGGGACTTTCTGATTATTGTGTGCACATCGTTTATTTTATCCAGTCATGTGTTAGGTTGGAATATGGACTATATCGCTCCACTCCTTCGGATACCTCCCATGCAAGATTCTGAAAAAGTGAAGTTTAAGAGCTTTTCTCTCATCGTTTTGATTCTTTTTTCAGTAGGTTGTTCTGGCGGCGTCTTTTACCACGGTAAACATTTTTTCGGAGTAAGTCAATACTTCATGAAATAATGGCCTAAAAGCTCCAAAATACTAAAATGGATTTAATTAATTCTCTTTCGAGTTGAAAAATGGATATTGTGCAAGATAACTCTAAAACTTTTTCAAACATTTCTTCCAAACTTAGTTTAACATAATTAAATATTTTGAGTCTTTTATGAAAAAGCTTGGTTACTAAAAACGTTTCATATATGTCAATGATTGGTGTAGCCCCACATTACGGTACCTACAGATTTTAAAGCAAACTCGTGATACAAAATCAAAATATATTATACATACGGCATAATTACTGTATTTGGTTTATTATTATTTCTCCCTTTCTCAATGGCTGAAAGTATTTAAGTTTCGACTGAATCTGTTTTACATTTTTCAGTTTTATTACATTCATATGTATGTATAATTTGTTCATTAAACATAACGCTTCAAAGGCTTAACCTCTCTCTCTCTCTCTTTTTAATTGTGCAAAATTACCCACTCAAATAAAGAAATAAAATTGCTTTCTTTAGAACACTCTTGAAACCACTTTTAATATGAACTGCCTCGACCCTTTTCCAACTACAAGCACAGGTAATTTTCTTCTTTTCTCTCTGTGTTAAAGCATTTCCTTGCAATCTTACAACAACAAAAGAAACCTTCATGTAAAGATAGATAATGGCCTCATAAAGGAACAAAACATACAACAACTTGACAGTTGTTATTTCGTTACAACTTTTTGCTCAATTATTCTTAGCTTATGGTTGAACACACACCATTCGCCAAATACAGTAAATAATGGCTACAATAACAACAACAACTATAATAGCAACAATGTAAGTCATTTAGAACAGCAGTAAAAATTTCCTGCAGCAACTGGTGAATATCGTGAAATGCATTTTCAAAATCCCGTATCCGCCATTCATGACATAAACTGTTTGGTTGCTTGTGTGTGAACGTGAGTTGGGGAAAGCGTGTTTGGGAAGGATAGCAAGCATTTGAAATGTCAGAACTGTTGACAATATCTGCATATCCGCATCCGTTAGCAATGCAAGTGGCATTATAAGTTTATGTGTGTGTGTTTTATGTGAAAGCATTATGTGTGGGGGCTTAACTATAAACTGACACATACATACATAGTTTGCATAATCAGCAGTGGAACAATAAAAGCTTTTGAGAAATCTTTCAGTTTACAAATTATGTGCATATATGCAATAGTTGACAAACTTTGTTTATGACACAATGAAGTAACAGTAGATTAGCGCTGTCGCAAGTTCAAATAGAGTTTCTGTACATAGTAACGGCGTATGCTTTTCCTTCTAAAAGGGCAGCGAATTATAGAAGACAATTGTATTGTCGTCTTGAAAGTTTTCGTCATTTTTGTCGTGGGCTAAATACTTATACTTATACTTATACTTATACTTATACTTATACTTATACTTATACTTATACTTATACTTATACTTATACTTATACTTATACTTATACTTATACTTATACTTATACTTATACTTATACTTATACTTATACTTATACTTATACTTATACTTATACTTATACTTATACTTATACTTATACTTATACTTATACTTATACTTATACTTATACTTATACTTATACTTATACTTATACTTATACTTATACTTATACTTATACTTATACTTATACTTATACTTATACTTATACTTATACTTATACTTATACTTATACTTATACTTATACTTATACTTATACTTATACTTATACTTATACTTATACTTATACTTATACTTATACTTATACTTATACTTATACTTATACTTATACTTATACTTATACTTATACTTATACTTATACTTATACTTATACTTATACTTATACTTATACTTATACTTATACTTATACTTATACTTATACTTATACTTATACTTATACTTATACTTATACTTATACTTATACTTATACTTATACTTATACTTATACTTATACTTATACTTATACTTATACTTATACTTATACTTATACTTATACTTATACTTATACTTATACTTATACTTATACTTATACTTATACTTATACTTATACTTATACTTATACTTATACTTATACTTATACTTATACTTATACTTATACTTATACTTATACTTATACTTATACTTATACTTATACTTATACTTATACTTATACTTATACTTATACTTATACTTATACTTATACTTATACTTATACTTATACTTATACTTATACTTATACTTATACTTATACTTATACTTATACTTATACTTATACTTATACTTATACTTATACTTATACTTATACTTATACTTATACTTATACTTATACTTATACTTATACTTATACTTATACTTATACTTATACTTATACTTATACTTATACTTATACTTATACTTATACTTATACTTATACTTATACTTATACTTATACTTATACTTATACTTATACTTATACTTATACTTATACTTATACTTATACTTATACTTATACTTATACTTATACTTATACTTATACTTATACTTATACTTATACTTATACTTATACTTATACTTATACTTATACTTATACTTATACTTATACTTATACTTATACTTATACTTATACTTATACTTATACTTATACTTATACTTATACTTATACTTATACTTATACTTATACTTATACTTATACTTATACTTATACTTATACTTATACTTATACTTATACTTATACTTATACTTATACTTATACTTATACTTATACTTATACTTATACTTATACTTATACTTATACTTATACTTATACTTATACTTATACTTATACTTATACTTATACTTATACTTATACTTATACTTATACTTATACTTATACTTATACTTATACTTATACTTATACTTATACTTATACTTATACTTATACTTATACTTATACTTATACTTATACTTATACTTATACTTATACTTATACTTATACTTATACTTATACTTATACTTATACTTATACTTATACTTATACTTATACTTATACTTATACTTATACTTATACTTATACTTATACTTATACTTATACTTATACTTATACTTATACTTATACTTATACTTATACTTATACTTATACTTATACTTATACTTATACTTATACTTATACTTATACTTATACTTATACTTATACTTATACTTATACTTATACTTATACTTATACTTATACTTATACTTATACTTATACTTATACTTATACTTATACTTATACTTATACTTATACTTATACTTATACTTATACTTATACTTATACTTATACTTATACTTATACTTATACTTATACTTATACTTATACTATTGGAGTGGACTCCTTAGCGTACCTTTCCCACAAAAGTTGATTATTTCTGTTTAAATGAAGCTTAGGGACCTTTCTAAGATCCTTTGGAAATGTAAAGCGTTGTTACTCCTTGTGGTCCTGTTCCTGCTTCCTAAAATAAGGGTGCAAAACTCTTGGTGATCAACTGAAATGACTGGAAGATGCGCCATCTATCGAAATGAAATTACTCTCAAAATAAGATTTACTTGCAAAATGGACAATGCCGATGCATTCCTTCATGTGCCTCCTCCTCAATACTTTTGAGCTGTATGACTTTTGTGGACATGACTAAGTCAACTCCAAATTGTCTGAAACGGATTTCGTCCAAACATACTGGGGGTCTAAACCATATTTTGATTTTGGTCGTATCAAAGTGTATACAACTCTTTAGCCTAAAGGCTGGGGGTATAATTAGGCCAAGCAAGTAAAAACAGTATTAGTCGTCTGAATCAGATCGATCCAACGATTAGAAATATTTTTGTCGCACCTTTTCATACAAGTGGGACCACTGTGCACAGTGGTTACTTAGTTGTCAGCAAAGCCAACTGATTTTCTTTTGCTTGTTTCTATCTATCTCTCTCTATTTAATTTTTATTTTGCCAAATATCACTTTCAAATTAATGAACTGTGGAATAAAAAGTGTTTGTTTTCAACAAAATCCCATAAAATGCAGGTTTTTCTTAAGCTCTGTGCAAAAATTTTGCCTTTATTGACTGCATCGATGGCACGTCATCCATGTTGTTGCCTAAAGACGTATTTCTTTTGAAACAACAAAGGGACCATTAAACCAACTATATAAGGCAAAAAGAAAAGGAGTAAAAGTTGTGCAGAACATTTTACCTCCACTCAATTTTATCGTCATTTTCATTGCAAAAATAACTCTGACAAGCAAAATGTGTTTTTCATTTGTTTTTTGTGTGTGTGGGCTTTTTGTTGGGTTTGACATTCAAAAATGCAAAATACCACATTTAAACTTGAAGCCGACACTGAAACAAATTTTGATATTGAAAATATTGTTGTATCGTTTCTTTGCATTTTGCAAAGAGGAAACTTTGGTTTTCATAATTAATTACAAGCAAATTATATTTATGCTGGAGCATATGGAACTTCGTTCTCAATACCGAGATAGTACTAGACCATTTGCCGAAACCGCAATGATAAAGAAAGATTAGTTGGCTACCCTTGGATATCAAATGTTATTAATTCGACACCTCGTTGGATAACTCATCAGCTTAATCTTGGCTTACATTCCCAGCCCAGTACCAACACATTTGTGAAAGTGGTCTTGTGCTATTTTCAGACTCCATAGTTCCAGTTCATTTTCATATGCTTGAGGATAAATGTAAACGGCTGTAAAGAAAAATCTACTCTTGCCCATTAAGATGTGTGGTGCGAAATGGTTTTTATTTTTTATTTAAAAATATACAGACAAAATATTTCTATCAGTGTAGGTGTTATGCAGTGTGATGAAATATAAAATATACGAGTGAATAATAATGCATTGATAAATTTTATGCGAATTTTACTACTGTGTTATTCGATGAATTTTATTTTCTGTGCAATTATTTATACATTATTCAAACAAATAATTGTAATATATGTAGTTCATATCATTTCCTTATTTTTCCATAATCGATTTTATCGATGGTGGTATGCTGAAAGTCACTATCAATTGATAGGTTTTTCTCGATATTATCGGGCAAAATGTCATGTAATGTTAAGTAATTCCTCTAATTATTCTTGATGATCTCAGTTCAAACTTTAATAACTGCACAGTTTTGTTAAAACAACAAGATTATGAATTTTGTTGTCTTTGATGTGTAAATTTTTAGCTAATCTACACAACACAATGCCACTAAAGATATTTTAAGTCTGTGGCTGAAACTTCAAATAGCCAATGAGAGATTTTCAGGTGGTAATACATCGAGGAATGTGAAACTAAGCAGTAGCTTAAGCATTTATGGAGTTTTTTGTTTCTACTCACGTGTTTACGATTTAAGAAACGATTTCACAAGTGAATCACAAATTGAAATATAAAAATACACGCTGTTTTATAAGATTACAAGTCTACAATGTATAATACCGGAAAAAAACAAATTTGCTTTTTTTGTATTAATTTCAGTGGTCTTGTTGGTGCACTTAAATTCTGTCTCTGTTGGTATCATTCTCTCTTATTTTATGGTTTATTACCATCCAACTTGAGTTCATTCCGCACTGTAAAAAAAAAACTTTCAAATTATTATCACTCACAGATTTGGCAATGGTGCTTTGGCGATTTTCACACTGTCGTTGCTTATTATAAAAAAAACAACAACAAAAGAAAAGCGGAGCAGGGTACGTAGCAAAAGCCGGGTGACTTCGTACGAGCCTTTACTTGTGTTTGGTGCCCTTGTGTATAAAACCTTAAGGGGATTACGATGAAATGTTCTTTGGTGTACACTGTTGCATATAGTTGATGAAATATTTTACAATTCTGTATATCATACGCACCAATGTCTTTAATGCAATTGTGAAGCAAACACCATTCATGTTTACGTTACGTTTTGCTCATGTTTTCTGGAGGGATCGAAATAATAATTTGAAACACCACACACGGTGCTCTTGAACCAACTTTAAATGAAAGGAGCTTACACCTGGGAATTTTTTACGGATTCTAAAACTAGAATGTTCATAGCTGAGAAAAAAATTACTGGAGCGCTTTAAAAAAGAAAACGCGGTCCAAGTTGACATTTTTAGGGGTTTTTAGGCTTTTACGATTTTGCTGGGAAATTCATAGCTGAGAAAAAAATTACTGGAGCGCTTTAAAAAAGAAAACGCGGTCCAAGTTGACATTTTTAGGGGTTTTTAGGCTTTTACGATTTTGCTGGGAAATCACAAGCCCTATCAAAATGGAGCTAAAGCAGATGTTGTAGCAGTGAAAATTCTCTACACGATTGTCATTTATGATATTTTCGTAGGTTTTACCATTTTTGATATATAGAAGTTTCGATAAGACTTACCGTTTTCAAGCAAATCGCGTAAACCTAAGAAAACAACGTAAATATGTGACTTGAACATCTATATCTCAAAAAATTGTTAAACCCAGGAACAAATCTTAACGTTAATTCTCTAGAGAACTTTCACAGCTACAACATTTTCTTTAGCCCCATTTTGATAGTACTTGCAGTTTCCAAGCAAAATCGCGAAAACCTAAAACTGTGAACTTTAACTGCGATTTACTTAAAAATCCTTCCAGCGATTTTTTTTTTGTTTTTGGATTTTTCTCATCTATGAACATTGCTGTTTCAGAATCTGCCAAAAACTTCCCTGGTGTAAGCGGTTTTTATTTAAAGTTAGTTAAGGCGCAATGTACATGACACTGTTTTATAGGGAGGCGATAAAATCAGCGAATTGTCCCAATTTGAACTTCTATATCTAAAAAATGGCAAAACCTACGAAAGTATCATAAAGGTCAATCTTGTAGAGAATTTTTACTGTTACAACATTTTCTTTGGTTCCATTTTGATAGGGCTTGCGGTTTCACAGCAAAATCGTGAAACCCTAAAACACCCCTAAAAAGGTGAACTTTTACCGCGATTTATTTAAAAAGCGCTCCGACGATTTTTTTTATTTTTCTCATCTATGAACATTGTAGATTCAGAACACGCAAAAACTTCCCAGGTATAAGTTCCTTTTAGTTAAAGTTGGTTCAAGAACACCGTGCAACAATATGTACGTTCACTTTTTCAAAGGTCGTTGACAACATTTGGGGTTAGGCTATTTAAGTTTTTTTAATCTTTTTTGCTTTTCAATAAAGTCAGGTTTAATCCCATAAACCACCCTAATTTATTAATGACGGTGTTTACCAAGGGGTATTGCAGGAAAGAGTATCGTTTCGGATCTCGCCACAGAGACCCTTGTTTCTTGTTTTTCAACAAGGAATTGTGTCACTTGTTCTATCAAATAGATACGCCCCCAAAGAAAAACTCTGATTGAGAATTTCTTTGCCACTACCTAAACTCGAACAACTTCTCTTGCAAACAAAACTAAATGTTTCCCACTGTCGTCATCTCGAATAAAACGCCAACCCTCCTATAAATAAATAAAAGGGCAACACTTGTCTTTTGTTTTTATACCCTACACCACTATGTGGTAAGGGGTATTATGTGTTAGTGCATTTGTATGTAACATACAAAAGGAAGCGAGATAGACCCATAGTTCCTTCTAGGGATATACATAGAATCACTTTCAGAGTCGATTTATGCATGTCCGTCCGTCCGTCCGTCCGTCCGTCCGTCCGTTCGCAACATACAGGTCGCATTTCTTGACCGATTTCGCTGAAAATTGGGGAATACCATTTTTTTAGCCGTCGGAAGATCAAGTTCGAAGATGGGATATATCGGTCCACGATTTGGTATAGCCCCCATATAACGGTACCCCCCGATTTACGGTATTTTGACGTTTTCAGCTACATTTTCAGACCGATTTGGCTATAATTTGACATTTAGGGTTCTTAAGTGTCAATAAACATATATAACAAAACTTGTGGACATAGGTCCACGTTTTGGTATAGCCCCCATATAACGGTACCCCCCGATTTGCGGTATTTTGCAGAGTTCGAAAATAAACAGTACACTAACATAGTGTACCGCTCCGAGAACAGTATCACTAAAATATTTTTAGCGTTAGTGTTCCGGAACACAAACACTAAAAAATATTTTAGTGATACTGTTCCGGAGCACAACGATAAACGTAGTGTACCACTTTTTGGTACACTAAAAACGTTGGGTACCGCAGTCGGAACACTAAAAATCGTAGTGCTCCGCAGTCGGAGCACTAAAAATCGTAGTGCTCCACAGTCGGAACACTAAAAATCGTAGTGCTCCGCAGTCGGAACACTAAAAATCGTAGTGTTCCGCAGTCGGAGCACTAAAAAATCGTTGTGTACCACATGTCGGAACACTAAAAAATAACGTAATGATAATGTACCACAGACGAGTTTATTATGATTTGCGAGGAAAATTAAATATTTATAATTTTTGAGATAAGCACAAATTAAGACATAACAACTCAGATACACCTCTTAAATCCATGTGTGTATACATATTAATTAATAACATTGGGAACTTAAGTAGAAAATATGAAAAACATTGATTCGTTTGTTTTACAATGGCGCACTACAAATTGTAGTGTTCTGACTGTGGATAGATTTATTATGATTTGTGAAGAAATTAAATATTTTATAATTTTTTTTAAATAAATACAAATTAAAAAATAAAATTTAATAGAACACGTGAAAAACGCCTGATTTGATTTTTGGGCAATGGATCGTAGTGTTCGGCTGCGGAGCACTAAAAATCGTAGAGTTCAGACTGCCGGATCACTAAAAATTTTAGTGTTCCGACTGCCGGATCTCTTAAAATCGAAACAATGGAACAATAAAAATCGTAGTGTTCGGCTGCGGAATACTAAAAATCGTAGTGTTCCGACTGCCGAATCACTAAAAATCGTAGTGTTCCGACCGCCTGATCACTAAAAATTTTAGTGTTCCGACTGCCGGATCACTAAAAATCGTAGAGTTCAGACTGCCGGATCACTAAAAATTTTAGTGTTCCGACTGCCGGATCTCTTAAAATCGAAACAATGGAACAATAAAAATCGTAGTGTTCGGCTGCGGAATACTAAAAATCGTAGTGTTCCGACTGCCGAATCACTAAAAATCGTAGTGTTCCGACTGCCTGATCACTAAGATTGTAGTGTTCCGACTGCCGGATCTCTAAAAATCGAAACAATGAACAAAAAAAATCGTAGTGTTCCGACTGCCGGATCTCTTAAAATCGAAACAATGGTACAATAAAAATCGTAGTGTTCAGCTGCGGAGTACGAAAAATCGTAGTGTTCCGACTGCCGGATCACTAAAAATCGTAGTGTTCCGACCGCCTGATCACTAAAAATTGTAGTGTTCCGACTGCCGGATCACTAAAAATCGTAGTGTTCCGACTGCCTGATCACTAAAAATTGTAGTGTTCCGACTGCCGGATATCTAAAAATCGAAACAATGAACAAAAAAATCGTAGTGTTCCGACTGCCGGATCTCTAAAAATCGACTGCCGGATCACTAAAAATTTTAGTGTTCCGACTGCCGGATCTCTTAAAATCGAAACAATGGAACAATAAAAATCGTAGTGTTCGGCTGCGGAGTACTAAAAATCGTAGTGTTCCGACTGCCGAATCACTAAAAATCGTAGTGTTCCGACTGCCTGATCACTAAGATTGTAGTGTTCCGACTGCCGGATCTCTAAAAATCGAAACAATGAACAAAAAAAAATCGTAGTGTTCCGACTGCCGGATCTCTTAAAATCGAAACAATGGTACAATAAAAATCGTAGTGTTCAGCTGCGGAGTACTAAAAATCGTAGTGTTCCGACTGCCGGATCACTAAAAATCGTAGTGTTCCGACTGCCGGATCTCTAAAAATCGAAACGCTGTTAATTATAATTTCTGAGGAAAATTAAATATTTTATGGGTAATAAATAAAATAGAAAAAATAAATATTTTATGGGTAATAAATAAAATGCACGTGTTTTAAATTAGTTACAAACGTTGAGAGCTTTAGTAGAAAATTAGAAAAAAAACATCATCATTAATTGATGAATATTGTTTCTTGTACAA
Source organism: Musca autumnalis (assembly GCF_047663935.1). NCBI lineage: Eukaryota > Metazoa > Arthropoda > Insecta > Diptera > Muscidae > Musca > Musca autumnalis. Next base: position 65,835,539 of record NW_027411977.1, on the reverse strand, counting down.
ATGGCAACAGGTACAATTTCCCCAAAATAATAAGTGTGTGGTTGTATTTATCCCGAAATCATAAAGTTGACTTTAAATGTACATTCCTACTTGCGGAAAATCAGCACATTCTCATTGAGTGATATTGTTTGTTGTACAAATATCAACAGGTACAATTTCCCCAAAATAATAAGTGTCTTCAAACCTACAAGTCTACTTGGGAAAATCCACATACTTTCTTCAACTGCATTCACTGAGGAATTTTGTTTTTGATACAAAAAGTTACAGGTACAATTTCCGCAAACATTGTGTTGTTATCAATATTTTCCGATCCTTATTTCTTTTGTTCACATTAAAAAAATTAAGTAATTCATGAAGATCAAGAAGACAATTTTTATACGAATATGTACATCTTAATGACACTAAGTATTGTTATTCTGATACGTATATACTGAGCGTCTAAATGTGCAACCACAGTAACGTGTAATATATTAGATTATATGTAACAAAAATGTAATAGAGTTTTATAAAAATTTGTACCGCATACATCTTGTCATATTTTCTACTAACGTTCTCAAATTTTTTAACTAATTTTAAGTACATGAATATAACATGCTTATCTTAATTTGTATTTATTAATTTTTACTTGACCCAAAAGTCATCAAATATTTAATTTTCCTCATAAATCGTAATAAACAGATGATTACCTAAACGTCGAACAGTAAAATTTTTACTGCTTCATTGTCCAAAAACCAGTCTGATGTTTTTCACATTTCCTACTAATTTTTATTTCTTAATTTGTATTTATTAAAAAAAAAACATAAAATATTAAATTTTCCTCAAGAATCAAAATAAACTCATGTGTGGTACATTACCTTATTGTATTGCACGTGGTACACTACGATTTTTAGTGCTCCACAGTCGAACACTACAATTTTTTGTGCTCCATTGTCTAAAAATCAAATCAGATGTTTTACACAGTTTCTTCATATTATTAATTATTAGAAAATAATTTAATAAATAATTTATTAAATAATAAATAAATACATATTTATTTATTCTAAAAACATAAAATATTTAATAAACACATAATAAACAGACGATTATCTTAACATTATTATTAGTATTTCGGCTCGTGGTACGCTACGATTTTTAGTGCTCCGACAGTCGGAACACTACGATGTTTAATGTTCTGCAGTCGATCACTGCGATTTTTAGTGCTCCATTGTCCAAACACCAAATCAAACATACATGGATGTAACGTTTTGTCTTAATTTTTATTAATCAAATTTAACCAAATATTTAATTTTTCTAAGAAAGCATAATTCCTTTGTTATTTTTTAGTGTTCCAACACGTGGTGCACTACGATTTTTAGTGCTCCGACAGTCGGAACACTAACATTGTCCAAAAACCAAATCAGATGTTTTACACATTTTCTTTTAATTTTTATTTATTAAAAAAAATATATATAATATTTAATTTCCTCAGAAATCATAATAAATTAATACATGGTCCATTAACTTATAGTTTCAAAACGTGGTACAAAACGATTTTTATTGCTCCGGCACTACGATCTTTGTGCTTCATTCCACAAAAACTAAATATTGTTTTTTCATAATTTTGACCAAATTTTGCAATGTGTTTAACTAATTTAAACATACATGGATGTAACAGTTTATCTTAATTTTTATTTGATCAAATTTAACCAAATATTTAATTTTGCTAAGAATGATTGATATGATTTTTAGTGATCCGGCAGTCGGAACACTAAAATTTTTAGTCCTCCGCAGTCGGATCACTAAAATTTTTAGTGCTCCGCAGTCGGAACACTACGATTTTTAGTGCTCCGGCATGCGGTACACTACGATTATCGTTGTGTTCCGGTACAGTATCACTAAAAAATTTTTTAGTGTTTGTGTTCCGGAGCGGTACACTATCGTAGTGTACCTATCCACCTTGGTACGGTACAGAACGGTACGGTACGATACCATAGTGTTTATTTTCGAACACTGGTATTTTGACGTTTTTAGCTACATTTTCAGACAGATTTAGCTATAATTTGACATTTAGGGTTCTTAAGTATCAATAAACTTATGTAACAAAAGTTGTGGACATAGGTCCACGTTTTGGTATAGCCCCCATATAACGGTACCCCCCAATTTACGGTATTTTGACGTTTTTAGCTACATTTTCAGACCGATGTAGCTATAATTTAACATTTAGGGTTCTTAAGTTTCAATAAACTTATATAACAAAAGTTGTGGACATAGGTCCACGTTTTGGTATAGCCCCCATATAACGGTGCCCCCCGATTTACGGTGTTTTGATGTTTTTAGCTACATTTTCAGACCGATATAGCTATAATTTGACATTTAGGGTTCTTAAGTGTCAATAAACTTATATAACAAAAGTTGTGGACATAGGTCCACGTTTTGGTATAGCCCCCATATAACGGTACCCTCCGATTTGCGGTATTTTGACGTTTTTAGCTACATTTTCAGACCGATGTAGCTATAATTTGACATTTAGGGTTCTTAAATGTCAATAAACTTATATAACAAAAGTTGTGGACATAGGTCCACGTTTCGGTATAGCCCCCATATAACGGTACCCCCCGATTTACGGTATTTTGACAGTTTTAGCTACATTTTCAGACCGATTTAGCTATATTTTGACACTTAGGGTTCTTAAGTGTCAATAAACTTATATAACCAAACTTGTGGACATAGGTCCACGTTTTGGTATAGCCCCCATATAACGGTACCCCCGATTTGCGGTGTTTTGACGTTTGTAGCTACATTTTCAGACCGATGTAGCTATAATTTGACATTTAAATTTATTAGGTCTATAAATAAATGTACCAAATTATATCGAAATCGGTTCAGATTTGGATATAGCTCCCATATATTTTTCCGCCGATTTGGCGTATTTGCTGCACCAAACACGCTATATACGTCCGATTTTGATGAAATTTTGAATGTGTAACTGAATTCGGTCTCAAAATAAATGTCCCAAACTACTACAAATCGGTTCATATTTGGATATAGCTCCCAAATATATTTTCGGCCGATTTGACGTATTTGCTGAAAACACGCTATTTACGTGCAATTTTGATGAAATTTGGAATGTGTGACTGAATTTAGTCTAGAAATAAGTGTAACAACTTATATCGAAATCGGTTCAGATTTGGATATAGCTCCTATGTATATTTTCGCCCGCTCTATCTAATTTTGATGAAATTTGGGATGTGTATATATATGTATATAAATCAGTTCAAATTGATACATATCTCCTATATTTTACATATTCACAGTGGTGTAGGGTATCATATAGTCGGCCCCGCCCGACTATGATCCTTTCCTTACTGGTTTTATTTTGTTCTTATGTCTTTTGTTAAACTTGAGTTACGTTGTGGTAATTTATCTTAAGACATAACGGCAAAAAATTGTTTTTTTTGCCAGGAATTTATTATAATATATATATAATTGCTCCACAACATCCCATAGGGACAAGGAGGACTTCTCTCATATCAATGAGTGCAACCCGATTCATATTAGCTCAATGATATGGGACTTACAGTTTATCGCCGAGTCCGAACGGCGTGTCTAAGACACCACTTTTGTAGAGAAGTTTTACATGGCTGAAATACTCAGGAAATGTCGCCAACATTACTGAGGGGTATTTTGCCACCGTTGAGAAGTGTTTTGATGTTGCCTGGCCGGGGAATCGAACCCACGACCTTATGTGTGCAAGGCGGGTGTGCATACCATTGCACCAGGAATTTATTAGTTGGAAAAAATAAATGTAAATAATTGCGGTTTTAACAGTTTTTGTTATTTCATTCAAATAATAAGAAAACAGAAACATGTTGGAAATTGTAATTGAAAGATACACAATTTAGGCTGATACAAATCCTAGAGGAAATAACAGGCACCATGATAGGATTATAATTTACTTATGCACCTCCTTTAGGCCTTCTTCAGCTCAACATTGCACATACCTTCCCGTTATGTAAACTGGGAATCTATGTACGCCCAACATTCGTAAAAAATTGTTAGCTAACAGGTGCAGTTTAAAACAACCATCTATAACAACAATTACATTACTACCCATTATCTTTATTAGATGTACCTACGTAAAGTCTTCAAAATAATGATTTGAATTGAATATTATGAACTTTTTAGGTGAACCTGTGCATATACTCGTATGATGTTCTTCACCCCCAAACATGGTATTTCTCAAACCAATGTTTGGTTATTGTTGTATGGTGAAATTAACGTTATCCAATAAAATTTCTACGTTACGAGTAAGCCGTTTGCTTCACAACACTTTCGCCGTCTAACAAACTAAAACATATTTAGCATATTAATTATAATAATAATTATAATACAGATAAATTGCCGAGATAAACCAAAAACATAATTGAATGTCATCTCTGAAAAATATTTATCTGCGCGACAATATGGAATAGCTCTGCATAAATTTCATGTTTAACACTTTGTTAATAAAACAAGCTGTATGGCATGACGACATTACTTGCCACAGCATCATGATAATAATTCTCTTGTGGCTTATCAGATTTACATATACAAAAATTTATATTTCGTGGAGAAAAACAATTTTATGCATTTGACACTAATAGTGTCACCTGGACTCACCTGATAAGAACTTGAGTATATTACATTAAATACATACACATGAACATTTATGTGTACAAGTGAACATGGGATTTATACTTGAGAAAACTCCAAAAGACAAGTGGTTTTAATGATGATGGTTGAAGGATGTAAAACAAAATTTCCATGAAATACAAATTTCCCGAGAAAACAACTTTAATATCTCTCATGCATATTGTTTACACATTAAACGAGGACTGAAGGACATTTTTTATAAAGACAATTTTTATAAGAATATTATCTCCACAAATAAGATTCAACCAACAACATACGATAGTTATTATACCCAAGGCTAACGAGGGTATATGTACTTTAACAGGATCAAAAATGTGCCTCGCTTTTTTGGAACGCAATAACGCTAAAATTTTACACCCGAGTGTCGGTTTACCCATAGGCGGTTTACCCATAGGCAGGTCAAGTTCGATGGGCTATATTGGTCCACGATTAAAGGTATACATTTTCTGCCCAATTTGGCGCTTGGAGTTTCAAGAGGTCCAAAAACTTCTGCATCTAAGATGGTGGAGATAAGTCCAAGTTTTGGTATAAGCCCCATATAACGGTACCTACCGATTTAAAGTATGTTGAGGCTTTTACTTACATTTTCTGACCGCATTTGCGGAAATTTGACATTTGAGATATCCAATGACCAAACAACTTCTCCACTAAAAATTGCCAAGATAGGTCCACGTTTGGGTATAGCCAGGATATAACGATACCTCCCGATTTAAAGCATGTTGTGGCTTTTAGTTAAATTTTCTGACCGCATTTGCAGAAAATTTGATATTTGATGTTCCCACTGACCAAAAAAAGTCTCCACTAAAAATTACCAAGATTGGACCACATTTTGGTACCTCCCTATTTAACGTATTTTGGGAATTTTAGCTAAGCTTTTTTTTACCGACTAGCTGTAATTTGACATTTGAGGTTCTCAGAGATACCGAAACTTCTCCATCAAAAATCATTAATATAGGTCCATCTTTTGGAATAGCCCCCATATAACGCTTTCCCCGATTTTCGGTATTTTTAGCATTTTAACTACAATTTTTAACCGAACTTGCTGTAATTTGACACTTGAGGTTTTCAGTGATCACGAAACTTTTACACCAAAAATCGTCAACAATATGTCCATGTTTTGATATATCCCCCATATAAAGGTACCAACAGATTGAAGACATTTTTAGACGCTAAAAATATTTTTATTATTTCTAAGATACGAGGTTGAGAAAGTAAAGCATCGATACACACTTTCATACGGGCAAAATTTGCCTCATTGAAATAATGGTTTTAGACCCCAAGTATGTTTGGACGAAATCCCTTCCAGACCATTTGGATTCGATTTAGCCATGTCCGCCCGTCTGTTTGTCCTGCTGGAGCGCAAGATAACTCTCGAACAGATCTGCCGCTTCGGTCCAAAATTTGGCTTTGGTAACATTAAGTCCAAACTTAGTTTAAGTTCGAAGATGGGTTGTATCCCACACAAAATTTCAGAAATGTTCAGTATAGGACCTGCTCTCAAACCGCTTTGTTTTTTGTTGTAACAATTTGTATTCACTGCCCAAAAATTTCATCAAGGGCAAGTCCATACTTCCTGAATGGTGCAAAAAAACCCTACGGTACCGTGTGTAGTGGTTGGAGCGCAGGATAACTCTAGTACGGATCTGCCGATTCGGTCCAAAACGTAGCCTTCATAATATTTTGTCCAAATATTGTTTAAGTTCGAAGCCATATCGGTCCACTCCTTCAGGTACCTCCCCCACAAAAGTTTAAAAATGTTCGAAAAATTATGCGAACGATAACTTTTGAAGGAAGTGGCCGATTTGGTCCATACTTTCCACATCCTAATATTCCTTCCAGATATAGATCAGGTTCGAGTATGGACAATTTGTGTCCACTCCTTCGGGTACCTATCACACAAAATTTCGGATAAGTTCACTTTAAAACCTACTCTAGAATCACTTTGATTTTTGTTGAAGCAACTTGGATTCGCTGCCTCAATTACGACGGTGACAGTTTTTTTTTCAGGGGAAAGTCCATACTTCTTGAGAAAACAGCACGAAAAGTGTAAAAAAAACCCTTATGGCACCATATCGACACCTCCAAATAATAGTATGCTAAGTCTAAAAAGTGAGTTTTGCAGGAGAAGCTATCAAAGTGTGGAAATTTTTTTGAACTTCAGTACTATGCTAAGTCAACATTTGTTTATAACTTCTGTTCGGATTGACCGATCATTACCAAAATTTGACAGAATTTAAGTTAAAGGACGTTCGACACCTCCAAATAATAGTTTGCTAATTCTGAACAGTGAGTTTTGCAGGATAAGCTCTAAAAGTTTGGAAATTTCTTTGACCTTCAGTACCATGCTAAGTAAATATTTGCTTATAACTTCTGTTCGGATTGTCCGATTACTACCAAAATTTGACAGAATTTAAGTTGAAGGACGTTAAATATAAAAATGTAAAGAACTTGAAAACATGCTAAGTCGACTTAGCATACTATTGTTTGGAGGCGTCGATATGTTGTGGCTGGAGAGCACGGTAACTCTCGAACTAATCAACCGATTCGGTCCAAAATTTGACTCTCGTAATATTTACACGATATCTATGCGCGATATCTCTTGAACAAATTTGGGCCAAACTTTGGATCTCCTAATATTTTGTCCAATTTTAGTTTAACTGCGAAAGTGGCCCATATCGGTCCTCTCCTTAGGGTACCTCCCCTACAAAAGTTCAACATTTGTGTCTAAGTACAGTTTAGGGTCTGTTGGAAGATCCTTTGTGGGTGCCACCGTGGTGCAATAATATGCCCACCCGCCCTGCACGCTGAAGGCCGTGGGTTCGATTCCCTGGCCAGGCAACATCTAAAAATTTCAACGGTGGCAAAATACCCCTCATGTAAAACTTCTCTACAAGTAGTGTCTTAAGACACGCCGTTCGGACTCGGCGATAAAAAGTAAGTCCCATATCATTCAGCTATTGATATGAGAGAAGTCTCCCTTGTCCCATCTGGGATGTATATGGGATGGTGGAGTGTTTAGAAAGTTCGGCCCTGCCCCACATAATGTTGTTTACTTGTTTTTCGCTAAAATTGTGCATACGATAAATCTGGAAGGGAGTAATCGATATGTTCCGTACTTTCACCTCGTAATATTTCTTCAAGACATTGATTAGATAAACTCCTTTGGCAAACTTCCACACAAAATACGAAAAAATGTAGCCCAAGATTGGATCTCAGATCGCTATGAATTTTGTGCTCGCGGACCATTTACGACTTGCAATAACAAACCCTTCGCCCACCAATTAGGGTAAGGTCCCTAGCATATATTCGATCTATCCATATGTGGAAGTTCTTATTTCAAGCACGATTATTGCCTCAAATAGAAGCAGTGATTGTAAGGCCAACTTTTCACGAATTCTGCACTAAATCCATCCACATATTTTGTTTCTCATAAACCATTTCCCACCACCGATGTAGTGGTAATTTTTAACACTTTTTTTGTATATTTTACTGACAAAACACGAAAAAAAGAGAGAAATGAAAAAGAGGATGTCCGAAAAAATCGAGATATACACGAGCCAGAATGAAGTCCGGAAATTCGTTTTTTTTCCATTAACCCTTTTTTCCTAGTGGGTCTTCAGATTCATTCTTGAGGATCACGGTTTGATATTCAAAGATTAAAATGTGTTTTTCGTCAAATTGCATGAATATGAAGCGGGCTTACCAAGTACTCCAAAACCTGATCTGCTTTCAAGGAATATCGGTGAGGATTGCTGATAGACATGAGTTTGGGAGTTCAATGCCCTCATCGGGAAGCCTTGTTGTGCATCGCGGCTGCTTTGTGGGATGACAGATTTGAGTTTTTAACAAAGCATCGTACAAAATCTGTTGGGTTATGCTTCCATTACTCGTTGATGCTTCACAATGACTACACTATGCAACAAAATGGAGCTCAAAGTCTGGGGGTGGAAAATTCCTTTTGGGCATGAAAGCCCCTGGTGAGTGTATACAGAACCCCAAAGGACAGATGCGCCGTGAGTCCAACTTCTTAGTTATAGCGTGATGAATATTTTGTTGGAGACCCTATGAGCCGTCTGGAACCAGCGTTATATCTTTGTTCGCTGCTGTTTAAGCTTATTTTTAAAATGACATGTCTTCAGTCAAATTAAATGAGGATATTTTTCGTAGAGCATTTCGACCTTCTAACTAGCTTCATTCAATGTCCTTTTCGCGCTTTATTTTAAGAACCGCTATAAAAGTACCACAATATGACGTTTTCCAGCTTCGAAATGTTCCGCAAAAATGTCGCACAGAAAATTTTAGGTACGGTTCTCATTGACAACTTATCGATTTTGTCGCGTTTTCATAGTTCTTTTGTGCATTTCAGACGCCTCACAGGCACGGTGCTCTTGAAGCAACTTTAAATGGAAGGTGCTTACACCTGGGAAGTTTTTGCGGATTCTAAACTACAGTGTTCATAAATGAGAAAAATCAAGAGCACCGTGCAGTAAGTTCGACTCATGGCGATCTGTATTTCGGAGTTCTATATGTACTCACCAAGGACTTTCCTCCCCAAAAGAAATTTTCCACCTCCCAAAATTTCGGTTCACAGTGCTATCTGTACTAATATTGGATAAGCCCGAGCTACTTTCGGAAAAATCACGTATTGCTGAGCTGGTAAGCGTGAATACAGTCGCTTACATTATCTTCCCTTGCATGGATGGGTGGATGCAGGTTTGCCACTCGAGTACCCAATGTGGCATTTTCTCTAAATTTGCAGTTCGTAAATTTTTTCATCTTTACACATCTTTTCACATTTTACCTTGATGATGTCAAACATTTTCATCTACCAATATCATTCACAAAGCACTTGATTTTCAGCTGAGGAAAAATATCTGCAATCGTATAAAACATCTAATTTAAAACGCTAATACAGGAACACAATGCCATAACATGCAAATAAATTTTCGCAATATTCTCTCTCAACACACACAATTTTTGATATAACATTTATAACTGTTGTCGAGCATAGAGCAAGTTTATAACAAGACCCTGCAAACATTTTTTTTAAATTTTTAATCGCTTAATGATAACCTGGAATTCGCGGAGAAATCAATTCAATCGCGGAAGAGCGCACCTAAAGATCTTCTGCGAATCCACAACATAAAGTAACTGTGTCTAGGAAGCGAATCCCGAGGAAGAATCGCAGATTAATCATCTGTAAGATCTTTAGAAGATTGAAATATAAAGTTAAAAGTAAAAAAGAATATAATTATTCTCTAGGTTTTGTTTTTTTTTTTCAATTGTTGTCTTTGAGTTTTATTATACACTTTTGTTTTCTTTTCTGCCTTGTTATGATTTTTAAGTATTCCTTATGTTGTGGTGATTAGTTATACTGCTTCCTCATTCACTTTGTTGTCTTTCCAGCTAAACTCGGCAAAACCTGGACATGCCTTGTGTTTGTCAATTTTCATAATATTATGCGTGACATTTACATTAAAGTTCTGTCGAAAGTGTATATTAGAATTATATACAACCAAGTCAAAAATTTCAGTGACAATTATCTGTTGCTCTTCCAGAAGAGTATTTTGTTATTCTCCAGGGCGATCATTTGAAAAATCTTAGAAAAAAATGTAAACAATCGTCCAATGATCGCCGTTGGAAATCACAGAAGAATAATCTGCGCGAACAATCCTCTAAAATTTTGAGAAATGTTTGCAGGGGAACTTTGAGCCGCTGCTCGTTTTGAATACGGGGCTATTTGTACGGAAGGAAAAAAACTCAATGACCGCTTCGAGCCTTCCGATTTTGACTTGAAAGTTTTTTATCCACGTTTTTTGATAATTTGGCATATAACAGGCAAAGGATTGATATTTTCGATCAAACACTAAGGCAAAAATTGTAGCCAAGACAATAATTAAAAACTGCATGGTACATCGTACTCTCTGTTATCGATATTTTTCGACAAATTTGCACTGTCTCAAGGCCAAAACTGCCAGAAGGAGCATTCCAATGACATCGCGATGTACTAGAGAGTTGTTAATTGTTGTATTGGCTACAGTGTTTGTCTATGTGTTGGATTGAATCAATGGCATGGCTTTTATATACCAAAATATCAAAAAAAAAAAAAAAAAAACTGGATAAAAAACTTACAGTCAAAATTGGGAGGCTCGATTTTCACCGTATGTTTATATGGTCTAGTGGACTTTTTTTACCCAGATTCAGCAATCGTCCCACCCCACCCTAATACACACATATGTGAATATGTATGCTGAACGTGGCATATGTAAACCCACCACAAGAAACAGAACAAGTGTTTTTAATTAATTAAAAACTTTAATAATTTAATAAAATAAAAATTCAAAGAAAAAGAATATTAAATGGCGAAATCAACACTTGTTATACGCCAACATTACCAGCACTGCCTTTGGAAATAAGCCAGTTCTGTGGGTGAATAGTTTTATAAAGGGAACATAATGCTTTCCAGGAGACAAGAGAACAGTAATTTGTACAGAATATTGTGAGAAACGTGACAAATAATTTAAAACTTTAGCCAACTGTTCAGTGTTGTCTAAGTATGGGTTGCTTTAACAAACTTGAAATTCAATTTTTAAATTTAGCTCTTAGTTTCAGTCAAAGAAATTTAAAAATAAAATGTGAAATCTCAGCTGAAACAGAACATTACCATAAACTGTTGGAAATTTGAAAAACAGATAGAATTTCCCAATCAGAACTTTGAATTTGCTAAATCGAATAACTAAATTATAATTAAATACGAATATAGTTGAACAAGGAGGAAAGTATCAGTCAGCTGTACTAACAGAAATATACCCTCAGCCTGTGACCAAAAAAGAAGCAAACACAATAATTATACCGTATATAAAATAATGGATTTTGTATCACGAGTTTGCTTCAAAATACGTGGAATGTGTATGTACCGCAACAACAACAATTTTTAGTAAGCAAATTTTTGATGCATAGGGAACTCGAAATATAAATTTACGTTAAAATAAGATTGAAAGAAATTTTTGCAACACTGCCAGTTCGTTTTGAAAAACATTACTCTCTGTAATAGAGAGTAGTGATGAAGTTTAAGCCATTGGGGGTAACACTCCAGACTTTAAAACAATCAAATGAGATTGAAACTTCAACCAAAACAAAACAAACAAAAAAACAGCGGATGGCACGCACCGGGGAACTTTGTTGTTGTTTGTGCTGACATGTTGCAAAATATTTTGATTTTCGTTTTTCTTTCCTTCATATGATAATACTAGACACTTAAAGAGTTCGGTTTTTCGCTAAAAAAGGCATCATTTCAAAAACTGAGAAGCCAATTATTAATTCCCTTCGCCGGGATGAAATCATGATATTGGTAGCCATCAGTAAAATTTTGCAACACTGTCAGTTCGTTTTGAGAAACATTACTCTCTGTAATAGAGAGTAATGATGAAGTTAATGCCATTGGGGGTAACATTCCAGACTTAAATACAATCAAAAAGTTTGGGAGTTATCACTTCACTTTTTTCCTAATTTTGCGTGGGAGGTACCCGAAGGAGTGGACCGATAGAATCCATATTTGAACCTAACGCATGATTTGATGAAATAATTTGATGTGCGAAGTTTGGACAAATCAGAAACTCCCTACGAGAGTTATCATGCGAATTTTCCGTTTTAGTTGGTGCCGTCAGGGTTTCTCGCAGCTTTTAGCACATTATCTTAGGAAGTATAGATTTACCCCCGGAAAAAACTTGTACTGTCGCACTTTAGTCGCAAATGCGAATTCTTTGGAAAAAGTTAATTTTTTGACATGCTTCTTTTTTGTTTTTTTCTTCACAATATGGAAGTAAACGCTCCAAAACAACAAAAACAAAATTAGCATTAACCTTTAGACGAGAAAGATTTGTTTACTGTGTTATTAACCGAGTTGAGTGTGCAGTATTTTGTGATAAATTGTGGGTTTAAACTCAAATATGGAGAAGAAAGACAAAAGTAAGCAGGATCATTTTCCAAAAATAAAAACAGAAGGGAAATTCGGTTTAAGAACAAAGTTATCAACATATTTCTGGAACCCTCTTAGATTATTACGTTTTTTCAATTCTAAAATTGTTTTGGACCGAAATAATTTTGATGTTAAAAAATCAAAAATTACTCTGATTGACATTTTTTTCAAAAATGATTCCCTGTAGGGATAATGAATGAACTTTTGCCTATTAATGCCTAAAATAACTTTTATTCCATTTAAATATTGAACAAGTAAAAAAGACTGATAGGCTTTGCCGACAGAGTATACCCTCAGCCTGTGTGGATTGAAATACTTTCTCCAAAAACAAATTTAAGTATTTATGTACCGACAAAAGTATGGATAGGATTAAAGCTCAAAGCTGAACATAAACCAAGTTTCGACAATATTTAGAAATCCAAAGTTTAGACAAAATCGGTTGCTACGTCTATGAGAAATCGCGCCTACCATTTTAGCGAATGTTTTCGAACTTTTGTGGGAGAGGTATCGAAAGGAGTAGACCTATAAGCACCACCTTCGAATTTCATCTAATATTCGAAGAAATATTATAATATCCAAAGTGTGGACGAACGCAGTATTCGGTTCGATGCCACCAGCAACTACATATGGTGCCATAGGGGGTTTTTTTACAACTTCCGGGCTGTTTTCTCAGAAAATATGGACTTGCCCCTGAAAAAACTTTTAGTGCCGTAATTGAGGCACCGAATGCAAGTTGCTTCAACACAAATCAAAGTGATTCGACAGCAGGTCTAAAAATGAATTCATCCAAAATGTTGTGTGGGAGGTACCCGAAGGAGTGTACAAATATAGTCCATATTCGAACCTGATCTATATCTGGTAGATATTTTAGGATGTGTAAAGTATGGACCAAATCGGTCACTCCCATCAAGAGATATCGTGAGCACAATTTTTCCGAACATTTTTGGACTTTTCTGGGGGAGGTACCTGAAGGAGTGGACCGATATGGCTTATCTTCTAACTTCAACAAAGTTTGATCAAAATATTAAGAAGACCAAATTGAGGACCGAATCGGCAGGTCCGTTCGAGAGTTATCTTGCGCTCCAACTACTACATACGGTGTCATAGGGCTTTTTTTGAACTTTTTAGGCTATTTGCTCAGGAAGTATGGAGTTGTCCCTGATGAAACTTATACCGTTATATGGGGGGCAGTGAATGCAAATTGCTACAATAAAAACCAAAGCGATTCGTGAACAGGTCCTAAACTGAACTTTTCCGAAGTTTTGTGTGGAAGCTACCCGAAGGAGTGAACGGATTTGGTCCATATTGGAACCGCATCTAAGTCTAGTATACATTTCACGATGTGCAAAGTGGGGACCAAATCGGTTACTCCCTTCGAAAGTTACAGTGCGCACAAATTTTCCGAACATTTCCGAAGTTTTGTGGGGGAGGTACCGGAAGGAGTGGACCGATATAACCCATCTCCGAACTTAAACTAAGTTTGGACAAAATATTAACAAAGCCAAATTTTGACCGAATCGGTTGGTCCGTTCGAGAGTTATCTGGAGATATAGCCTCAGGATCGGAGGTACCTTCAAAATTTTTATGTTTTGTATGCTGATATCTAACGAACGGTTACAGATACAATCTCCAAACTTGGAACGATGTGACGGAATTTGCCAAATTATATTAAAATCGGTTCAGATTTGGATATATCTCCCATATATAATTTCGGCCGATTTCTTGTACATTATGCACCAAACACGCTATGTATGTCCAATATCAATGAAATTTGGAATATGTGACGAAAGTTAGTCTAGAAAGAAGTTTGCTAAATTATATTGAAATTGATTTAGGTTTGGATATAACTCACATAAAAAATTTCGTCCGATTTCATGATGCATAAACACACTTTGTATGTGTAATTTCAATGAAATGCGTGACGGAATTTGGTATAAAAATAAAATTTCCAAATTATATTGAAATCGGGTAAGATTTGGATACAGCTCCTAAATATATTTTCTGCCGATTTCGGTAGTCGTTAGCATTTGAACCAATGCAAAGAGATTCGTGAATTATCCGATATTTTCATCAGCATTTGAACCCATTCTACCAATCCAATAGAGATGAATTGTGTGTTTTTATTTATACACATTTTTCTAAATTTATAAGATTAATTATTTACAATAGGCTTGATGTTGTAGGAGACTCGAAATCACAACCAACGTTGTTAAAACTCTCGTCGTAATGTCATTGCAAAGGGTTGGTGAAAATGACATGCCAAAGCATTGCACACTGATCGATATCAGCAAATCTTACTTTTTTTGTGGATTTTTCTTTCCAAGTCCTAAAAATTGAAGTAGAGCTTTACTAACTTCGCCATCCTTCGCCATCCTTCGCTACTCTCCAAATTTTTTGAAAAATATTCCAAATAGTGTTAAGTTTACAAAAAAATTGGTTCCAGCTGCATATATTTGCATTTCCGTGTGTGACATTAAAAATACTGACGATTCCTCTGGTCGTTTCAGAGAATATGCCGTATTACTGTATTCTCAGTTTCTTCTTTGTTTTGTGTTTTAATTGCTTGTTTTGGTTTTTTTCTTTAAAGATTTAGACATTTTTGTGTTGGGATCTACTTATGAGTATATTTTTTACATTTGCCTATTTTTGATATATGTGTGATGCTACATAAAATATGAAAAACAAGTAAAAGTGTAAAGTTCGGTGACACCGAACTTTATTATATCCCCTACCATGAAATATTCTGACCTCAAATGTATTAATTTGTTTCCTTTCCTGTCCACGATACCAGTCGGAGAAGTTTTTTGAAAAAGTGAGGTAACGTAATATGAGGGCTATACCGAAACCTGGAGCTAAGACCACAATTTTTGGCGCAGAAGGTTTTTGATCATAGAGAACTCCAAGTGACAAATTACAACCGATTCGGGCTGGAAATATTGATAAAATCGTAAAAATACCTGAAATCGGAAGGTACCGTAATATGAGAGCTATACCAAAACCTGGACCTAAGACCACAATTTTTTGGCGCAGAAGGTTTTTGACAATTGGAAACCCCAAATACCAAAGTACAGCCAATTAGGGCCCAAAATGTAGATAAAAGCTTCAAAATACCTGAAATCGGGTTGTACCGCTACATGGGGGCTATAGGAAAAACTGGACCTATATTGACGATTTTTTGGCTAAAGTATTTTTTACTTATTGTGAGCATATACTGAAAAAATCAGATTGATCCGACGATTATAAATATTTTTGTCGCACCTTCCCATAGATGTGGGACCACTGTGCATTGGTGGAAATGGCATGCCAAAACGTTGGTGAAAATGACATGTCAAAGCATTAGTGTAAATGACATGCTTTGGGTCCAAAAATGAATAGCATTTTTTGGGGTCCACTCTCATATACAATTCATCGATAAATATGCTAAAAAGATGACATGCCAGATCACTTGCTCCCATGATTGAATGGCTTCTTTGGCATCGAACATTTTGCGGGGCAATTTAAGGTTTCACAATAGGTTGATATATGCACATGGAAAAATATTCCCATAAATAAAATAAATTATAACTATCATATAAGAGTACCCCGCAATTTAGATATTTTGTCAATTTTAGCCACATTTTTAAGCTTATTTGACTGTAATTTAACATTTTGACTTCTTAGAAGGTGCAAACACTTCGTTGCAAAAATTATGATCATAGTTAAACATTTTATTTTAGACCCCATACAATGGGATCACCCTGTTTAATGTATTTTAACGGTTTTAGGAAAATTATGGGTGAAAATTTTTCTGAATTAATATTTTGTGACGGTAATTATAAATGAAATTAAACGTCAAAACAAAAAGGTCATAGAAATAGTTTTGACCAGCAAAAATGGATTTGGGAACATAGCCCGTCGTAAAGGGAGCCTCAAGTACAACCTGCTGAAGAAATTCAAAACGATCACACCATTTAAAAACAAATTGTTGAACTAGTGTGTGGGAGGTACGCGAAGGAGTGGACCGATATGAGCCAACTTCGAACTTAAACTTATTTTGCGCAAATTATTACAAAGTGCAAAATTTAGTTCGAATCGGTTGATCCGTTCGAGAGTTATCGTGCGCTACAACCAGAGAGACATAATATTTTGTCCAAACTTTGTTTTAATTCGAAGATGGACCATGCCGGATCACTCCTCTAAGTACCTCCTCTCAAAAGTTCCAAACTCCTCGCTAAAAATAGTTCAAGACTTTTCGCAGTAAAGTTCAACATTTTTGTTGAAGTGCACTTTAGGATCTTTTCGAAGATCCTTTGGAAAATTATACCGATAATTCTTCTTATGGTCTTGGTCACTGGGAGTCCATACTTCCTGACAAAGCGATCCAAACCTCTAAGTTATACCGTGACCAACTGGAGGATGTAATATCTATCGAATAGTAATGACTTCTACAATAAAATTCACTTCCAAAATTGATTAATTCCTTCAGATACCACATCCGCAACACTTTTGAGCGTCAATCCAAATGTACATATATTTTTGTCGGCCAGTTCATACGACCCATAAGAGTTACAAAATCTGAAACCCCCCTAAATACATAATTATTGGGTAAAAGGATTTTGGTTGCGTGGCCCGTATTCGATTCTAAATTGTTCATATGTAGATGAAAATTTCAATTCACACAGCCTGAGAATATATCTGTGTCGGCAAAGCCGATTGATACTTTGTTACATGTTTTAGCATTCATTTAATTAATAGGTTGAATATATTAATTAATTTAAAGTACCTAGCACAATAAAATGACATGCATTGCCATATAATTTTAACTATTTTATATGTTAACGTACATGTAAAGATATTTCGCATATTCATTGTTTGAATACATCGACACGTGCTAACATTCACACAGTGCAAATCACTCCCTTAAAAATCGCAGCTCTATGGCGTTTTTTTATATTCCACTTTTGGCTTGTTTGCTGATAATGCATTTTTCGCTTGTTCGTTGCTCGTTATGTCGTTAATTTAACGTTGATATATTATTTTTTTGTCAACTTTTATTATAATAAATATTTAAACCGTTAATTAGTGATAAATTTACTGTAGATGAGGGTTTGTTGCTTCGGTGTTACGGAGATATTTATTTTTCAACAGATTTTCCCACGTAGTTCAAGTGTTTGTTTTTATGACGCTTCAAATTTGCAATGGTGTGGTTTCCATGGCACTTCAAATTGGCATTGATGGGGGTGTAGTGTTGTTAAAATTTTGTTGAATTGTTGAAGTGCTGAAATGAGATTTGTGTGAAAGTCATTGTTGGCCCATTCCATGAAATGTTAAAAATATTTTTATGGAATTTTTAAGTAAAAGTTTTATTAATTAGTACTTTTTTTAATACCTTGGAAGTTTGATGGCTTTGAATGTTATGTTTTAATTGTAATTGGAATTTTGTTAAATAACAAAAGACGATTTTTAGTAAATGTTTGAAGGTGGATTCATCATTCATAAGAATGACACATTGTACATTTTATTCTGAAGGACTAAAATAATATTTATACTAATTGGCAATGCGAAGACTAATGAAAACAGGCCAACAGTTGAATTTTCTACATGCAGAAAAATATATGTTAGAAATATATTTGGATCCAAACAAATATTTGTTTGGGACTGATTGCAAATAAATATATGTTTGGATACAAACAAACAAATATATGTTTGCAACATTTTGTAACATATCTCAATTTTATTTGTTTGGGTACCAGCATATTTTTTATGTTAGAACATATTGGTTTTATGGCTGGAGAGAGGATTTTTGTCAAAGAGAGTAACAACAAGCTGTTTTATAATAAAGAGCTGTGTGTATGGTGGCAAACGAAGTGACCCAAACGAACTAAAGGCATTCTCGTTCTCTATGGATACCAACACGATAGAATTTTGCATTAGAACGCATAAATTTTTCTTTTCACTTTCTCAAGGCCAAAACCGCCTGAAGGAGCATTCTAATGCTTTTGCGATGTATTAGAGAGTTCTTAATTACTGTCTTGGCTACAATTTTTGTCCTTGTATTGGATCAAAAATCTCAATGGTTTGGCCGTTATATGTCAAAATGTCAAAAAGCGTCGATAAAAACCTAAAATCAAAATCGGGAGGCTCGATTTTCACCGCTCAGTTCATTTCCAGGAATCGCGAAGGGTCCATTAAGGTTTTCAAATCGCCCCGGCCTAGCCCACATACTTGCATGAGGGTTACGTTAGTGCTTAGACGTTTTCTGAGTGCCAGACTCTCTGCTCCTGTGCACCGACAAACAAGGAATACTTACGAATTTTGTCATCAGAAAATTAACAAGTAAGAAACATTTAGTTCACCATAAAATATTCTGAACTAAAATGGAATAATTAGTTTCCAGTTAGGTGCAAAAATTGTTCGACCCCAGATACCCCAAATGCCTAGATTAAGTAAAAAAATAATCTAAAAATGTATTCCATCTGCTGGTACCTTTATATTGGGGATATACCAGAACATGGACCTATGTGAAAGAATTTTGGTGCAGTTTCGGGCCCTCTAAAAATTTCAAATGTGAAATTACAGCAAATTCTCTAAAAATTGTAGCTAAAATTCTCAAAATACGGAAATTGTGAGGTACCGTTCATAAGTGCTATATCAAAAAATTAAACTATGTTGGTGAAATGTAAAATTACAGCTAGTTCGGTTAAAATTTGTAGCTAAAATCCTCAAAATACCGAAAATCGGGGGAAAAGTTATATGGGGACTATTCCAACACATGGACCTATATTGATGATTTTTGGTGAAGAATTTTCGGGCCCACTGAGAACATCAAATGTTAAATTACAGTTACATCGGTTAAAAAAAAATTGCAATAATCCCCAAAAAACCCTGAAACGGGAGGTACCGTCGGTATATGGGGGTTATACCCAAACGCGGACTTATCTTGGCAATTTTTATTGGAGAAGCTTTTTGATCATTGGGAACCTCAAATGTCAAATTTCAGCCAATTCGGTAAGAAAATGTAGCTAAAAACCTCAGGATATATTAAATCGGGAGGTACCGGCAATACCAAAGCGTAAACATATCTTGGCAATTTTTAGTGGAAAGGTTTTTCGACCTCTTGAAAATCCAAGCGCCAAATTGGAGGCACTTTGGGCGGAAGATGTCGATAAAAACCTCAAAATACCTTAAATCGGGAGGTACTGTTATATGGGGGCTATAACAAAATGTGCTAATTCGGTCAGAAAATGTATGTAAAAGCTTCAAGATACTTTGCTTTATATGGGGGCTATACCAAAACATCTATAAACCCCACCTTCGAACTTGACCTACCTATGGAAAAAACAGACTCGTTCTATCTCAAGTATTTCGAACGGTAGAGTGATTGCAACAGTCGGACATTTTTCGATCGTCTTAGAATTTTATCCTGATCAGAGATTATTTATCAGGGTTTTTTTTCTGTTGAAGTTATGTATGTGGTAGAACGGCTTGTTTCATGGGATACAGTGAATCGGCCTGTGCAGATATAAAGCTAGACTGTGGAACTCTGCTGCATTAGTTAGCTAGCACTTTTAAGCTCTGTAGGTATGCTGATGATCTCCTCATCAGCATTGAAGTTGAGACTCGTGACGAGCTGGAACGTCGTGGTGAACAGGGTGTTGAGTGGCGAATGACAAGTCGGTACACATGTAGCTTAGGTCATAGGCGTCCTCCCCACATTGATAGTCAAGACATGTACGTGGGTATTACTATGACTGAGATAATGCATTTTCTGCCAGATTGTAATCGTGTTGTGTCCACGGATGCACTGCAGATATCACATGGCACCCTGCCCTTTGATATGGAAGCGAAATGTAGGGCTATTTTGTATAAGTTGAACTGTGCTGTGCATCGTGGTGCTGGTAGGATGTGGACGAACAGTGACAAATGCTCTGTTCCAGAACCTGCAAGAAGCTACTATTTTTTACTACGAAAACATTTTTTCCTTTATGTTATCAGAAAAAAAATAGTAAAAATTAGTGGATTCTTGTAGTTCTGGAACATAGCAAAAGTTATTTATTTGTGACGCTACGTTCGTTGTGCAACGCCCAGTCTTCAGTTTTGGCATTAGTTTTGGAATTCTTACTGAAGTGGCATAACTCTCTGAATGCATTTTTATACGTAAGGAGCCTGTCTAGGACAGATGTATGTGGGTGTGAGATTACCGAGGAACAACCAAAGCCAAAATTAGATTTTTTACAAAAAATGGGTAGTTTTTGAACACTAAACGGTCAAAAACGTTTTGAAAGGAAAATTATCATTTTAAAAGACAAAAGTTTGATGTATTCAATAAGCCCACAAAAACTGTGAAGACTGAACAGCAAATTTCAGTCATTTCGGGTGGATGTTGAGGCCACAACCTTCAAAATATCGAAAATGGGTATCCAATAGTAGCGAAGTCGACGAAGATACCACAGATCCAATCCCAGAAGATGGTATTGAATATATACCACCCGGCCAAGATGATGTAAAGACAGCAATAAACCGACTGAAGAATGATAAGGCAGCAGGAGCTGATGGCCTACCAGCCGAGCTGTTTAAAACCGGAGGCGACACACTGATAAGGTGTATGCATCAGCTGGCAGGAAAAACGCCTACCCGACGATTGGAACCTGAGCATCCTGTGTCCCGTCCATAAGAAAGGAGATAAGACTTTATGCTCCAACTATAGGGGCATAAGTCTTCTCTCTATCGCCTACAAGATAGTGTCAGGGATATTGTGCGAACGTCTAAAGCCTAAAGCCTAAAATAACCTCTCCGAAGAGTTTTTGCAGCAAAAGAGGTTTCAGGCAAGGAGACAGAGTTTCGTGTGATATTTTCAACATCCTGCTAGAAAAGGTTATACGAGAGGCAAACGTCAAAAGAAGTGGCACAATCTACACCAATAGCCACATGTTACTTGCTGATGCTGATGATATAGACATTATGGGACGATCAGTAAAAGACGTAACCGATACATTTATGAAGGTCGAAGGAGAATCTGCTAAAGTGGGTCTGGCGGTAAACGGCGAAAACACCATGCTGATGGTGTTGACGCGCAATGCGTCCATTGGGATCGGACCGGACTGTTGAAGTTGGTTCCTATAATTTTGAGGTAGTAAAAGACTTCGTATACCTCGGCACCGCCGTAAGCACAACAAACGACATCAGTTGTGAAATAAAAAGAAGAATTGTATTGGCCAACACATGCTACTTTGGCTTAAGTAAGCACTTTAAAAACAAAGCCACAACTCGTCAAACAAAAATTACGCTTTACAAAACACTGATACTATTCGTGCTGATGTATGGTTCCGAAGCCTGGGTACTTGCGCAAGCAGATAAGGCAGTGCTTGGCGTGTTTGAGAGAAAAATTCTTCGAAAGATCTACGGACCAATCTGCGTTGACTGTGAATATCGACGTCGTATGAACTACGAGCTGTATCTGCTATACAACGACATCAATATAGTTAAACGTATCGAGATGCAGCGATTGCATTGGCTAGGCCATATCATAAGAATGAGCGATGATGAACCCGCTAAAAAGGCGTATAAATTCGAGCCACATGGCGGTGCACGCAGAATTGGCAGGCCAAAGAATAGATGGCGCAAACAAGTGGATGAAGAGATGACAAGGCGCGGTATTCCAGAAAGAGAAGCACTAAACATAGAGAATTGGAGATCTTTTCTTAGCTCGGTCTATGGAGCAAATGTTCTGTAATGAACCAGCTAAGTAAGTAAGACATAGTGTGACACCAGGACTAGAAACTCAACTTGACCTTCAAATATCTCTATTCTTTGCCATCTATTTCCCCCATACGTCATTTGTTATTACTTTAGTTGTAAGTTCTACTTACTTGTAAAATCTCCTTCCCGATGCTTTCATTTCACAGTACTACTCATACACCAATATGAATAACACAGTATTTAGTCAACTGTACGTTAATTCAACACACACAAGGTAATTAATGAATGGCCACAAAAAGCTGTCTGTTGAGATGGAACACATCAAAGGTACAAACGGTAATGCATTCATGGAAACCATATCTGGCAGCGCCA
Organism: Musca autumnalis; assembly: GCF_047663935.1. Classification (NCBI taxonomy): domain Eukaryota; kingdom Metazoa; phylum Arthropoda; class Insecta; order Diptera; family Muscidae; genus Musca; species Musca autumnalis. The sequence goes on along the minus strand of NW_027411977.1, from coordinate 65,812,840 downwards.
CACTTTTACTCAACAGCTCACATGCCAACACTCTTTACACTGAATGCACATCCTACTATGTATTTCCTTTTGTCAGCATTTTGTTTTAAGTCAGTCACCATGTCTTGGACTCTATGAGTGACATCAAAGCTTAAATAGTCATCATTAACATTTGATTGAATGGTCCTCATTATCGTCAACATTGTTGCGTATCACAACATGCTGATATGAATGCCTGGAATGACAATGTGTTGAAAATCAAGATTGAAAAGGTGGATACAAACAAAAATCGATATTGATTTCAGCGCAGCAGCAACTGTAGAAGGCTTTCAGTGGAATGCTAATGGACAAAATGAAATACTGACAGCCATACAAACTCCATATACAACGGAAATTTGTTATCGTCAATGTTGATTTAATTTAAGCAATGAGCAACTTAAAAGGGAATTTAAATCAAACGTATATTAGATAGTAGTTAATATATTTTAGGGATCAAAGATTGTTTGGAAATTTTGAATTAATATTATGTTTATTAATTTTACCATTTAAAGAATATCCATCCGTTGCCAACATTTTCAATTTGTTTATAAACCTTCTCATAAAGATGTCCGTCCAGTGGCTTTAGTTTCTTAAGTCTTAATAAATCCTCCCTGACACCATTACAAAACAATATTTCTTGTTTTCATTTTGGGAATTTTGCATGGTCTAGACAATTTTGACATTAAACTAAATCAACAAGTCACGTATCTTGTTTTGTTATTTGTGGCTTCTTGGGAGCCTCGTTTGCATGGCTGCCTGTTTGAATGGCTGAATGACTAATTTATCATTTTATAGTCAACACAAAGAATTAAAGTCAGATACACTTAAGGAATAAGGGAAATAGAAAATGGTTTTAAAATGTTTAAATTTTCCACACGAATGAGTATTTAAAGAGACAATACATATACCGTTTTCAAAGACATACGATTTTGTTACTGCAATAATGCGAATTTAATTTTATAACTTATGAATACATGATACAGTTAACCTCCTGGGGATGAAATCAACATTATTTTTTGGATGAAACATAAACATGGGATATATGTCTATCCTCTTTTGCAAAATATATAAAGCAAGAAAAAGTTACTTATATTCAAAACGCTGTTTATATTTTTTATAAATTTTATTTAGCATGAGTTATTAGATGTTGTATTTATATTAAAGAAATTCAAAAATTGTATATGCGAAATAATGCTATTGATGTAGTGAGTGTTTTCCGACAACAAACGAAATCTATTCGTGTTTGGTTTGTTAGTGTGATAGTGGTGGTTATTTATGCTGTTGTGCTTTGTTGATACGGAGACAATGTGTGTAGATACGATGGAAGGGAGGAAAGACAAGAAACAATAAAGCAAACCTACAAAAAATAATGGGCAATATAGGGGAAACTAGAAAATTTATTTTTGTATTTTCATACTTATGCAAAAATAGTATTGTGTACATGAATACAAAAATTTGTCCATTCACTTTAAAAGAGGTGCGTTCAACTTATGGACAAAAATTTTTGAACGGAATTAGTAAAAAAATCATACTTTTGTTTTTTCTGTGTATCCGAAAGAAAATAAACAAGAAATGAACATGAACGGATACACATTGAAAGAAAAAGTTCTATAACATGAATAAAATCTTACTCCGGTCGTATCAAAAAAATGTGTCATTCATTTTTATACCCTCAGCATTTAGGCTACGACCAAAAATGTGCCTCATCGAAATAACTTTTTTAGACCCTATGTATGTTTGGACGAAATTCGAAATTTTGGGTATAGTTATATTTTGTCCAAACTTAACTTAAGTTCGAAGATGGGCCATATCGGTCCACTCCTTCGGGTACCTCCCACACAAAATGCGGATAAAGTGAAGTTTAAGAGCTCCTCTCGGATAGAAAAACATTGCCCGGAGTCGAGTAATTTTTTTCGACCCTGACCCCGACTCCAGCAAAATTGCTCGACTCCGAAACCCATACTTTGCAAATCGTAGAATTTCTAGAAGGCATAGATAAAGTTCGAATATGGACTATATCGTTCCAAGTGCAGTTTGAGATTTTCTCTCGAATCGCTTTGATTGTTTTAAAACAAACTTAGATTCGCCGCCACTCTTACGAAGGTACAGTACGGTGCTCTTGAACCAACTTTAAATGGTTGGAAAGTGCATTGTTCCAATTTGAACTGCTATATCTCAAAAATGGTATAACCTACGAAAATATCATAAATGTCAATCTTGTAGAAAATATTTTTTGATTTTTTTCATCAATGAACATTGCACTTTCAGAATCCGCAAAAACTTCCCAGGTATAAGCACCTTTGATTTAAAATGGGTTCAAGAGCTTCGTGAAAAGTTTTTTTTCAGGAGCAAGTCCATACTCCCACATGGCCTGAAAGTTGTAAAAAAACCCCAATGACACCATATACAGTGGTTGGAGCTTATGATAGACAACCCTCGAACGAATCAACATATTCGGTCCAAAATTTTACATTCGTAATATTTTGTCCAAATTTAATTAAAGTTCGAAGATAGCAAAACTGTTAAAAGCCCTACGGCACCATATTTGGTGGCTGGAGTGCATGATAACTCTCGAACGGAGTTCGGTCCAAAATTTGACATTCTTAATAATAATATATATATTTTGTCCAATCTTAGTTTAAGTTCCAAGATCGCACACTGGTCGAAACCATTGATCTAGCGGCGCGAAAGTCAAAAAATCGAAGTATAAAATTGCGAAATGTTTTCCATTGTATCGATTACAGACACTCTGCTGACTAAAATTTTGTTTTCAATTTTTTGTTGTTGTAAATATTCACTCAGTTATTAACTGTCAAGTGCAAGAAATTTTGATGCATCCGATTTTAACAAAAATTTTCCTAAAAACCTGATTTCATATTTGTTTAATTGTTTAATAAATTCGTAATAAAACTAAACAAAGTTTATTTTTTATTGATAGGGGAGGGTGTAAGTTAGATTTAAAAAAATTGGGGCCTAAAGCTACTTAGTTATGTAGCAATAAATTTTCAAAAATTATATATTTTTTATGTTTTTAGTGAAATATACTTTTGTTGAATGGAGCGTAACTACCAAGGTCCACTGAGGCTCAGTCCAATTTTTTTATACCCTACACCACTATGTGGTAAGGGGTATTATGTGTTAGTGCATTTGTATGTAACATACAAAAGGAAGCGAGATAGACCCATAGTTCCTTCTAGGGATATACATAGAATCACTTTCTGAGTCGATTTATGCATGTCCGTCCGTCCGTCCATCCGTCCGTCCGTCCGTTCGCAACATACAGGTCGCATTTGTTGACCGATTTCGATGAAAATTGGGTATATGGGCTATATCGTTCCAAGTTCTGGTATAGCCCCCATATAACGGTACCTCCCGATTTAAGGTATTTTAAGGATCTTAGCCGCATTTGTTGCCCAAACCAGCTGAAATTTTACATTAGAGGTTCCCAATGGCCACAAAATTGCTCCACTAAAAATTGTCAAGATAGGTCCACGGTTCGGTATAGTCCCCATATAACGATACCTCCCGATTTTAGGGATCTTAGCCACATTTTTTGCTTGAACTAGCTGAAATTTTACATATGTGGTTCCCAGTGGCCACGAAATTTCGCCACTTAAATTGAGCCAAATTATATCGAAATCGGTTCAGATTTGGATATAGCTCCCATATATATGTTCGCCTGATTTCACGTATTTGCTGCACCAAACACGCCATATACGTCCGATTTTGATGAAATTTGGAATGTTTGACTGAATTCGGTCTAGAAATAAGTGTGCCAAATTATATCGAAATCGGTTCAGATTTGGATATAGCACCCATATATATTTTCGGCCGATTTCGTGTATTTTCAGCTCCAAACACGATATATAAGTCCGATTTCAATGATATTTGGAATGTGTGACTGAATTCGGTCTGGAAATAAATGTGCCAAATTATATCAAAATCAGTTAAGATCTGGATATAGCACCGATTTATATTTTACATATTCACAGTGGTGTAGGGTATTATATAGTCGGCCCCGCCCGACTTTGATCCTTTCCTTACTGGTTTACTTCCTTGATTCCGAATAACCACAATATAGCTGCAAATAGCTGCAAATCTTGCTGATAAATGGTGTTGAAAAATAACTTAAATCCCCAAAATACCCAAAATCTGTCGGTACATGCTATGCTTAAAATTTTTGGTGGAGAAGATGTATAACCAACGAGATTCTCCTATGCCAAAATTCAGCTTATTTGGTCTGAAAATGTAGACAAAATCCTAACAATACCGAATATAGGGAGGTACAGTTATAGTGTCCACGATTTTTAGTGGACTGGATACTGGGAACCCCAAATACCAAATTTCACCTAATTTGGAAGGGAAATGTAGTTTTAAACCCCCAAAATACTGACAATCGGGAGATACCTTAAAAGGGGCCTATGCCCAAACGTGCACCTATGTCCACAATTTTTGGTGGAAAGGTTTAGTGATCACTAGAAACCCCAAGTACCAAATTACAACTAATTTGGAAGAAAGGATGGCTTAAATCCTCAAAATACCAAATATCAGGGGGATATACCAAAATATTAGCCGATTTGGTTCATATTTAGCCTATTATTACCCACGGACACAGACTGAGTTTGTGCAAAATTTCAGAAAGATATCTCCATTCGTTTTCAAGTTATTAATTTCGCGCCGCTAGATCAGTGATTTCGACCACAGTGGATCGGTCCAAAATTGTTTTTATGATATTTTTGTAGGTTGTGCACTCTCATAACGGCAAAATGTTCCTCATCGAAATAATGGTTTTAAACCTCAAGTATGTTAAGATGAAATCCATTTCAGACACTTTGGAGTCGATTTAGCAATGTCCGGATTAGCCGATTCGTTCGAAAATTTCGCTTTCTTAATATTTTGTTTAAACTTAGTTTAAGTTCGAAGATGGGTTATACGGTCCACTTCTTCCGGTACCTCTCCCACAAATGTACGAAAATGTTCGGAAAATTTTGTGCGCACAATAACTTTTGAAGGGAGTAACCAATGTGGTCAATACTTTGCACATTGTGAAATTTCTACCAAATATAGATGAGGTTTCAATATGGGTTCAATCGCTCCTCACCTTCGGGCACCTCCCACACAAAATTTCGGAAAAGTTCAGTTTAGGAGCAGCTCGTGAATCACTCTGATTTTTGTTGTAAAAACTTGTATTTACTGCCTCCCATACGACGGTATAAGTTTCATCAGGGGCAAGTCGATACTTCCTGACAAAATAGCATGAATGTTGCAAAAAAAAAAAAAAAAAACTCCTATGACACCATGTGTAATGGTTGGAGCGCAAGGTAGTTCTCGAACGGGTCTACCGATTCGGTCAAAAATTTGGCCTACGTAATATTTTGTCCAAACTTAGTTTAAGTTCGGTCCACTCCTTCAGATACCTCCCCCACAAAAGTTCAAAAATGTTCGAAATAATTGTGCGCTCGATAACTTTTGAAGGAAGTGACCGATTTGGTCCATACTTTACACATCCTAAAATATCTACCAGATATTGATCAGGTTCGAATATGGACTATATTTTTTCACTCTTTTCGATACTTCCCACATAAGATTTCGGTTAAATTCACTTTAAGACCTATTCTCGAATCACTTTGATTTTTGTTGAAGCAACTTGCATTGGCTGCCTCAACTACCACGGTAAAAGTTTTGTCATGGGCAAGTGCATACTTCTTGAAAAAAAAAAACAGCCCGAAAGATGTAAAAAACCCTTATGGCACCATATGTAGTGGTTGGAGAGCACGATAACTCTCGAACTGATCAACCGATTTGGTCCAAAACTTGACCTTCGTCATATTTTGTCTAAACTTAGTTTCAGTTCGAAAATGGGCAGTATCGGTCCTGTACTTCCCCTAAAATTTAAAAATGTCACTAAAATGGTATGCACGATATCCCATGAACGGGGCAACCAATTTGGTCCAAACTTTGGTTCTTCTAATATTTTGTCCCAATTTAGTTTAACTTCTAAAGTCACCCATATCGGTCCTCTCCTTAGGAAAACTCTTCCACAAAAGTTCAAAACATTTGTGTCTAAATGCAAATTTGGTTTCGAAGATCCCTTGGAAATGTATACCCATGCTGTGTATTGTGGTCCTGTTTATGTTTTCCGTGGATAAGTCCATGCTTCCTGGCATACTGGTCCAAAAGTTATACGATGACCCACTGAAATGACTAGTGGGAGCGATATCTATCGAAAAGATGACTCCCAAAATAAGATCAACTTCCATAATGGACTATGTCGGTCTGTTGCTGGAAGTACCTCCTCCGCAACACTTTTGAACTTCATTCCTAAATCACATTTTTGTCGGCAAATCCAAATGTCCAAAAAGGGCAACAAAATTCTGAAAATACCCCAAATATATTCGATCGGTCCGTAGATGAAAGTTTAAATTCACATAGGCTGAGGGTATATCTCTGTCGGCAAAGCCGACTGATACTTTTTTACTTGTTGAGATAAAGAAGTTCAAATTGGGACAACTCATTGACTGTAGAAGACAATGTCATGACTGCAATTTCCCAAATTATACTTGCCTGCACTTCAATATTTCAAAACTGGTAAAACCTAGGAACAAATCATAACCGTCAATCTTTAGCCCCATATCGATAGGACTTTCGGTTTCCAAGCAAAAGCGAGAAAACCTAGAATGAACCTAAAAATGTGAACATTAACAGCGATTTATTTAAAAATGCCACCAGCCTTTTTTTCTTGTTTTTGGATTTTTCTCATCTATGAACGGAATTCCCAAAAGCTTCCCAGATGCAAGCGGTTGCTTGAAGACCGTAAGTCTTAATGAAATGGGACTAGAGAAAATTCTCTACATGATTGGCTTTCGTGATTCGTTCCTAGGTTGTACTATTTTTAAGACATATAAGTTTATATTGGGAAATTGCAGACATTGTTTTATAAGGAGGCGATACAGTCAGTGCATTGTCCCAATTTGAACTTTTATATATAAGAAAATGGTAGAACCTACGAAAATGTCATAAAGGTCAATCTTGTAAAGAATTTGCATAGCTACATATTTACATATTTTCTCTATCTTATTTCGATAGGACTTGCGGTTTCCAAACAAAATCGTGAGAACATAAAAACCCCTAAAAATTTGAACTTTGTTCGCGATTTATTTAAACAGCGCTCCGTAGAATTTTTGTTTTTTGATTTTTTGTCATCTATGAACATTGTAGTTTCAGAATCCGCTAAAATGTCCCAGGTTTAAGCACCTTCCATTTAAAGTTAGTTCAAGAGCACCATGATAGAAATTTAAATTCCCTTTTTGGATATCCTATATTTTTGTCCAAATTTAGTTTTTTTTCGCTTTTCTAGATAGGGTACTCCACAAAAGTTCAACATTTTTGTTTAAGTGCAGTTTAGCATCTGTTCGACAATAGGGAAAATGATATCGATTCTACTCCTTGTGGTCCCGTACCTATATGTCTCCTGACATAGTTTGGTATCTCTTCCGAAATAAGGATTTTGATTATGTAGCCGCTATTGGATATGTCCATAGATGACAGTTTAAATTCACATATCCTGAGGGTATAGTTCTGATATACATATGCTTCCACAACATCCCCGTATGTTCAAGGGAGACTTCGCTCATATCAATGAGTGCAATACGATTCATACTGGCTGAATTATATGGAACCTACTTTTTATCGCCGAGTCCGTACGGCGTGTATTACGACACCACATGTAGAGAAGTTTTTCATTGCTTAAATAACACTGTGCAACATTTTTAAGGTGATCTTGTGCAAACAATTCGAACTGAGGATATTTTGAAAGTATAGACCCAAGCGACCAGAAACCTTAGTTGGGTTTTGTTGTGTCAGATCCAGCTCGGATTTTATGGCCCCATCTATACCTGGGCTATATCTCTGAAACCAATGCGAATCTTCTTCTTACCTCTGAAACAAATTTGTAGATAAGGACAAGAATAAAATATTTGCAGAAATAATGAACTCGAAAAACTAGATTTATTGTCTCAAATTTCAAAATATATGCAAAAATTTCACAATATTTTATACATTTGGCACCGTATCTCCAAAACCGTTAATTTTTTCTTAATATTTTCTTTGGGAAAAATATTCCCTGGAATGTAATACACAACTCTTCAAAACATGTTATTGTTGTAAAATGCCTCTATGCCATTGTTTTCAGTACTTTTTTCAACGACGATTTAATAAAAATGTCAATAATGTAGTGAAATCCGAAATGCGAGAATAAACTGTTGGTGTGAACTGTGTTTGAAATACGTGTTGTAAAATATATGATGCAAAATACCGCTGAAACATTTTAGAGTTTCAGAATGTTGAGAACTTTATTTGGAAGATTTTTGCAAAAGGTTACTTGGTTCAACTTCTAATAGTTTAGCCGATACTGACCAGTAGTGGAATTCTGTAACTCATTTTTCGAGTTACCGACAAATATCGGTAAAATTAAAATGCTTATAATTTCGGTAATTAACGAAATTTTTCGGTAAGTTAACAACCAAAATAAAGCTGTTGCTAAATTCTACCGATAGAAACAGTGCGGTCAACTTTCATTGATACTTTTCATTCATAATTTTGCGTTTTAATGTTACCGATTTTTGTCGGTAACTCAAAAAATGAGTTACAGAATTCCACTACAGAATTTCAGCAATTATGTAAAATTTTCTATATTTTATAGATTTTGATGCCCTAGATGGAGTTTTTCTGATGTGGTTTTTTCAAAAGATAAGTTCTACTAGTTTAGGGCTACAATATTGCTAAAGACAGCAAGGCCAAATTCCTATTCGTTTCTGAGATAAAGGCCTGATAAATGCAAAAAATTTAGATTTAGCCCGGTTTAGATGAGACCATAAAATCCGAACTGGATCTGACAGGACAAAACCCTCTTTTTGTAGTCTAAATATGCACTTTCAAAAAATGCATACTAGAAGTTGTTTGTAATCAAGAAATGTATGCCAGCATAACACTGAGGGAATTTGCCACTGCCGAAAATGTTGATCTTCTGGTCAGGGATTGAACAGCATGCCTTCATAGACGCGCTTACAAATGCACATCATTGGACACATATTAACAAGAATTAACTGGAATTTTGGCATTTCGAATTTTTTGTCGGTTAAAAACATTTCCGCAAGGCTATATTTTTCGGCTATTTCATACTTCCCGAATAAAATTCGGGAAATCCATCAAATTCGTTCGAACTACGACCAAGCTGTTGGCTGGAAGATTAATAGGCAAACATATATGGATAGAAAATATAATGTGGCCTACGTCAATGAATATAGGTAACGACTATGTCACATTTTGAATACATATAAAAATCAACTTTTCCCAGAGGAATGACCTTTTCGGTTTGTGATGATTATGACTTGGCATGTAATGCTTTTCCTCGCTTACTGTTGTGAATTGAACGCGTAGTGTTTCACATTCGAAAAAATTAATTTGGTTCAATACTCCATGGGATAGTTTGGACGCATAATTCAATAAAAAACATAAAAACAGTATACATACTTATGTACATGAAATAAAGATTCTTACATGTTCCCCAAAATGAACAACCAACCTTCTCTGGCAATTAAATTGTAAAATTTTCGTCATACCATCATCATCATCAATCATATTTTGGATTTTGCCCAGCCTGGAAAACAGGTAACACATTCGTCCTTTTTTTAGAAATGTACATCATAATGATAAGCAAGGGACAATACTGATGGTTAGGGCCACAAAATACATCCTCACATACATACTCGTTTACACATAAACACATTTGGGCAATGACCAAAAGTACCGAGACATTTTTAAGCAAGCCAAATGATTGGATTCCTTCAAAAAGAAAAAGAAAAAGAAAAAAAACGGACTAATACTGAAAGTCATTTTGAACACACCTCTACCATAAAATAATCTCAATAGCTATGAATGATGGTATGTGTGTATGTATGATGTATGAAAAAGCTTATAATGGCTAAAAAGCTACGCCCTCACCTGGGCAAGGATAGGCAATAAGACATAAAAGCGAAAACACAAAAACACACACACAAGCACAAACACAGTCATTTTACGATTATAACAAGGCAAAAAAGGACACCACTGGGAATGATGTGACTACAAACAATGACGAATGAATGGATGGATTGTGTAGGAATATCAGCAGAACCCGAGTACATATCAACAACGACTATAATGAAAATAAAAGCAGTTAACAAACGATGTACTTTCTTTGAAATTCCATTTAAGCCATCATTTGTCTTGTCTACGGTATGTCATTCGAAATGACAAACTATGCGTTCTAAATCCATTTTCAAGTCTAATGCACTCAAACCTGTTTAGTTGGCTGTCATTGAAGGAAGCTCTTAGCCGCCCCCACAATGGTCATGATGTGGTGTTTGGATTTTTCTGTTGTAGTAAAGGTACTGTTGTCAACAGCCCTAAATGAATGATTGGAGTTGTAATTCAGGAGTAAGACTTTTTTTGTTTCCAATAATATGGCCTAGGTTAGTAGATTGTGGGCAGCGATACATTGTATTGCAATGAATATAATATGTACATTGACTGTCGATCGTCCTAGAATTGTTACTCGTCGAAATTTTACATTGAAATCTCAGTTTTCATATGAGGAAGACTTTCGCCCAGAAATTGAGGCTTTCAGATATGGACAGATCACCATTATGTTTGCCAAAAATTATTTTTAGCAGATTTTCAGAATTTTGTGAATACTTTTGGAAGTACCTGCCGAGAAATATATTGGCCTTTTAGATTTTTTGAGACATTTATCTTGACAATTATGGACCCTTGAGCGAGACAGTCGTGGGTTTAGTGTTTATGTGAAATTTAGAATCATTACTTCGAATTTTAATCGATTCAAAGTTGTAATGTCTCGTTACTTAGCTCGTTTACACAGTACCATTCGTAAAGTAAAGAATATTTTTATAGACACTATACGAAGAAGAGAGTGGTTCTCTAGACCTCTTCCAAAGGAAAGGTTGTTTCTATAGACCCTTTCCAAAGGAAAGAGTGTTTTTACTGTACTAAGGAAAGAGAACTTCTTAAGACCATTTCCAAAGGAAAGAGACCTTCTTAAGACCATTTCCAAAGGAAAGGGTGCTTCTTTAGACCCTTTCCAAATTAAAACGTACTTCTATAGACCCTTTTCCAAAGGTCCAAACGAAGAGGTGTTTCTACAGACCCTTTCTAAAGGAAAGGATATTTCTATAGATCCTTTCTAATTGAATGGATATTTCCAAAGGAAATGGTGCTCCTATATATCCTCTTCTAAAAGAAAGGATGCTTCTATTGACCCTTTTCCAAAGAAAAGGATGTTTCTATAGACCCTTTCCCAAAGAAAAGAGTACTTCTATAGACACTTTTCCAAAGGAAAATGTGCTTCTATATACCCTTACAAAAGGAAAGGATATTTCTACAGACCCTTTCTAAAGGAAGGGATATTTCTATAGATCCTTCCTAATTGAAAGGTTATTTCCACAGACCCGTTTTCAAAGAAAAGGGTGCTTCTATAGACCCTTTTTCCAAAGAAAACGGTGCTTCTATAGACCCTTTTCCAAAAAAAAAGGAGCGTCCTTAGACCCATTTCCAAAGAAAAGGAACCATTTTCTATAGAAAATTTACTTATATTTCTACAAAGGGTGCTTCTAATTGAAAGGATATTTCTATAAATCCTTTTTCAAAGGATAGGGTGTTCCTATATATCCTCTTTCAAAGGAAAGGATGTTTCTACACACTTTTCCAAACAATTTCCTTTTTTTCAGAGAAAAGGAAAGGGTTCTTCTATAGACCCTTTCCAAAGGAAAACCTTTCTCCAAAGGAAAGGATGCTTCTAGACCCTTTTTCAAAGAAAAGGGTGCTTCTATAGACCCTTCCAAAGGAAAGGGTGCTTCCATAGACCCTTTTCCAAAGGAAAACCTTTCTCCAAAGGAAAAGTGCTTCTACAAACCCTTCTCCAAAGAAAAAGGCCCTTTCTAATCGAAAGGATATTTCTATAGACCCTATTCCAATAGAAAGGGTGCTTCTATAGATCTTTTCCAAAGGAAAGGGTGCTTCTATAGATCTTTTCCAAAGAAAAGGGTGCTTCTTTAGACCCTTTCCCAAAGGAAAGGGTGCTTCTATAGTCCCTTTCCAAAGGAAAGGGTGCTTCTGTAGTCCCTTCCAAAGGAAAGGGTGCTTCTATAGTCCTTTCCAAAGGAAAGGGTGCTTCTATAGTCCTTTCCAAAGGAAATGGTGCTTCTATAGTCCCTTTCCAAAGGAAAGGTGCTTCTATAGTCCCTTTCCAAAGGAAAGGGTGCTTCTATAGTCCCTTTCCAAGGAAAGGGTGCTTCTATAGTCCCTTTCCAAAGGAAAGGGTGCTTCTATAGTCCCTTTCCAAAGGAAAGGGTGCTTCTATAGTCCCTTTCCAAAGGAAAGGGTGCTTCTATAGTCCCTTTCCAAAGGAAAGGGTGCTTCTATAGTCCCTTTCCAAAGGAAAGGGTGCTTCTATAGTCCCTTTCCAAAGGAAAGGGTGCTTCTATAGTCCCTTTCCAAAGGAAAGGGTGCTTCTATAGTCCCTTTCCAAAGGAAAGGGTGCTTCTATAGTCCCTTTCCAAAGGAAAGGGTGCTTCTATAGTCCCTTTCCAAAGGAAAGGGTGCTTCTATAGTCCCTTTCCAAAGGAAAGGGTGCTTCTATAGTCCCTTTCCAAAGGAAAGGGTGCTTCTATAGTCCCTTTCCAAAGGAAAGGGTGCTTCTATAGTCCTTTCCAAAGGAAAGGGTGCTTCTATAGTCCCTTTCCAAAGGAAAGGGTGCTTCTATAGTCCCTCCTTTTCCAAAGGAAAGGTATGCTTGTCCCTTTCCAAAGGAAAGGGTGCTTCTATAGTCCCTTTCCAAAGGAAAGGGTGCTTCTGTAGTCCCTTTCCAAAGGAAAGGTGCTTCTATAGTCCCTTTCCAAAGGAAAGGGTGCTTCTATAGTCCCTTTCCAAAGGAAAGGGTGCTTCTATAGTCCCTTTCCAAAGGAAAGGGTGCTTCTATAGTCCCTTTCCAAAGGAAAGGGTGCTTCTATAGTCCCTTTCCAAAGGAAAGGGTGCTTCTATAGTCCCTTTCCAAAGGAAAGGGTGCTTCTATAGTCCCTTTCCAAAGGAAAGGGTGCTTCTATAGTCCCTTTCCAAAGGAAAGGGTGCTTCTATAGTCCCTTTCCAAAGGAAAGGGTGCTTCTATAGTCCCTTTCCAAAGGAAATGGTGCTTCTATAGTCCCTTTCCAAAGGAAAGGGTGCTTCTATAGTCCCTTTCCAAAGGAAAGGGTGCTTCTATAGTCCCTTTCCAAAGGAAAGGGTGCTTCTGTAGTCCCTTTCCAAAGGAAAGGGTGCTTCTATAGTCCCTTTCCCAAAGGAAAGGGTGCTTCTATAGTCCCTTTCCAAAGGAAAGGGTGCTTCTATAGTCCCTTTCCAAAGGAAAGGGTGCTTCTATAGTCCCTTTCCAAGGAAAGGGTGCTTCTATAGTCCCTTTCCAAAGGAAAGGGTGCTTCTATAGTCCCTTTCCAAAGGAAAGGGTGCTTCTATAGTCCCTTTCCAAAGGAAAGGGTGCTTCTATAGTCCCTTTTCCAAAAAAGGGTGCTTCTATAGTCCTTTTCCAAAAAAGGGTGCTTTTATAGACCTCTTCCAAAAAAGGGTGGTTCTACAGACCCTCTTCCAAAAAAGGGTGGTTCTACAGACCCTCTTCCAAAAAAGGATGCTTCTATAGACCCTCTTCCAAAAAAGGTTGCTTCTATAGACCCTCTTCCAAAAAAGGGTGCTTCTACAGACCCTCTTCCAAAAAAGGATGCTTCTATAGACATTTTCCAAAGAAAAGGGAGCTTATTTAGACCCTTTTTCAAAGAAAAGGAACCCTTTTCTATAGAAAATGTACTTATATTTCTATAGACCCTTTCTAATTGAAAGGATATTTCTATAAATCCTTTTTGAAAGGATAGGGTGCTCCTATATATCCTCTTTCAAAGGAAAGGATGCTTCTATACACTATTCCAAACAATTTCCTTTTTGTCAGAGAAAAGAAAGGGTTCTTCCATAGACCCTTTTCCAAAGGAAAACCTTTCTCCAAAGGAAAGGATGCTTCTAGACCTTTTTTTAAAGAAAAGGGTGCTTCTATAGACCCTTCCAAAGGAAAGGGTGCTTCCATAGACCCATTTTCCAAAGGAAAACCCTTTTTCCAAAGAAGGGTGCTTCTACAATCCCTTCTCCAAAGAAAAAAAGGCCCTTTCTAATCGAAAGGATATTTCTATAGACCCTATTCGAAAAGAAAGGGTGCTTCTGAAGATCTTTTCAAAGGAAAGGGTGCTTCTTTAGATCCTTTCCAAAGGAAAGGGTGCATCTACAGACCGTTATCCAAAAGAAAAGGTGCTTTTATAGAACCTTTCTAAAGGAAAGGATATTTCTATAGACCTCCTCTAAATGGAAAGGTGTTTCTATAGATAATTTTTCAAAGGTTGTGGTCAAAGGTCAATCACATACATTTATTTTGTCTGCGTAGTGATTAACTGATATTGATGTGAAAGTTTTGGTGGTATATTGATCCGCTTTATTTGGTGCAAAATATCTAATCATAGGGAACCTTCACCTAGGTCTGAGGACTGCTGTCCTCGGTTAATTCTTCAACCTTGTCCAGGCTCTTAGATATCTCCGCTGTTTTGTCGTCTACTTCCGTGGCAAGGTCGTAAAAGGCCCCTTCGTCGCCGTGATTTTGTTGTAGCCCTCCGAAGCTACCTATATTTTGTTACACATATACACAGAAAAAAATATTTCAAGAATTTTTACATATTTACTTTCGTGATGTAGTTTTTTAATACTGTACAGGTACCTCACAAAGGATACACTTACGTTTCTTATTTCCATTCGAAAGCCACTATTTTTTCAAAAATATGTAAGATTTTCATGAGATACAAAACACTTTCCTATTTTTTCCTATATTCCACTATTTGCTCTCATATGTCTTCTCTTGGTTGGTAAAAGAAGTTCATGAAATGCAGAAATTTCAACCTTGGCAAGACTTTATGAACACTATTCCTGAAATGCAGTAATTATTTTTTATACCCTCAGCATTTATGTTAACGAGGGTATATACACTTTCATACGGGCAAAATGTGCCTCATCGAAATAATGGTTTTAGACCCCAAGTATGTTTGGACGAAATGTGTTTCAGACAATTTGGAGTCGATTGAGCAATGTCCGTCCGTCTGTCTGTCTGGCTGGCTGGAGCGCACGATAACTCTCGAACGGATGAACCGATTCGGTTCAAATTTTGGCTTTCGTAATATTTTGCCCAAACTTAGTTTAAGTTCGAAGATGAGCTATATCGGTCCACTCCTTCCGGTACCTCCCCCACAAAAGTTCGAAAATGTTCGGAAAATTTGTGCGCACGATAACTCTTGAAGGGAGTAACCGATTTGGTCCATACTTTGCCTATCGTGGAGCGTGTACCAGACTTAGATCAGGTTTTAATATGGACTCAATCGGTCCACTCCGTCGGGTACCTCCCACACAAAAATTTGGAAAAATTCAGTTTAGGACCATCTCTCGAATCGCTTTGGTTTTTGCTTTAGCAACTTGTATTCACTGCCCTCCATACGACGGTATAAGTTTCATCAGGGGCAAGTCCACACTTCCTGAGAAAATAGCCTGAAAGTTGCAAAAAAAAAACCCTATGACACCGTGTGTGGAGGTTGGAGGGCAAAATAACTCTCGAACAGGTCTGCCGATTCGGTCCAAAGTTTGGCCTTAGTAATATTTTGTCCAAACATAGTTCGAAGATAAGCCATATCGGTCCACTCCTTCAGGTACCTCCCCCACAAAAGTTCAAAAATGTTCGGAAAAATTGTGCGTACGATAACTCTAACTCTTGAAGAGAGTGGCCGAATTGTACCATACTTTACACATCCTAATATATCTACCAGATATAGATCAGGTTCAAATATGGACTATATTTGTCCACTCCATCCGGTACCTCCCACACAAAATTTCGGATACATGTTCACTTTAAGACCTGCTTTCGAATCACTTTCATTTTTGTTGAAGCAACTTGCATTCGCTGCCTCAATTGCGATGGTAAAAGCTTTTTTAGGGGCAAGTCCATACTTCTTGAGCAAACATCCCTGAAGTTGTAAAAAACCCTATGGTACCATATGTAGTGGCTGGAGATCCATTTTTTTAGTATCTCCTCCGCAAAACTTTTGATCTTTAATCCTGATCAACATTTTTGTCAGTTCAAACGCCCAAAATTTTTAAAACTCCCTAAATACATGCGTTTTTTTGTGAAAAAATTGTTTCAATATATACAGGCTGAGGGTATATCTCTGTCGGCGAAGCCGACTGATACTTTTTTACTTGTTTCTGTGTAGGTTGCCTCCATGGTGGCCTTTGGTAATTTATATTCTCCACCCTCGTTAGGTCATTTAAATTATCACTTCAATATGCTGGCTTGTTCATCACTTTTACAGTCGCGTACTGTATATACCCATTTACGGCTTGTTTTATGTTTTGTCGACGCAACATCCCAGAAGCCCTTAAGTTGTTGTTGTTTCCCAGCAAAATTTGAAGGAATGATGACGTGATTTCATGGCATATTTTGCATTGATTCAAAGCAAGTCGTGAAAGATCCGATCTTTTCATTAGCATTTAAACCCATGCAAACGAAGTCGTGAAAGATCCGATCTTTTCATCAGCATTTGAATCATTTGTACAGATCACTACAAACAAACAAGTCGATTTGTACATTCCTACAAGTAGCGACACCAAAAAAAAAATTGTATACATTTCCAAAATTTTTGTTATAAAATTACAAATTAAATGTAGGTTCACGAACTAGAAATTCTTAAAGGAGTGTTGTTGGAGTCCATGTCGAAATCTGAACTGGTGATGAGAAGATAATAGAAAAGCTTTTGTAAGATGAAACAAAATCAGTGGCTGAGAGTGGACGAATTAAACTCTGTTGCGGTGCAGCGGCGGTGATTAAATTGAAATTTTGGATGAAAACTTTATGCTGATAAATTAGTTCTAGTTATTTCATGAATTAGTTTGAATTAATAAAGAGTTTGGGTTGTCATGAAAATCATATTTCAATACAGAATTTTCCATTTTCCAAACAAGACATGAAATGTCATGCCAAAGGGTTGGTGAAAATGACATGTCATAGCATTGGTCAAAATTACATGCTTAGGATCCGACAATGACTGTCATCTTATGGTGGTCACGCTCATATAAAATTCATAAAAAGATGACATGCCAGCACCCATGATTCAATAGCATCCTTGGCATCGAACATTTTGCTGGGTTGTTGTTAGGCAACGGCCTATGTTATTGCTACTTGTTTATCCAGAATCGATGCTCCAATTGCTCAATCATGCGTGCTGTTGCTAGTTACCAATCAAAGTTTATTTTTGCCGATTTTGATTAACGCTTATTTTAAAAATAAATTGAGTTTGATTTGTATTTCTTTTTATTTCAGGTGATTTTATTCCAAAAATGGTAAGTAAATTGTTGGTCGAAACTGAAAGTATATTGTTAAAGTTCGTACTTAAGCTAAATATATAATCCTGTACTCTAATATAAACGACTCAAGTCTTGCTGTACAGGAGATATACAAATAAATGAAAAATAAAAAAACTACTGTATTGTTATAAAAATGTAAGCAAAGGCTATGGTCGGGAAGGGGTCGACTATATGATAATCTAAACCACTACCCATCGTCTTTAAGCCTTTTTGCGGATCAGGAATTTCTTTTAGGGAAGTGGAAAATAATTCCAAATTACATCAGATTAACTGATTCTAAATGATTAAATATAGAAAACTAAAACAAGTGATTTAGGAAACAAGTAAAACAGGTTAAGTTCGGCCGAACTTTTTATTTTCTCCGCCATAAAATAGTCTTAATTAAAATTGAACAATTAGTCTTCTTTCACAATTTTAGGTGGAAAAATTGTTCAACCATGGATACCCCAAATGCCTAAATTATCTAATATATTCTCAACAAGTGAGAAAAGGCTATAGTCGGTACGGGACCGACTATGTGATACCCTACACCACTACCTCTGTGCATAATCTTTTCACTCGAAAACATTTCTTTTCGGGAGATACGAAAGTTTTCACCTATCTGGCTTTTATACCAAATGACTTAAGGCGAACTGAGCCAAAATAATTAATATTAAATTTTATATTTGACTACTATAGACATCACCAACATCAGTATGCTTCTATCTCTGTGAGAAAACTTCGTGATAATCCGATTAAAATTCCGACCTGTAGTGTAATTGCAGAAAAAGTGGAAAAAAGGATGCATTACCGACTAATGCGATATCTCTATTATTTGACCACCTACGCCAACCTACTTTGCATAATTTTAAAGATGGGATTTTCTACTTTCTTAGACAGGCTTTGCTTTTAGAAAGTCCCCAACCGAAGCTGTGATATTCGTCATTATTAATAAAATCGCAAAAAATAAAAAGTTTTGTTCTTTTAGCGGCTATTGCGATATATTCGTTGTTTGATCACCTACAATAACCTACTTTACATCATTAGAAAGGCAATATTTTCTACTTTCATGGCCAGGTTCTGCGTTTTGGTATACCCCATATAGAAACTGAGATATTCGCTTTGGAAAAAACGTTGTCTTTTTATCCAAATAAGTTTTTTGCCCATTACGACCCCTAAATATTATCCGACCATCACCAAAATCAATTGGCTTCTTCATCTGTGAGACCCCCAACCGTTGTTCGCCTCCTCGTGGTGCATCCTGGGTAACGCTAAATGAACTACAGCGAATTGGAAGCCAAAGAATCAAGTTTTATTCAATATCAACCGAAGAGGACCTCCGTGCTCAAGAAGGAAAAATACACAGAGTTTACAAGAAATGTCGAATAAAACCCAACAAATTGATAAATAAAAATAAAAGAAAAAAACTGTCCGATTCTCAGGTGAACATTGTATTGATATCTAGCCAAGATAATTACATATACATGAGCAAAAAAAAAAAAAAAGATTAAAAGGAACCAGAAAACACCTAAGCACACATAATTGAACAAATAGCAAAATCAAATAAAGCAGTAGGACCGCAGGTCCGAAGGCACCAGCATTGCTAAGTCAGACTACCTGTCCCGCATACTGGCAGATGAAAAAATTGACGTTGTCCTAATACAGGAAACCCACACATCATCCCAGCAAATATTAGACAACAGAGGCCACATCCCCGGCTATAAACTTTTAGCAGCTATCAACCACCCAAAATACGGCATCGCGACGTACATTCATAACAACATTAGCGGCGCTGAGGTTATCCAATGTATAGACGAAGGTGATATATCCCTAATCACAACACGAATTCAAGGTCTGCATATCACTAATATATACAAACCTCCTGCTATATTTTGGTCTGATAATGTACTTCCCATTTATCCCCACCCAGCTATATATTGTGGAGATTTTAACAGCCACCATAGCCTCTGGAGGTACGTCAACGAAGACGTAAATGGTGAACAACTATCCCAATGGGCCGAAATGAACGATTTGCACCTGCTATTCGACGCAAAAAATCCCGGTAGTTTTCACTCGCCGAGATGGAACCGCGATTACAATCCTGACTTATGTTTTGTATCCTGCGTTAACGGCACACCGCTTCATGCATCACGACATATACTCCCCAACTTCCCACAAAGTCAACACCGGCCAGCTATAATAAATATCGGTGTTACAATACCAGCCATACGGTCCAACCCAAAGCCAAGATGGAACTTCAGGAAAGCCGACTGGTCGAAATACACAACAAAACTTGATTGTGACATCAGATTCATCCCTCCAACTGCAAGGAATTTCGATCGACTCACCGGACTTATCATCGCAACAGCAAAAAAGTGTATCCCCCGTGGTTACCGAAAAGATTTCATCCCTTGCTTGAACGAAGAAAGTGAACGCCTTCTGGAAGAGTTCCGTTCCACACAAAGCCCAGAAGTTGCAGATGAATTAATAAAAAGCCTTGACGAAGCTAGATAATCGGAGTGGGTCAACACCGCCAACAGTATGAACTTCAAGCACTCCAGTCGCAAAGCTTGGAGTCTCCTACGAAAGCTTGGAGCTGCTAACCCTCCTCCATCTTCAAAACCATCCGTGAATGCAAATGCCATCGCTTCACATATAATAAAACTATCTAAAGCCGATCAAGACAAACCATTTTCACGCAAAATCAACCTCGAAGTCAAACAACTACGCAACAGCACAACCCCAAACGATCTCTATTCACATCCTTTCCCTACATCTGAAATCGACCATGCTCTCTCAAAAATGAAACCAGGAACAGCCGCCGGCGTCGACTGCATCTACCCTGAATTTATTCTACACAGCGGCCCACGTACGAAAGCATGGCTCGCAAGATTTTACACAGACATTCTGCACTCTGGCTACCTCCCCCGCTCCTTTAAAAGATCAAAAGTAATCGCGCTTTTGAAACCAGGTAAAGATCCAGCGGAAGCATCGAGTTATCGGCCCATTGCTCTTCTTTCGGCGTGCTTGAAGCTTTTCGAGCGTCTAATTTTATGCCGCATTGAAAATGAAATTGACATATTCATCGCCAACGAACAAGCAGGTTTCCGCAAGGGCCGAAGTTGCACCGACCAAGTACTGGCACTCACGAACTACATCGAGAATGGTTTCGACAGGATGCAGAAAACCGGAGTGTCTTTCTTTGATCTAACGGCAGCCTACGACACAGTCTGGAAGAATGGCCTGTTACTAAAACTAAACAAAATAATCCCCTGCAGTATGATGTGCAACATTATACAGGCTATGCTCAGCGACAGACTTTTTACCGTCCACTTAAACGACAGCTCCAGCAGAACCAAAAAACTCAATAACGGCCTTCCCCAGGGTTGGGTCCTTGCCCCAACCCTGTTTAATCTTTACATCCATGAAACAGCTTCCCGTAAATTCAATTATGCAGACGATATGGCAATCGCAACTCAAAACACGAACTTCAACATCTTAGAGAAGGTTCTGGAATCAGATTTGTCTGTAATATCATCCTAATGCCACAAATGGAGACTAAAACCTAGCCTCTCAAAACGGAAGTCTGCTGTTTCCATCTCTCTCACGCCGAAGCAGACAGGAAACTTTTAATAAATGTTAACGGTGCCACCCTCTGTCACAACTTCAATCCGAAATACCTTGGTATAATTCTTGACAGAACCCTATCTTTCAAACAGCACCTAGAAAAATCGGTCCAAAAACTGAAGACAAGAAACAATTTAATCCAGAAACTCGCTGGAACAACTTGGGGAGCATCGGCCAGCTGCCTTCGTACGTCTGCTCTGGCTCTGGTGTATCCGACTGCTGAATATGGTTCTCCGATCTGGCTGAATAGCCCTCACGTAAGACGCATCGACACACAATTGAACACCTCCATGAGAATCATAACTGGAACATTAAAGGCCACACCGACAGATTGGTTACCAATGTTAGCTTATATCCAACCCCCCTCTTTAAGAAGCAGACAATCTCTGCTCCAAGAGTATACAAAAATAGTGGCAAAACTCAGTATCCCTCTTAATCAAGACTTATCGATAAACTAATCATCGAGACTAAGGTCAAGAAAACCACCATTGCTGTTAGCTAAGCAACTCCATATCGAGAATTATAATATAAAACAAGAATGGTCGATGCGGTGGAATGATTGCGCCCGCAGCAGTCCTCTATTTAATCCTGATAACCGGACAACAGAATTCAACCTTCCCAGAAAAACATGGTGCAACCTAAACCGTTTACGTACTTCCACAGCCAGAACATCAGAGTCTCTAACAAGGTGGGGCCTTTCCGATGACGCTAGCTGTGTATGTGGTGCCCCTTCCCAGACTATAGAACACATTATCCACACCTGCCCTATGCTTTCATTCCCAGGACGCATTGAGGAGATCCAATCCCTTACACCAGAGGCAATATCCTGGCTCAATTCAATAAATCTTTAAAATCTATATATCTGCTAAAAAAAAATTATATAATATATAATTTGTACCAAACTCTGTACCTATCTTCGAAATATCCATACTCTAAATAAAATAAATAAATAGTCAAGCTTTGCTTTTGGAAAGTCCCCAACCAAAGCTCTGATATTCGTCATTATAATTAAAATAGCAAAAATGAAAACTTGGGTCTTTTTGCGACTATTGTGATATCTTTGTTGTTTGATAACCTACGAGAACCTACTTAACATCATTAGATAGGTGATATTTTTTAATTTCATTGTCAGGTTTTGCTTTTGGTATACCCCCTATAGAAGCTGAGATATTCGCTTTGGCAAAAAACCGTTTTCTTTTTATCCAAATAAGTTTTTTGGCCATTCCGACTCCTAAGTATAATCCGACCATCACCAAAATTAATAGGCTTATTCCCCTCCGGGACCCCCATCAACATCCAATCAAAATTGCGACCGATCAAAATTGTAGCGTGATTACAAGGTTTATATGGACGAACGGATCGACTCAGCTCGTCGATACATTCATTTTGGTATATGTATATAAGTATGGATCTACGACCATTATTTCGGCCAAAACCAACTTATAATTCACTCCCCACATAGTGGTATAGGGTATAAAAATGTGTTCAGTCAGGAGAAAGGTGCCACCTATGGGTCTAAGTCAAATTGTCTACCTATATTTACATTTTTTGGTTGAAAAACTTTATAACTGCAGGGAACCTCAAAAGTCAAAATACGGGCAGTTCCGACAAACAATGCAGATAAAACCTTCAAAGTACCGAAAATCGGGAGGTACCGTTATATGAGAGATATACCAAAATATATACCTATGTTGACGATTTTTGGTGGAGAAGTTTCGTGACCACAGAGAACTTCAAATGTCAATTTACAGCTAGCTCGTTGTATCCAAAATCTTCAAAATACAGCAAATCGGGGGGTACTGTTATATGGGCTATATTAAAAACATGGACCTATGTTGACGATTTTTAGTGAAGAAGTTTCATGGCGGATGAGAACCTCAAATGTCAAATTACACCTAGTTCTAATAAAATTTGTAGCCGAAATCCTCAAAATACCGAAAATTGGTACGTACCGTTATATGGGTGCTATACCAAAACATGGTATTTATTATCGATTTTTAGTGGAAAAGATTCGTGACCATTGAGAACCTCAAATGTCAGATAACAGCTAGTTTGGTCAAAAATTGTGGCTAAAATTCTCAAAATACCGAAAATTGGGAGGTACCGTTATATGGGGGTTATACCAAAACATGGACCTATGTTGTCGATTTTTGGTGGAGAAGTTTTGCGACCACTAAGATCCTCAAATGTCAGATTGCAGCTAGTTCGGTCAAACATTGTGGCTAAAATTCTCAAAATACCGAAAATCGGGAGGTATCGTTATATGGGGGTTATACCAAAACATGGATCTTTGTTGTCGTTTTTTTTGTTGGAGAAGTTTGGTGGCTACTTAAGACCTCAAATGTCAAATTACTGTGTTGACGTTCGCGGTCGACCATTACGAACATTGTCATTGATATCTTCTCAGCCTTCCTATATCCGGCTATAGCACAATTGAACGTGTGCTCTGCTCATAGCAGACTCGCTAAACGTACAGTTAACATTTCAAATGTTCTAGAAATTAAATTCATTGTTTACACAAAACTTAATACAGTTTCTATGATCCATTTTGACGAATAGTAAATAATCGAAGAGCCCACCAAAACACGATTAACATTTTTATCTTTCAAAAAAAAAAAAAAAAAAAACACTGGCAATCCAAAATGGCTAACATGTGCAGCGTGCAAAAATGCGAAAATCGAACATGCGTAACTCACGAAAATTGAAAATTATTTTTTGTTCAGACCTCGCCTTTACCGAACATTGCCTTTCTGAATTTATACACTTATGGCTGTCAATTATGACTCCACCTTTTTCAGATGTAATTCGAATCATTTTAGTTGTAATTCGTAATATCTTATTTGTAATTCGAGAATTGCATTTGTAATTCGAAACATTTCCATTGTAATTCGAATTGTTCGATTTGTAATTCGAATCATTCTATATGTAATTTATATTATTTTAATTATAAATCGAATTATTCCATTTGTAATTCGAATTATTCCATTTGAAATTCGAATTATTCCATTTGCAACTCGAATTACTTACTTACTTACTTAGTTGGCCCATTACAGAACATTTGTTCCATAGACCGAACTAAGAAAAGATCTCCATTCCTCTCTGTTTTTCGCTTGACTTTTTGGAATACCGCGCCTTTTCATTTCTTCATCCACTTGTATGCTCCATCGAAGCTTAAGCCTGCCGATTCTGCGTGCACCGCCATGTGGCATGTATTCATACGCCTTTTTAGCGGGTTCATCATCGCTCACTCTCATGATATGGCCAAGCTAACGCAATCGTTGCATCTCGATACGTCTAACTATATTCATGTCTTTGTATAGCTTATATAGCTCGTGGTTCATACGAAAAAAAAAAATTCCTCTCAAACACACCAAACACTGCCTTATCTGCTTGCGCAAGTACCCATGCTTCAGAGCCATACATTAACACGGGTAGTATCAGCGTTTTGTATAGTGTTATTTTTGTTTGACGAGATGTGGCTTTGTTTTTAAATTGCTTACTTAGACCATAGTAGCATCTGTTGGCCAATACAATTCTTCTTCTTATTTCACAACTGATGTTGTTTGTTGTGTTTATGGCAGTGCCGAGGTAGACGAAGTCTTTAACTACCTCAAAATTGTAGGTACCAACTTGCATAGTTGGTCCGAGCTCTATGGACGCTTTGCGCGTCGACACCATCAATTTGGTCTTTTCGCCGTTTACCGCCAGACCCACTTTCGCAGATTCTGCTTCGACCTTCTTAAAGGTATCAGTTACTTCCTTTACTGATCGTCCCATGATGTCTATGTCATCAGCATAGGCAAGTAACATGTGGCTATTGGTGTAAATTGTGCCATTTCTTTTGACATTTGCATCTCGTATTACCTTTTCCAGCAAAATGTTGAATATGTCACACGAAAGGCTGTCTCCTTGTCTGAAACCTCTTTTGGTACAAAATTCTTCAATTTTAACTGAGGACCTAGTATCAGTTAAAGTCATCTTACAAAGCCGGATGAGCTTTACGGGGATACCAAATTCAGACATTGCATGGAATACCTTTGATCGCAGGGGACTGATGAATGCTGCTTTATAATCGACAAAAAGGTGATATGTGTCGATTTGCATCTCTTGGGTCTTCTCCAGGATATGCCGCAGGGTAAATATCTGGTCAATGGTGGACTTGCCAGGTCTAAAGCCACATTGGTGTGGTCCAATTATTTCGTTTACCATTGGCTTTAGTCGTTCGCACAATATCCCTGACACAATCTTATAGGCAATAGGGAGAAGACTTATGCCCCTATAGTTGGAGCATACAGTCTTATCTCCTTTCTTGTGGACGGGACATAGGATGCTCAGGTTCCAATCGTCGGGTACGCGTTCTCCCTGCCAGATGGTGCTAACTAGCTGATGCATACACCTTATCAGCGCGTCGCCTCCGGTTTTAAACAGCTCGGCTGGTAAGCCATCGGCTCCTGCTGCTTTATTATTCTTCAGCCGGTTGATTGCTGTTTTAACCTCATCTTGGCCGGGCGGTATACATTCTATACCATCTTCTGGGATTGGATTGGATCCGTATCATCGTCTTCGCTACTATTGGATACCAGCAGATTGGAGAAATGTTGCTTCCATATCCTGAGCACGCTATCTGTATCTGTTACCAGATTACCTTGCTGGTCTCTACAGGAGGATGTGCCTGTACCAAAGCCATCTGTTTGATGTTTCACTCTTTGGTAGAATTTTCGGACTTCATTCTGGCTCCTGTACATCTCGATTTTTTCACACTCCCGCTTTTCCATTTCTCTCTTTTTCTTGCGGAAAAAGACGTTTCTCTTCTCTCCTTTTCTCCCGATATCTCTCTCGTGCGCTGCGCGTTGCTACTGATTGTAAAGTAGCTCTATATGCCGCATTTTTCTCTTCGGTAGCAGCACGACACTCCTGGTCATACCATGAATTCCTTTGTGGAGCTCTCTGGAATCCAAGTATGGATTTTGCGGCTGTTTGCATGGAGTGGGCAATATGTTGCCATTGTGTTGTTATGTTATCGGGACAAGGAGTGCCCGCGTTAAGCAATTGGGCTAGTTGAGTGGAATATGCTGTGGCTATCTTTTGTGTTTGCAGCCTATCGATGTCCAACTTCCGCGTTGTGTCTGTTCGTGCTTTATTTGCAACGTTTAGACGGGTACGTACCTTTGCTGCAACAAGGTAGTGGTCCGAATCAATGTTTGCGCCTCGGAACGATCGTACATCCAACACGCTGGATGAATGTCTTGCATCTATTACAACATGATCAATTTGATTACTTGTTCTTTGATCTGGAGACAGCCAGGTGCCCTTATGAATATCGAGATGATTAAATCCAATACCATTGTCAGATGTTTCACTGTTGAGACTGAATTTCCCGACTGTTGGGCCAAAGATATTCTCCTTTCCAATTTTGGCATTAAAATAGTCTAGAATGATTTTAATGTCATGGGCAGGGGGCAACGGTCATATGTTTCTTCTAAGCGCTCGTAAAATATATCTTTGGTCTGTTCGTCAATTTCTTCAGTGGGAGCATGAGCGCAAATAAAGCTGATGTTGAAGAATTTAGCTTTTATTCGAATTGCAGCAAATCTTTCATTCACTGCGGTGAAGCTGGATACAAGATGTTTTAGTCTTCGACTAACTACAAATCCGCAACCAAACTCATGCTTTACGTCATGTCAGCTATAATACAGTGCGTCACCTTTAGGTGTTGTTGTGACGCCTTTCCCAATCCATCGTATTTCCTGTATGGCAGTAATATCGGCCTTGTACCTTTCAAGTACGTCTGCCAATACGAAGACTGCACCTTCTCTATAAAGAGTGCGAACATTCCAGGTGCAGATTCGCAGATCATGGTCCTTAAAACGTTTGCGGGGTTCGTCAACTTTAGAGGGGTTTGTTTTTCTTTTCTTTCGTATTTTTCATAGTAGGATGTTTTTTCTAGGGGAGAGTTACTAACCCGACGCCCAAACCCAAGTTTTTAACGTTCTTATGGGTGAACGCGCGGCACATGTTAGCTCACTACCTTTAACGGGTGTTAAAGGCAGTTCCCCAGGTGACACCACGGGGAGGTCAGTGTCCACTTGAGATGAAAGAGGGACCATGTTAAAGCCGGTAGAGTTGGGTAATCTAGTTCCTAGTTCCTTGTACTAGTTCCAAAACGTATGAGTAACAACATGAAATATAACGTGTGATGTTAAGTATACGCAGTTTGTTCAAAGAAAAAATGTGGGCCATTGGAACTGCGAAGTGAACGAGATAGTTCCATATAGTTCCTTTGGCACAACTCTAAAAGCCGGTCAAGACCGTTGCTTGGTATCATTCATCCCCTACGTCACCCTTGCAACTCGAATTACTCTATTTGTAATCTCAAAAAAAAAATAATTCGAATTACAAATGGAATAATTCGAATTACAAATAAAACGATTCGAATTACAAATAAAATAATTCGAATTGAAATTCGAAACATTTCACTTGTAATTTGAGAATTCCATTTGAAATTCGCATTATTTTAATTGTAATTTGATTTTTTTCATTTGTAATTCGAATTATTTCAATTGTAATTCGAATTTTTCTATATGTAATTTGAATTTTTCTATTTGTAAATCGAAGTTTTTCATTTGGAATTTAATATGAAAAAATTCCATTTGTAATTCGAAATATTCCATTTGTAATTCGAATTACTCCATTTGTGGTTCGAATTGTTCTACACCATTTTCATATGTAATTCGAAGAATTTCAGTTGTAATTCGAAACGTTTCACTTGTAATTTGATTATTTCATTTGAAATTCGAAACATTTCGCTTGTAATTTGAGAATTCTAATTAAAATTCGAATCATTTCATTTGTAATTTGAGAATTCCATTTGAAATTCGAATTATTTCAATTGTAATTTGATTTTTTTTCATTTGTAATTCGAATTATTTCATTTGTAATTCGAATTTTTCTATTTGACCATAACAGCTCTTGTACCCTTACGTTTCTTTTCTCATTTGTTAATTTATTTTTCTATATTACACCTGATGGCACATGCTAAGACGTTTAACATGATTACAATGACGAAAATTACATAAGCATTTTCCAAGCTTAAGCGAGGGAACAGCGGAAAATGAAGACAAATTATAGAATGAAATAAAAAAGAACAAAAAATAATAACAAAATGTTATTACCAGCCATTCTATGAAATAACGGAAGAGGAAAGAAGCATAACTGTAATTAAGATTAATTACTTGGACTTGTGCTGCTCGCTCGGTTGGTGTCCACTACCTTTCTATTCTGGGAAAAGTCATAAATATTACAGACACTGGGGTTATTACCTTTTTTTGTTCTCATAAACTATTTTTATATATTCCTTTATTGTTCCTTTCACTCTGTTTGTGATAATGACCAGAGTTGAGCCTTTCAATTTGTCATTTTTGTTTTGCATTTACATTGTGATTTTGAGTTTGGGCGCACATAAATGCTTGTAAAAATTCGGCCATCTTGGAAGTTATTTAACTAAAAAAAGTTTTTCATTCATGTTTTGAGAGGTTCCAAGATATCGAAGACAATAAAATACATAATTATAAATGATAAAACTAAAGCATAGTAAAAACTAAATATTTTGGAATGTGGTCCGTCAAAAAATTGTAAAAATTTAATTTGAAATATGGCACAGTGTCTTCATAGGTATATGGCCATTTTTAATAACTTCCCTTAGGTCAAATTTAATCGATTTGAATTTTTATATACAGTTTTATACGGTCAAAGTGTGCCTTATCGAAATAATGGTTTTAGACCCTAAGTATGTTTGGACGAAATTCGTTTCAGACAATTTGGAGTTGAGTTGGCTGGAGCGCACGGTAACTCTCGAACGGATCAAACGATTCGTCCCAAAAATTGGCTTTCGTAATATTTTGTCCAAATTTAGTTTATGTTCAAGATGAGTTATATCGGTCCACTCCTTCCGGTACCTCCCACAAAAGCTCGAAAATGTTCGGAAAATTTGTGAGCACGAAAACTCTTGAAGCGTAAAATGTCTACCAGACGTAGATGAGGTTCCAGTATGGACTCGATCGGCACTACTTTGGGTACCTCCCACACAAATATTCGGAAAAATTCAGTCTAGGACCTGCTCTCGAATCTCTTTGATTTTTGTTGTTACAACTTGTATCCACTGCCCCCATACAACAGTACAAGCTTCATCGGGGGCAAATCCATACTTTCTGAGAAAATAGACTGAAGGGTACAAAAAGCTCTATGGCAGTGGTGTAGTGGTTGGGGCGCAAGAAAGCTCTCGAACGGATCTGCCGGTTCCGTCCAAAATTAAGCCTCCGTAATATTTTGTCCAAACATTGTTTACGTTCGAAGACAAGCCATATCGGTCCACCCCCTCAGGTACCTCCCCCAAAAAGTTTAAAAATGTTCTGAAAAATTGTGCGCATGATAACTCTTGAAGGGAGTGACCTATTTGGTCCATACATTCTAATATATCTACGAGATACAGAATAGGTTTAAATATGGACTATATGTGTCCTCTCCTTCGGGTACCTACCACACAAAACAGGCTGGTCGGCGAACATAAGCGGAACAAGTAGTTAAATCATCTGAAGAGTTGCAACATTGGAGCCGGTATAAGTAAATTGTGGGCAACGGTTATGTCACTCTCGAACCCCGGAAGGAGGGATGACAGAACCTCAGTCACGTTTGGCAACGTTACGTTGACTGTCCCGAAGAGGTGTGCAAGTTACTTCAGTTTGTCGAGCACCCCGAGAGTGACAAGGCAAAGAGAAGAGTGTTACGTCGCAGAGGATCTCTTCCTGCCGAGGATGAACCACCACAGTTTACAATGGATGATGTTACGAATGCCATCAGGAACGCTAAATCATCCAAAGCGTTGGGCCCTGACGGAATTTCCATGGTAATGTTGAAACAGCTGAATGAACCGGGAGTGGAGTATCTCACTAAAGTTCTCAACCTGTCGCTAGCCACCCTTATTGTTCCCGAAGTCTGGAAAATGGGCACAATGGTCCCGCTTTGAAGCCAGGCAAGAATGCCAGCAAAGGTGAATCGTACAGGCCGATTTCGCTTTTGTCGGCTGTAGTGAAGACGCTTGAGGCCTTAGTCCCCCCCAGCACTAGAGATAACTATCAAGTTGCCGATCATCAGCATGGATTCCGTAAGCAGCACAGCACGACAACAGCGCTGCACGCCATCTCCACACATATTTGTCGAGGACTCTTTTGACACTGTCAAGCTCTCCACGCTGTTCGAGGACATCGAGCAGACAACCCTACGGCCAAGTCTGAAGCGTTGGATAATCCACTATATGTGTGGTCCCCAGTCGTATGTGGAATTCAGGAACAAGAAATCCAAGCCCCGTAGAGTGAAACAGGGAGTTCCCCAAGGAGAGGTGATATCTCCGGAAATGTTTAACCTTTACCTTTCGTAACGTATGCGGATGATCGAAAGATCCCGGCGTCAGGTACCTACCTTGTTGACATCTGTGAGAGACTGAACTCCTATTTAACGGTTCTCACGACCTTTTCCCACGCGAGGAATATACAGGTATACGCCACTAAATCGACGGCCACTCTGTTCACCACATGAACGGCGCAGTATAGAATAAAGTTGAATATCAGGGTCGATGGTAGCGGAATTCCGACCACAAACTGCCCCAAAATTGTAGGGGTCACATTCTACACCACTTTCACGTTGTCCTCGCATGCCACAGCTATCTGCGATAAACTGAAATGCAGGAACAAGGTCCTCAAGTCCCTAGCCGGCAGCACTTGGAGTGCAGATAAAGAAACCTTGTTGATCACGTATAAAGCGATAGGTCGGTCTGTGGTAAGCTATGCGGCGCCAGTTTGGTCCCCGAATTTAAGTGACACGCAGTGGGCTAAGATTCAAATTTGCCAGAACGCCGCCCTGAGAACAGCAACAGGATGCCTCCTCAAATCTACAGTGGACCATCTACATGAGGAGGCAAAGATTCTTCCAGTACGACAACATAATGAGATGCTATCGTTGTACAGTACATGCTCGGGTGTTACCGTGGGAGCCATCCCAATCACCATTTGCTGGCCACCGATACACCCAGGCATATCAAGACGGAGGTCCAACAAAGGCATATCAGGCAGGTTTTAACAGCATTCACACGGATACAATTGCTAAGGCCATAAGCAATTATTGTGTGAATGCAGTCAGCGGAGTACATCCCCCATCTATCGCAGCTGAAGAGCGTCACCTGCCTCGACAAACCAGAGTAGTTTTGGCTGTGTTATGCTCGGGATATTGCAGTCGCCTAAATTCCTATTGTACGGGAATCGATCGCACAGTGCAAGACATCTGCCCAGTATGCGGCATGGGCCCGCACGATACTAAGCACCTATTCAACTGCCGCGCCAAACCTACTCATCTAACTCCAGTGGATGTGTGGTTACATCCCATCGAAGTAGCCACAGGAGAACGAACATACAACAACAACAACCACACAACTTGCATTCGCTACCTAAATTGCGACGGTAAAAGTTTTTTTAGGAGCAATTCCATGCTTCTTTACAAAACAACCCCTATTTCACCATATGTGGTGGCTGGAGACCACGATAACTTTTGAACTGATAAACCGATTTGGTCTAAAATTTGGACTTCGTCATATTATGTACAAACTTAGTTTCAGTTCGAAGATGGGCAATACCGGTCCACAACTTCCAGTACTTTCCCTCCAATATTAAAGAAAATGTAACTAAAATTGTATGCACGATATCTCTTGAATGGGACAACCAATGTGGTCCAAACTTTGGATCTTTAACTTCTAAAATTGTCCAATTTAACTTCTAAAATTGTCCATATCGGACCTCTCCTTAGGGTACCTCACCCACAAAACTTGAACATTTGCGTCCAAGTGCAGTTTGGTGTCTGTTTAAAGATCCTGTGGAAATGTATACAGCTGTCGTTCGATGCGGTCATGTTTACAGCGATATTATGTTTTCCGTGGACAAGTTCGTGCTTGCTGCCATACTGGTCCAAAAGTTATACGATGACCTGCTGAAATGACTAGTGGGCGCGATATCTATCGAAAAGATACGACTCCCCAAAATTAGATCCACTTCCATAATGAACTATGTCCGTCCATTCCTTTAAGTACCTCCTCCGCAAGACTTCTGAACTTTAATCATAATCCAAACGGCGTACCAAGAAAAGTTTTGTATGTTAGAAATACTCATGAAACATAGCCGACAATTAACGCTTATGAAAAAAGATTTAATGATACCTACAATATTCGCCCTCAAAATGCTGTAAAATATACACAAAACCACATTGTTTACTTTGATAGATACTACACGCCTTTCGCACAGCATCATTTTATTTTTAACTCATCCATAATTTATGGCGTCAGGAGGGAAAATATTTAGGTATGGTATATCAAAAGCAAAACTAACAAAATATCTTGACAAAGGTTAATGTTTTTTATCTACACATAGTCTTTTTTTTTTGCTTTTCTTGCACAAACAAACCAACCCAACGAATATCTCTACCAACAGACATGAGGAAAATTCAACAATTTCTCAACAGGATATTGTTAAGTAAATATTTTATGGTGACTAGACGATACGCAATATTTAGCGTAGCTTCAAAGCAACAGTAATACATAAATATGCACATATATAAATAAACTATGCATGTATACATAATTTCGAGATAAAGTGTAATTTTCGATGAGTAGTGTAATTCTGCCAAAACAAGTAAAAAAGTATCAGTCGGCTTTGCCGACAGGAATATACCATCAGCTCGTATGAATTGAAAATTTGAATACTGGCTATACAACCAAAAAATATTTTCTCCAATAATTATTTTAGGGCTTTGGGACTATTTTTAGACGTATGAACATGCCGACAAAAATATGGATTTGAATTAAAGCTGGAAAGTGATGCGGATGTGGTACCTAAAGGAATGGACCCCATTGTCTATATTCGAAGTGTATATAATTTTGGGTGTCATTTCTTTCGATATGTGGCGCTCACAAGGAGTACCTTTGGTAACAATTTCAAAAGTATCCTCGAACCTTAAATGCACTTAAACAAAAAGAGTGGATCGTAATTTTTATACCCTCAGCATTTATGCTAACGAGGGTATATACACTTTCATACGGGCAAAATGTGTCTCATCGAAATAATGGTTTTAGACCCCAAGTATGTTTGGACGAAATGTGTTTCAGACAATTTGGAGTCGATTGAGCAATGTCCGTCTGGCTGTCTGGCTGGCTGGAGCGCACGATAACTCTCGAACGGATGAACCGATTCGGTTAAAATTTTGGCTTTCGTAATATTTTGCCAAAACTTAGTTTAAGTTCGAAGGTGGGCTATACCGGTCCACTCCTTCCGGTACCTCCCCCACCAAAGTTCGAAAATTTTCGGAAAATTTGTGCGCACGATAACTCTTGAATGGAGCAACCGATTTGGTCCCTACCAATATGGACACAGTCCGTCCACTCCTTCGTGTACCTCCCACACAAAATTTCGGAAAAGTTCAGTTTAGGACCTGCTCTCGAATTGCTTTGATTTTTGTTGTAGCAGCTTCTATTGACTGTCCTCTATACAACAGTTCAAGTTTCATCAGGGGCAATTCCATACTTTCTGAGCAAATAGCCTGAAAGGTACGAAAAACCCCTATGAAACACTGTGTAGTGGTTGGATCGCAACATAACTCTTGAAGGGAGTAACCCATTTGGCCCACACTTTATACATCGTGAAAGTTCTACCAGACTCAGATAAAGTTTAAATGTGGACTCAATCGGTCCACTCCTTCGGGTGTCTCCCACACAAAATTTCGGAAAAGTTCAGTTTAGGACCTGCTCTCGAATCGCTTTGATTTTTGTTGTAACAACTTGTATTCGCTGTCCCCCATACGACGGTACAAGTTTCATCAGGGGCAAGTCCATACTTTATAAGCAAATAGCCTGAAAGGTACGAAAAACCCCTATGAAACACTGTGTAGTGGTTGGATCGCAACATAACTCTTGAACGGATCTGCCGATTCGGTCCAAAATTTGGCATTCGTAATATTTTGTCCAAACTTAGTTTAAGTTTGAAGATAAGCCATATCAGTCCACTCTTTCAGGTACCTCCCCCGAAGAGTTCAAAAATGTACGGAAAAATTTTGCGCATGGTAACTCCTGATGGTAGTGACCGATTTGGTCCATACTTTACACATCCCAATATATCTACCAAATATATATCAGGTTCGAATATGGACTACATTTGTCCACTCCTTTGGGTACCTCCCACACAAAATTTTGGAGAAGTTCACTTTAAGAACTGTTCTGGAATCACTTTGATTTTTGTTGCAGCAACATTGATTCACTGCCTCAATTACTACGGTAAAAGTTTTTTCAGGGGCAAGTCCATACTTCTTGAGAAAACAGCCCAAAAAGTGTAAAAACTCTCTATAGCACCATGTAGTGGCTGGAGAGCACGACAACTCCCGAACCAAATACTGAGTAGATCACACACTTTGCATATCGTTATATTTCTTCGAATATTAGATGAAATTCGAAGGTGGTGCTTGTAGGTCCACTCCTTCCGGTACCTTCCCCACCAAAGTTCGATAATAGTAGCTAAGATAATACACGCGATATCTCATAAACAGAGCAACCCGGTTAAGGGTCTGTGCGAGGATCCCTAGAAAATTTTTACTTAGTGGTTGTTAAACCTAACTAGAATCTAGCGAACTCCATTCAAGCACATAAACTTGAATTGGCACTTAGGATTCTTTTCGGATTGTTCCTTTCAAGCACATAAACTTGAAGGAAACCGTCGACTAATAATTAATTAAAGAAGCGGTGGATTGTAGTAGTACAAGACGACTGTTTATCTTTATTGATTTCACTCTTTTATAACAATACTTTCTTATGACTAAGCCAAATATTATGCATACAAACAAAAACGTAAAGAAATGAAATTTATAAATATTACAAAAGTAAGTGAATTTAAATATAGGTCACGTTAACGATAAAAACTATTGACTTACTTTAGTTAATGACTGACATAATGCTTTATAGGCAATTTTCACAATTCAACTAAAAAGTGTGAAAACAAAAATAAAAATAATAAATAAATAAAAGCTATGTAAGTATGTATGTTCTTAACATTCTCCGCCGCGTTGACAATGTCAAGCAGTAAGTGTAGCTGAATTGGTTGTATGAGTGGATAAATCAGCTGGGACACTTATTGTTGATGGGTGAGTTCTTACAGCTGGAGTAGGTGCAACTTGAGCCGTTTTGTTTAACCTTGAATGGATTTTCCAACTCAGCAGACCAAGCATAATGATAACACAGCACAACAATGACGTGTAGCTAACTGCATGATGATGAAGACTTGTGGAGTGAATTAGTTGCGGCAAATGCTTTAGAGTTGATTCATTCAGCTGTCTTTGGATGTTCTCCAATTCTTCTAGACGGACCTTGTAAGCAGTAGTGTTAGTGCGTGTTAAAACCCTTTCTACCTCCTGTGGTGAACTTATGTAATGGATGTCTCTCAATCTCACATAAGAAGCACGTAGGCTATTGGAGGCTTCAAAATGTCCGTGTATGGTAACAAAATTGTTTTTCATAACACAGTTGGAACCAATTTCCATTATACCCGTATTCTTAATGGTGATAAGACTAGTTTCCGTTCCACATACAATGGAAGATTCAATATCGGCGGTAGTAGCAAAAATCCAACTATTTTGACGATGCAATTGGCTCCAAGCTGCCGTTCCAATAATTCTGTTGAGTTTGCAATTGGTAGTTGAATGATTGTTGAAGACATTGATCTCGCATGGGTTGACGGCAGCGTTCCTCCGGAGTTTGGACTGCTGATTTTTGCAGATATATTCCCCATCCCTCGGTTTGAGGCATCTTGATATGTCCTCTGATTGAAAAAGTATATATTCATCTCTGTGGGCATCTGTAGCCATATACGATGTTTCTGGTTGAATGGCGATTAAAGTGTCATTTTTTATGGTTGGGACGGGTATTACCTTGAATAGTTCAAAAAACTGTTGATTGACTAAAGGTATCCTGACTTCAAAGATGACTTCATATTTTGTAACTGCTCCCTTGACGCTCATAAGCTTATAAAGTTCAATCAAGTTATCACCGGCAGTTGGCAAAGCATGCGAAATTGGAAGATTAGCTTTGATAA
This sequence comes from Musca autumnalis, assembly GCF_047663935.1. Classification (NCBI taxonomy): domain Eukaryota; kingdom Metazoa; phylum Arthropoda; class Insecta; order Diptera; family Muscidae; genus Musca; species Musca autumnalis. The sequence goes on along the minus strand of NW_027411977.1, from coordinate 65,776,505 downwards.
CGCTAATTTCTTCCTTCAATTGATGAGGAGACAGTAAGAGTGGGCTTATTTTGCCACTATGTGTATCGGTAAGCACACTGATGATCTCGGAATCTACACGCTGAAGGTTTATGGCCGATAATGCCAGGTACGTTGACAAGAGTCCAACAAGCTGTGAGTTGCTTAGTTGGGAAGATTCCTTAGCGACATCATTCTTGATCCTGTCAACCATTTCTGAGATCTCTTGTATTTTTCGCTGATTGCTGATCTCATCCTGTTTGATGATATTAATGGTTGAGTCAATTATCGATGTTTGATTTTTAAGTAATATTGACATGTGATCGTGCTCGTTCTTTGCTCTGTTTATAGTTTTCGATATTTCTTCAGCGTAATCTGCATCAAGAACGCCAAAAAGAGAACGGGCAATATTACCAACTATATTAAACGGAGATCTTCTAAGGCGCCTGTTGACAAATAACTCCTTCTCTTGTAGTAGTTCATTCTTCATCTGTTTAAGATTGTTTACAAATATGTTGCACATCTCTTCCTGATGAAGTACAGGGCACATTTGCTGCAGCGTCTGTAAACCGGATGACAGTGATTTTATTTCCGATACAAACGGCGTTAAATCATAGTACACCAACATTTTCCACTCCGCCGTATTCTGTTTCACTGTTCCCAATCCTTCAAAATACAATCCCGGATCATTCTGAAATTGCGTAACCTGCATGTGGTTGCAAATGACCATAGGCATCAGGAACAGTGCTAACAACACTGACAGTATTGCCGGGCTATACGCCATCTTCACTCTTTTTGCCGGAATGACATCCCTTTTATGTTCGTCTTCTCGGGGTTGGCTCGTTGCCGAAATTGAATCGTCTTGCGCTGATTCGCTGTCTTTTGACACTTCATCTTGACCTTCTGGAAATAAGGGAGCCAGCCTGTGAATGGCCCGCTTGAATATTCCTGACTGCGTTTTTACTTCCGCAACTCTTACAGCTCCGTCCTCACCGGTAAACACCTTAAGAATTCTTCCTAATGGCCACTTCATAGGGGGCATATTGTCTTCCTTGACAATGACCATATCTCCTTTCCTAAGATTGTCCATCTTTTTCCTCCATTTATTTCGCTGTTGAAGCTCCTGTAGGTATTCTTCTGACCACCTTTTCCAGAACTGCTGTTTGATATGAGAAACTAATTTCCAATGTGACGTACTGGATGTCTTCACAGTATCTGCTCTGCTGTCTACTTGCGAAGTTAGAGCTTCTCCTATTAGAAAATGCCCTGGTGTCAATGCTTCAAGGCTATCAGGGTCGTTTGATAGTGGCGTGAGTGGACGGGAATTTAAAATAGCTTCGATTTCTACGATAATTGTTTCTAGCTCTTCAAATGTTAGGGTTTCTGTTGAAACACTGCGTACTAAGAGGCGTTTTGCAGACTTCACTGCCGCTTCCCACAAACCACCGAAATGTGGAGCTCTCGGTGGAATAAAATGAAATTGTATGCCCTTAGCACTGGAAGCTGATATTATTTCCTCTTTCGCTTTGGTAGCATAGATGCTTTCCGATAATTCCGCTAAACTATTTTTGGCTCCGACAAAGTTTGTAGCATTGCACTATAGGTAATTTGCCCAGTTTTTGAGGCAAAAAGTCGATTTTCCAACTTTTAATAATAATAATTTTTTAGTTGGCATTAAAAAAAGAACATGTCAAAATTTATTAATATGAATGATATATTTCAAAATAGCGTCATTATCGCGGTTTAAATTGCAGTCAAAGTGAGAATTTCGAAGAAGAACTAAAAAATATATATATTGTAAGACATATTTCAATGTATTTAAAACCGCGGAAAAATAAACCAAATGTAAATATATGTAAAATGGAACAGATTGGTAATTGCGAGAGGAATTTATTTAATATATAATATAGCTTAAACATTATGGGCAGCGACCAAAAAACACAAAAAGTCAAAAATAAATATTTTATTTTTCTTAAACTCACTTCATATAGACTTATACTAAATTGGCCGTGTTTGGCCGTGATTCTGCTATTGGGAATATCTTCAGCAAAGGGTTCTGAATCAACTACATAATTACCAAGGTGCGATTTTTTGCGTTTTTTGAGTTATATCACTTTTTGAAGGTGCCCTCCTTGCTGAAAAATATATATTTTTTTAATTTTTTGTTTGGTGAAGGAAATATTAAATACGAAAAAGCATCCGATTTGACCTAAAAAGACATTTTCTTTAAAGAAATATTCACCATGTGTTCTAAAAATGTACATACGTGTTGTGGTCAACATTTTTGTTAATTATAGCTGTAATAAGTTCTAACTAGGGATCATGATTGCGTGATTTATTTGGTCCTTTAAAAATATAATATTTATACAGATCTTTTCGCGAATAAATATTTTAAACATATCAATGTTTATAAAAATCTTTTGGCGGATCAGTACTTTAGTTCATTGTAACCGTTTTTCTTTTATTGTAACCGCTTTTATTGGGTTGGAACGGATAAAATAGGTAAAATGAGAATAGGGGGTAGGAAAAAGAAAAGTTGTTCGTTATATCCTGCGTTCGTTATAAACGTATTCGTCTGTAAAATTTTTATTAAAGCCTACTTTTAAATATCATATATTTAAATATTTGAAACAGTGCTTAAATTCGTCGCTATCCGCTTCTGCTTTAAAGCGGGCCTGAAAATCGTAACAAATTGTAAAAGTTGTTATAGTCGTGGTCGTTTTAAGAAGTTGAATGTGTGTACAAATATTAAGAAAAATTCTTTGGAAACATAAAACTTTGTTCGCTATAAACGCAGTTTCTTATAACCGATGTTCGCTATATCCGAATTTTACGTTGTAATTCTTTTTTATCTTACTTTTGCATATAATGCAATAAAAATTTATAAAAAGGCCACATATCCACCGCTATTAATTTTTGCCTCAAAAACAGGCCAAATTACCTATAGTGCATTGTCACAATATATGTTCTGGCAGTGCCCACGCCGTGCAACAAACCGCTTTAGAGCACCAATGAATGCTTCAGTGGACAAATCGGATACCAGTTCTAGATGAACCGCTTTTGTTGCAAAGCAGCAGAACACTGCTACATACGCCTTGGTTGGCCGTTTGCCTCTCACCTTGTAATGAACCCAAAATGGTCCACAATAGTCTACTCCAGAGTTTATGAACGGTCGAGCAGGAACTATCCTTGTTGCTGGCAGATTACCCATTACTTGCTGATAAAGCTGCGGTCGCGCTCTAGTACATCGTACGCATTTTTGAACAGTTGATCTTGCTGTTATTTTGCCTTTGATTGGCCAAAATCGCTGCCTTATTGTGTTTAAGAGCGCTTGGGGCCCACAGTGCTTGTTCTCTTCATGAACCATTCTGAAGAGCAATTTCACTAAAGGATCGTTATATGGTAATATTATCGGATGTTTTGCATCTGGTTGTAGCATGGAATGTTCCAATCTTCCTCCGACGCGAATAATACCTTCATCATCCAAAAACGGTGATAGACTGCATAAAGAACTATGCTTGCTGGGTTGCTTTTCAGCCTTCAACTCTTTTATTTCGACTGCGAACTCGGTAGACTGTATAGCGTGAGTAATTAATCGAAGGGATTGATCCAACTCTTTGGGATTAAGTGCTATGTTTTCAGGCCGTTCAGTCCTTGGTATTCGACAGTTTCTTGTAAACCTAAGAACGTACGCCACGATTCTTTTCAATCTCCTGAAGGAATTTTTGTGCTCGATTCCATAAACGAAATTGATGTCAGCAGTTACTATTCCTGCAGTAGCTGCCCCCTTTAACTCCATGTTATTAGTAACAGCATTTTGAGAACAGAGTTTTGCCGGCCATAGCTCCTCTTTTCCATGAAGAAAAACTGGCCCATGAAACCATAATCGACATTTAGCCAGATCTGATGGTTGAAGTCCACGCGATAGAATGTCAGCTGGATTCTCTTTCGACGGAACATGTTTCCATTGGTCTGGTAATGTTAATGTTTGGATAATCGATACCCTATTAGCAACAAAAGTCTTATATAACGTTGACTGTGATTTTATCCAAGCCAGTACAATTTCCGAATCGGTCCATAGAAACATAGGATGGTCTTGAAGCCTTAAATCAATCTTCACTCTGTTAGCTAGCTGAGCTGCTACTACTGCCGCACATAGTTCCAGTCGAGGCAATGTTTGTTGCTTCAACGGAGCCACTCTGGATTTAACACAGATCAGACGCACAGTTATGCGCCCATCATTAGTAAGAAATCGGATGTATACAGCTGCGCCAAAAGCTCTTTCAGATGCATCCGCAAACACATGCAATTGTGTTTTTGTCGGAATTTCCCCACAAAATACATGTCGAGGTATTTTGAAATTGTTGAGACCTTCCAACTCACATCGAAATGTTTTCCAAGTAGCACAAAGTTTCTCGGGTAATGGTTCATCCCAATCCAATGTAAGCTGCCACAGTTGCTGAATAAATATCTTTGCTATCACAACAACCGGAGCCAGTAGACCAAGAGGGTCGAACAGTTTTGCGAGTTCAGACGTAACTGATCGCTTTGATATAACTTGACGATGGTCTATGTTTGTCTTCACGCAAAATTGATCGGCTTGAGGCATCCAATATAACCCCAACGTTTTTATTGTTTTGTTTATATTTTCATCCAAATCTAAGTTGATTTCTCGATCACTAAGTTGATTTCTCGATCACTATGCGGTATATCTTTCAGCAATCATGGAGAATTCGATGACCATTTTCTTAAATTGAAACCATGTTGCTTCAAAATAGCTATCAATTCCCTTTGTGTTTCAAGGGCTGTACTTAAGCTGTCGGCACCACTGAGCCCGTCATCCATATAAAAGTTTTCTTTGAGCATCTTTGATCCAAGTGGATAACGATCCATGTTGTCGTCTGCAATTTTCTGCAAACATTTTGTAGCAAGATACGGCGCTGTACGAGTGCCATATGTTACGGTATTGAGCTTTTAATAACTAACAGGATGCGACGTATCTTCTCTCCATATAATCAGTTGATATTTTTGATCATCAGGATGTAGTAGTATCTGCCTATACATCTTTTCAATGTCTGTGGTGAAGACAAATTTTGGCAATCGAAAACGCAGCAATATAGAAAAAAGTTCACTTTGGACAGTTGGCCCAGTGTACATTAGATCATTTAACGAATAACCTGATGAGGTTTTTGCGGATGCATCAAATACGACCCTTAGTTTTGTCGTGGTACTATCGGGTTTTAGAACACAATTATGGGGAATAAAATATTTTGGGTTTGATATCGTCCCCACGTCAATCTTTTGCATGTGTCCCAATTGCTCGTATTCTTGCATAAACTTAATGTATTGACTTCGGATGTCTTCCTCCTGTAGAAGCCGGCGTTCCAGGCTCATAAATCGGTTATACGCCATTGAATGTGATTTCCCCAATGCTGTTGGAGATTCTCGGAAAGGGAGCCTGACAATGAAACGACCGTATTCATCAGTCTGAATATGTTGATTGTAGTGGGACTCACACAGCTTCTCTAACGGAGACATTACTTTCTCACTCGCTTCTACTTCCTCGAGCTTCCATAGTTTTTCGATTGCTTGTTCTAGTGATGTTTCACTATCGAAAATTGCACATGTCAACGCTGCTGATGTGACATCCGTTGAGGTTTGTTCTATTAAGCCGCCAACAATCCAGCCGAGTGCCGTATTTTGTAGTATGGGTTGATTGCCATTGAGTTTTATTGTACCTGGCTGCATTAGGCTAAAGTAGAACTCTGCTCCAAGTAGAATATCAACCTTTCCTTGCGTGTTAAAGTTGGGATCGGCTAATTTAATATTCTGTGGAATCTGCCATTTAGAGATGTCCAGATCGCGATTCGGTTGCGCTGGTATAATTGTTGGCAAAACAAATGCCTCCAAATCAGTTGAAAATTCAGCATTATTAGATAACATCTGTACATTCACCCGACGATAAGCCTTCCTTTGAATCTTTCCAACTCCGTCAATGGCCAATGAGGCACCCCTGGTTCTAAGTGATAACTTTTTTATCAGCCTTTCAGTCACAATGTTCACTTGTGAGCCCGAGTCGAGTACCGCTCTAAATTCGCCTGACATACCGTTTGCAGCCTTGATGATAACTTTAGCAGTCGCTAGAATTACGCTCTTCTGATCTTCAACTGATGCTGACGAGATTGCAGCTGTTTTGACTGGTGTGGCATCATTACTTGTGGTTGGTGATTGTTTCGAAGCTATTGAATATGTCTTCGATTTGCTTGGCAAATGTAGTAAAGTATTATGCTTATTACTACATACTTTGCAGCTACTAGAAGTACATGCCTTCGATACATGATCGTATTTAAAGCAGTTCGTACACATTTTATGTTGTTGTACCCATTTGAGCCTCTCAGATTCCCTCATTGCCAAAAATTGTTTACAACGATAGATGGGATGGCGGCCATTTTTGCATAAGCTGCATTTGCTGTTATCCTCCACTGATGCTATGGAGGAAACTGTTTTATTAGAACCTTTTTGAGTAGTCGTCACTTTTCCGATTGATTCCATCGACTCAAATTGTAGCTCCAAAAATGCAAATAGCTCATTCATGGTAGGGACCTCTTTCGGCCTTGTTAACGATTGCATGAATCGTATGTACAGCGTCTGATCCAATTTTTTCGTGATCAATTGGATCAGTAGAGCGTCCCACGACGAAGTGTCGATATTCAAATTGTTCAGGGCTAGCATGCATTCCCTCGTGGTGTCATGCAGAGCCTTTATAGAAGCGGTAGATGAGATTCCTGTTGGTTGGTTCATAATCCTTTCTACCAATGTTGCAACCAGAATTCTTTTATTGTTGTAACGATCTTGCAGCAACATCCAGGCTGTTTTGTAGTTCTCTTCTGTCAAGGCTAAATGGCTTATGAGTTTGTCAGCCTCGCCCGACAAATTCGTTTTAAGATACCACATTTTTTGGACGTTTGGGAGTGGCTGTTTGTCAACCATCTCCAAAAACAGTTCATAGAACTGTCGCCACTTCAAACAATCCCCATTGAATTGAGGGATTGTTACCTTCGGTAGCGGAAGTGCGCTGTATGTTGCCAAATTACTTCCCACTTGAGGTGCGTTTGTCGCATTGTCAGAGCATTTGTCTTTCAGGACCGCCAGCCGAATTAGGTTATGTTGAACCGCATCTTCTAGGCTATCGTAGCAATCTTGATCTAGCCCGATTCTGGAAGGGTCCTCAATCTGCTGCCAAATTTCGTCGTACAAATCTGTGATTTGACTCCACAATTTTTTGATCGTCTCTTCTTTTATTGCATAAAATTGGTTTGATTGTTCCGTATCGATATGGACCAAGCTCTGCAAAAGGCGACTAAGTGCAGCCATTCTAGCTTTTATCCTTCGGGCCAGTCCCTCTACTTGGGTAGATTCAGATTCTTGAACAGTTGCCTGGACAGATGTTTGACCTTCTGAACTAGTTCTTTGGGCTTTTGCCGTTGGACCTGGCTTGCTCTTTGCAGACTTCAACTTGTCTAATTCCGCCTCTATATAGTACATCGTTGAACTAAACTTTTCTCCAATGTTCTTGTGTAAATTCTGCGCTACGTATGGGTCATCCTCTGGCAAAGACGGATCATTGCGGATCTGGTTCTCTGCCTTTTCAAACGTCTGCCAGAGCCCCACTAGCTCATTACGCTTTCCTATGTAGAACTCTTCCGTTCTTCTTTCAAGCGGAGCCTTTTTAATTGTCGCCACGACTTTATCAAAATTACTGCCCCTTACTTCTTGCTGGGCTATGAGTTCTTGTACTGTCGACATTGTTAATTTTTTTCAAAAATACTTGTGGGGTTTTAATGGATTTATATTTTGTAAAAATTTTTCGAAACCACTTGTGGGGTTATTGGATCCTCACCACTTGAACGGTGAATAACTGCCTTTTTTTTTTAAACAAATTCCAGGATACGTGTTGTGTCACGTCTGGTTATATTACCGATGATTCGGTTTGCGTCCTTCTTGAAATAAGGTACGCTTCTGTTTGCTTCAAAATTCCCAGGATGCGTGTGGATAAGCGTGGTATCCGAGGTTGCGAGTAGAATCTGCAAGGATCTGTGTTGTATCCAAAGTCGCTTGAAGAATCTGCAAGGATCTGTGTTGTGTCCAAAGTTGCCTGTAGGAACTGCAAGGATCTGTTGTATCCAAAGTCGCTTTGCAAGGATCTGTATTGTGTCCGAAGTTGCTTGTAGGATCTGCAAGGATCTGTTGTATCCAAAGTCGCTTTGCAAGGATCTGTATTGTGTCCGAAGTTGCTTGTAGGATCTGCAAGGATCTGTTGTATCTGAGGTTGCTTGTAGAATCTGCCAGGATGTAGGGACGCGAGGATTCGAATTAAAAATACGCGACGCGTTACACTTAAACCGGGGTCACCAAAATGTTAAACCTAACTAGAATCTAGCGAACTCCATTCAAGCACATAAACTTGAATTGGCACTTAGGATTCTTTTCGGATTGTTCCTTTCAAGCACATAAACTTGAAGGAAACCGTCGACTAATAATTAATTAAAGAAGCGGTGGATTGTAGTAGTACAAGACGACTGTTTATCTTTATTGATTTCACTCTTTTATAACAATACTTTCTTATGACTAAGCCAAATATTATGCATACAAACAAAAACGTAAAGAAATGAAATTTATAAATATTACAAAAGTAAGTGAATTTAAATATAGGTCACGTTAACGATAAAAACTATTGACTTACTTTAGTTAATGACTGACATAATGCTTTATAGGCAATTTTCACAATTCAACTAAAAAGTGTGAAAACAAAAATAAAAATAATAAATAAATAAAAGCTATGTAAGTATGTATGTTCTTAACAGTGGTCCTGTTTACAGCGATATCATGTTGTTCGTAGGCAAGTACATGCTTCCTGATAAAATGGTCCAAAACCTCTGAATTATATGGTGACTCGATATCCATCGAGGGGAATGACACCCAAAATAAGACCTACTTTCAAAATGGAATATATCGGTCCATTCCTTTGGATAACTTCCCGGCAAAACTTGTTGAGCTTCTATCCAAATCCATATTTTTGTCGGTTCATACGCCCAAAATTTTCAAAACCCCTTAAATACACTCCACGTCAGAAGAATAGAACACCTAATTTTTTGTTAATGTTAGCTGATTTATCCCACAACGAATGAATCTACGTTTTTAGTCTTGTAGGGATTTAAAGTCTATGATGTTCCATATCAAACACAGAAAAAATTATGTTTCTAGCTCTTCGCGAAATGATTTTCTGATCAATTTTCCGATAGTACTATGAAAAATAGGCATTTATTTTTGGTCATCAGGATAGAACAGTCACTTTATTTTTGCGAATTTTTGAGATATTAACGTCGAATTTTCTTGCAGTCGATGAGGCAGGGCTTTCTTATCATTTTCATCATAGAAAACCTATAAATTATTCCGCGGACACCAAAATAACAGCGTAAAAAGGGTTTAAATTGACAGATAATTGAAACATTTCGGAATATCAATAGGATTAGCGCGGTTATGTCATATTTCTTTATAATAAGATAGAATGTGACACAGACAACCTCGACGGATACAATCGAGTGCTTCGGATGCTGATAACATGGAACATTTTCAAAATAATTATGAAAAACGTCAAAATTTCTTACAAAAACCTTGATGTTTTGTGCAATAACATGATTTTTCCGCGAACAAGTCTGCCGTTTAAAGGTTTGGAAATATGCTCCGCATTTAAAGGAAGATAATCTGATATGAAAACAACCGCTATTTTAATACACTGAAGAAAATTTAAGTACTTTTTAAAACCAACATACGAAACCTAAAACCTCAATTTCCGTGACTGTGTTTTCCCGCGAGAATGGTGCTTTTACATATGCGAGTTCACTTAAAAAAACTACTAAATCGTAAAATCCGGTATTGAGAGCATAACCTGGTCCATTTATATTGGAACATAACACTGTTGAGAACAGTCGCGGACACCGATGTAAGAACACATATAAAATTAAAAGTCCAAAGGGTGTATTACATTTGAAAAATGTTCTAAAATTTCCTTCAGTGTATTAAAATAGCGGTTGTTTTCATATCAGATTATCTTCCCTTAAATGCGGAGCATATTTCCAAACCTTTAAACGGCAGACTTGTTCGCGGAAAAATCATGTTATTGCACAAAACATCAAGGTTTTTGTAAGAAATTTTGACGTTTTTCATAATTATTTTGAAAATGTTCCATGTTATCAGCATCCGAAGCACTCGATTGTATCCGTCGAGGTTGTCTGTGTCACATTCTATCTTATTATAAAGAAATATGACATAACCGCGCTAATCCTATTGATATTCCGAAATGTTTAAATTATCTGTCAATTTAAACCATTTTTACGCTGTTATTTTGGTGTCCGCGGAATAATTTATAGGTTTTCTATGATGAAAATGATAAGAAAGCCCTGCCTCATCGACTGCAAGAAAATTCGACGTTAATATCTCAAAAATTCGCAAAAATAAAGTGACTGTTCTATCCTGATGACCAAAAATAAATGCCTATTTTTCATAGTACTATCGGAAAATTGATCAGAAAATCATTTCGCGAAGAGCTAGAAACATAATTTTTTCTGTGTTTGATATGGAACATCATAGACTTTAAATCCCTACAAGACTAAAAACGTAGATTCATTCGTTGTGGGATAAATAAGCTAACATTAACAAAAAATTAGGTGTTCTATTCTACTGACGTGGAGTGTATATACGTGTTTGGAAAAAAAGTGTTTCAATTCACACAGGCTGAGGGTATATCTCTGTCGACAAAGCCGACTGATCCTTTTTTACTTGTTTTTAATCACATTTAATATAAAGAATTTTCAAGAAATTGGACATTTTATTTGCTTAACCAGCATTGTATCTGCTTACAGATCACAATATCTCTTTCTACCCATATCGTATTAAATTTAAATTAACTTGTTACTTTTGCAATTCACTGCGGTTGCCATTTCCTCACGCCAAACATTTGGACGATAGTCCACTGTGGCGTATTGGTATTGTTCATACGTCACTATGGCCACCGCCATTGAACCAATTAATTTTAAGCACATTTCTTTTGCAGTTCTTTTTTATACCCACCCACCACTTTTATTCTCTTTATTTTATCGCAAAGCAATTTTATTTAATAGTTGTTCAGTAAATCCAACTTTTGAAAAGAACTCCTACAAGTAAATATTGTAAAGTAATGGAGGACGCCAATATGTAAGAAAGACGCCATCAAGTCGCCATGAGATATACGCATAACAACAGTAGCTAGGATAATCACATAAGCGGGAGATCTTAATGAGGATAATAATTAACAACATGTTGTTAATCATGATTTGTAGGTGTGTGTGTGTGCGTTCATAACAGAAATCTTCGTTTCAACTAATGCCAGCTTTTACTGACACATGTATCATCATCCTACACATGTCTAGCAAACGACATATGGACATAATTATCTACACATATTTGTGTTCGCCCAAGAGGGGGTCCCCAATTTCATGTGGTGTCTACATTTTGTGATATATGAGAAGATGAACCCACATGTGCAGTCGATATCATGCAGAGTCAAATTTATAAAAGAGTATTTAATGTGGAAGAAGAAATAATAAGATAGTTTTAGTTTGAGTTTTTTAAGTACGAATTAAGAATTAATTTTTTAAATAAAAAAGTTAAATCTTGCTGATGCCCGCTTTTAATAACATATTCGACGCCATTTATTTATGGTGGAATCCAAACGGCGTACCAAGAAAAGTTTTGTATGGTAGAAATACTCATGAAACGTAGCCGGAAATTAACGCTTATGAAAAAAGATTTAATGATACTCACAATGTGCGTCCTCAAAATTCTCTAAAATACACATAAAACCACATTGTTTACTTTGATAGACAATACATGCCTTTCGCACAGCATTATTTTACCTTTAACTCATCCATAATTTATGGCGTCAGGAGAGAAAATATTTAGGTATGGTATATCAAAAGCAAAACTAACAAAATATCTTGACAAAGGTTAATGGCTTTTTTATCTACACATAGTCTTCTTTTTTACTTGTCTTGCACGAACAAACCAACCCAACGAATATCTCTACCAACAAACATGAGGAAAATTCAACAATTTCTCAACAGGATATTGTTAAGTAAATATTTTATGGTGACTAGACGATACGCAATATTTAGCGTAGCTACAAAGCAACAGTAATACATAAATATGCACATATTTAAATAAAATATGCATGTATACATAATTTCGAGATAATGTGAAATTTTCGATGATTAGTGTAATTCTGCCAAAAACAAGTAATAGAGCATTAGTCGGATTTGCCGACAGAGATATACCCTCAGCTTGTGTGAATTGAACATTTCTATCTACAGATCGAATACCGATTATACAACCAAAAATTCTTTTCTTCAAAAATTATTTGGGGGCTTTGGTGCTATTTTATTTTGGTGCAAAAATATGGATTTGAATTAAAGCTGCATAGTGATACGGATGTGGTACCTGAATTTTGGGTGTCATTTATTTCAATATATAGCGCGCACCAGGAGTACCTTTGGTAACAATTTCAAAAGTATCCTTGAACCTTAAATGCCCCTTTTTTGAACTTAAACAGAGTTTGGATAAAATATTACTAGATCCAATGTTTGGACCACGTCATTGGCTCCGTTTATGAGATATCGTGCGTACCATGTTAGCGAATTCATCCATTGTTCGAAGAAATATTACGATATGCAAAGTTTGGACCAGATACCAGAGATCTCCACCAAGGAATCCACGGTATGACCAGGAGTGTCGTGCTGCTAGAGAGAGGTATCGGGAGAAAAGGAGAGCAGGACAAAGAGAGAGATGGAAAAGCGGGAGTGTGAACAAATCGAGATGTACAGGAGACAGAATGAAGACCGAAAATTCTACCAAAGAGTGAGTCATCAAAATGATGGCTTTGGAACTGGCACTTTCTCCTGCAGAAACCAGCAAGGTAATCTGGTAACTGATACAGATAGTGTGCTAAGGATATGGAAAGAGCATTTTTCCAAACTGTTCGTATACAATAGTTGACGAAGATACCACAGATGCAATCCTAGAAGATGGTATTGAATGTGTACCGCCCGGCCAAGATGAGGTAAAGACAGCAATAAACCGACTGAAAAATAATAAGGAAGCAGTAGCTGATGGCTTACCAGCCGAGCTGTTATAACGAGGGTTTTAACTAGGGCTGAGGTAAGTTCAGTCACTTCCAGGGTCAGCTCAAGGACCCACAAAACCTTAAGATAGAAGACGAGTTATGATGATTTAATTCTTTATTATCACCTCTCTTGGTGTCTAAATAATGAGAAACATGTGGGGGTTCGTGTACTATAGGCTTATTTACTTATTTAGTGCGACTATTCGTCTCGGCAGGGTGGCTTCGTGTGGTGGACGTCGTACGCTGCTGTCTTCCGTGGCTTTGGCGGGATCGTCTGATGTCGGCCCGACGGTGTTCGGCAGACTGGAGTCGGCCAGTAGGTATATTGATTCCCGTAAAAGTGGGTGGAAGTTAGTTGGTTGTAGTAGGGATGCTGACGGCACTCGGCGTTGAAGTCGAATTGATGACGTTCGGCTACGATCGGCCTAATGTAGTTTGGTGGACAACACTCGTCTCGGCTTGTTCGTGTTGATGTCCCTCGGCTTAAGGAATCGGGTTGGTTGCACTCGGCTCGGTATCCCCGTCAACGGTACTCGGGTTGGGGGCACTCGTTGTAGTCGGTCTGGAACGAGAAGAGACGATTGAATAAGTTCGAAGCGAACGAGTCGCAGGAAGCGAACGAATCGCAGGAAGCGAACGAATCGCAGGAAGCGAATGAATCGCAGGAAGCGAACGAGTCGCGGAAGCAAACGAATCGCAGGAAGCGAACTAATCGCGGAAGCGAACTAATCGCGGAAGCGAACTAATCGCGAAAGCGAGCGAATCGCAGGAAGCGAACTAATCGCGGAAGTGGACGATCCGCAGGAAGCGAACTAAACGCGGAAGCGAACGAATCTCAGGAACCAAGGCCTTGGGTTTTGTACGAAATCTTCCGACTGCGGACACTGCCACAAATCAAATATTTCGTACTCGGGTAACTACAGCACTTGACGACCCTTCGTGTTTAAAACCGAAATATTTAGCTAGGGGTGCCACCGTGGTGCAATGGTATGCACGCCCGCCTTGCACGCAGAAGGTCGGTGGTTCGATTCCCCGGCCAGGCAACATCAAACATTTTTCAACGGTGGCAAAATACCCCTCAGTAATGTTGGCGACATTTCCTGAGTATTTCAGCCTTGTAAAACTTCTCTACAAGGGGTGTCTTTAGACACGCCGTTCGGACTCGGCGATAAACAGTAGGTCCCATATCATTGAGCTAATATGAATCGGGGTGCACTCATTGATATGAGAGAAGTCTCCCTTGTTCCGTATGGGATGTTGTGGAACAATGTTTTTTTTTTGTTTTATTTAGCTAGGGAGTGAAATAAAGTGATTGAGAATTATTTACCTACAGCTTAAAAAGTGTTCTCATGTCTTTACACCGAAGTAAAATTATTCCATAATCTCGGTTACCAAACAAGATTCGATATTTCGTGATGCACGTATACCAATGGCAAGTGGACCTTTAACGGGAATTGCCATAGCACGTTAAGGTGGGGTATATATTAAGCTGGGCAATGTGAAACCAAGCTAATACCATATATAACATGTATCGGTCACGTTACACTGTTTAAAACCGGAGGCGGCACTCTGATAAGGTGTATGCATCAGCTAGTTAGCTCTATCCGGCAGGAAGAACGCGTACCCGACGATTGGAACTTCTTCTTCTCCCTATCGCCTACAATATAGTGTCAGGGATATTGTGCGAACGACTAAAGTCCATGGTCAACGAAATAATTGGACCATACCAATGCGGCTAGGTCTAGCAAGTCCACCATTGACCAGATATTTACCCTGCGACAAATCCTGGAGAAGACCGAAGAGATGCAGATCGACACCAACCACCTTTTTGTCGATTTTAAAGCAGCCTTCGACAGCCCGCTAAGTTCAAAGGTATTCCAAGCAATGTCTGAATTTGGTATCCCCGCAAAGCTGTAAAATGGTTACACGAGAGGCAAACGTCAAAAGAAATGGCTCAATCTACACCAATGGCCACATGTTACTTGCTTATACTGATGATATAGACATCATGGGACGATCAGTAAAAGAAGTAACCGATAGCTTTATGAAGGTCGAAAGAGAATCTGCTAAAGTGGGTCTGGCGGTAAACGGCGAGAAGACGAAGCTGATGGTGTTGACGCGCAATGCGTACATTGAGATCGGACCAACTGTTAAAGTTGGTTCCTATAATTTTGAGGTAGTAAAAGACTTCGTATACCTCGGCACCGGCGTAAACACAAAAAACGACATCAGTTGTGAAATAAAAAGAAGAATTGTATTGGCCAACAGATGCTACTTTGGCTTAAGTAAGCACTTTAAAAACAAAGCCACCACTTGTCAAACAAACAAAAAACGCTTTACAAAAAACTGATACTACCCGTGCTGAAGTATGATTCCGAAGCCTGGGTACTTGCCCAAGCAGATAAGGCAGTGCTTGGCGTGTTTGAGAGAAAAATTCCTCGAAAGATCTACGGACCGATCTGCGTTGACAGTGAATATCGACGTCGTATGAACCACCAGCTGTGTCTGCTGTTCAACCGTATCGAGATGCAGCGATTGCGTTGGCTAGGCCATATAATAAGAATGAGCGATGATGAACCCCCTAAAAAGGCGTATAAATTCGAGCCACATGGCGGTGCACGCAGAATTGGCAGGCTAAAGAATAGATGGCGCAAACAAGTGGATGAAGAGATGACAAAAGGCGCGGTATTCCAAAAGCGAAGCACGAAACAGAGAGAATTGGAGATCTCTTCTTAGTTTGGTCTAATGGAACAAATGTTTTGTAATGGGCCAGCTAAGTAAGTAAAGTTTGGACCAACACACTATCCGGTTCGAGAGATGTGGTGCACACCCACCAAAACATATGGTGGTTTTTTTACAGCTTTCGGGTCATTTTTGAAGGAAGTATGGACTTGTCCCTCAAAAAACTTGTACCATCGTAAAGGTGCTTCGAGTACAACTTATTGCAAGAAAAATCATAACGATTCGGTAGAAGGTTTTAAACTGTACTGTAAATTTTGTGTGGGATGTACCCAGAAGGAGTGGAAAGATATACTCCATATCAGAGCATAATGTATACCTGGTAAAAACATTACGATGTGCAAAGTATGGATCAAATCGGTTAATACCTTCGAGAGTTATCGTTCGCACTATAATAGTGAACAATTTTATATTTTTGTGGGGAGTTACCTGACTGATAGGACCGATATGACTCATATTTGAACTTTGGATAAAATATTACGATGGCCATATTTTGGACCGAATAGGCTGATCCCGATGTAGCTAAAATTCTCAAAGTACAGAAAATCGGGAATTACCGTTATATGGGACCTCTGTCAAAACATGGAACTTTTTAGTGGAGACGTTTTGCGACAACTGGGAATCTTAAATGCCAAATTACAGGTAGTTCGGTAAAATAATGTAGCTAAAATTCCCAATACACTGAAAATCGAAAGGTACCGTTATGTGAGGCCTATATAAAAAAACATGGACCTATATAAACAATTGGTTGCTGTGTCCACCAGGAACCTCAATGGAGGCTATATCGAAACGTGGACATATGTTGACAATTATTGAGGTAGACATTTTTTAAACACTGAAAGACGCTCCTTACTTTATTGGAGATGTTCAGAGGTGTTATTATTGTGCAAAAATTTTAATAACTAATATTTAACTATTTTTCGAACAACTATTTGGCAACGTCCATGTTTATATCCTTCACCATAATATGGAGGGTATAATTAAGTTTGTCATTCGTCTTGTAACACATCGAATTATTGATCAGAGACCCTATAAAGTATATAGTCCTGATCAGCATAAAATTCTAAGTCAACATAACTGTCCGTCTGTTGAAATCAAGATGCAGATAGAGCTTTGTAATTTGGTACAGAAGTTTCTATTACTCCTACGATGTTTGGTATTGAAAATGGGATATATCGTTTTTTTGGATAGCCCCCATGGTTTTAACCTCATTATAACGCCGAAATGGCTGAAATTTAGTATTGAGTCTTCGCTGGGACTACAAAACTCTCCACCTGAAATTTTGCGGTATAGATCCACGTCTGCATAGATCCACGTCTGAATATTATGTCTTCAATATCCCACCTAAATGACTCGAATTTGGTTGTTGTTGTATCAACGCAAATGTGCTCGTTCGTGTATTATCTCAGTTATCAGGTTCCTCTGTATCCAGATTCAAGAATTCTGCAACCTGGACTGGTTGCGTCCATAAGGAATCAGGAGACAGGTGAGTGGGGTTAGCTGGGCAGCTAAGCAAATGCAGTGTATCGTGTGGTCCCAATCCACATGTTGGGCAGGTGTTGGGTATCGTGGCGTCAATTCCGGCCCAATACGAATTGAGGAGGCTGCATCGTCCGGATCTTAACTGGGCTAAAACCACTCGTGTTTGCATTGGCAGTTGGCGTTCTTCTGCGGCGATGGATGGGGGGTGGTCTCCAAGTACGGCATTCACACTGTATCTCTGCACTGCCTGCGCAACCATATCAGTGTGAATGCTTTCCAAGCCTGCCTGATAGGCTCGTTGGTCTAGAGGTTCTCTTTTATACATTTAGACCTCTCTCTCTCTAGGTCATGAAGACTTCTCCTGACGTGCCTGGGTGGAGGAAGCCTGTCCATTAAATCGTGACAGGGATGCTCACTGCGATAACACCCAAGCAGGTACTGCATCGACAACATTTTATTGTGTTGACGCACAGGTAAAATCTTCGTCTCCTCATGAAGATGGTCCACTGGTGTCATGAGGAGGCACCCTGTTGCAGTCCTCAGGGCAGCATTCTGGCAGGTTTGAATCTTCTTCCACTGCGTAGTGCTAACCTTTGCAGACCACGCTGGCGCCACATAGCTTACCACTGACCGACCTATTGCATTGTAGGTGGTCAACAAGGTTTCTTTGTCAGCTTCCCAAGTGCCGCCGGCCAGCGACTTGAGCACCTTGTTCCTACATTTGATCTTTTCGCAAATAGTTGTGGCATGCGCGGACGACTTAAACATGCTATCGAACGTTACACCTAGTATTTTGGGGTAGTTAGTGGTCGGAATCAGTACACCATCGACCAATATGTTCAGTAGGAGCCTCATTTCAGCCGTCCATGTGGTGAACAGTGTGGCAGTTGATTTAGCTGCGAATATTTTCATATTCCTCAGAAGAACTGCACTAGGTCAAAATTGGTAGTTGGTATTCGCTGGAGGTATAAAACTTTTCATCTGAAATTTTTAGGTATAAGTCCACGCCTTCATATAGCCCCAGTAGAACAATACCTCCCGATTTCCGGTATTTTGAAGGTTGTGGTCTTTGGTCTTCGTTAAGGGTATAAAACTTGCCACCTTAAATTTGTAGGTATAGGTCGTGGTTCCGATTTTCAGCGTAAATAACTGAAATTTGGTATTTAATCTTCGCTAAAGGTATACGACATTTATACAGGTACAAAACATCCCATGTAAAAAGCAGACAGTATAGGTTCCCGTTTTGGTATAGCCCCCATATAAGCGTAGCCACCATTTAAAGTTTTTTTGCAGATTTTAATCACATTTTTATACCGAATTAGTCGTTAATTGGATTTTGTCCATATATATTCAGGTTTAAGTCCTGCCGGTATAGCCCAATTTTATGTATTTCGACAGTTTTTCTTGTCTTGTCTTGTCTTGTATCTATCTATCTATCTATCTATCTATCTATCTATCTATCTATCTATCTATCTATCTATCTATCTATCTATCTATCTATCTATCTATCTATCTATCTATCTATCTATCTATCTATCTATCTATCTATCTATCTACCTATCTATCTATCTATCTATCTATCTATCTATCTATCTATCTATCTATCTACCTATCTATCTATCTATCTATCTATCTATCTATCTATCTATCTATCTATCTATCTATCTATCTATCTATCTATCTATCTATCTATCTATCTATCTACCTACCTATCTATCTATCTATCTATCTATCTATCTATCTATCTATCTATCTATCTATCTATCTATCTATCTATCTATCTATCTATCTATCTACCTATCTATCTATCTATCTATCTATCTATCTATCTATCTATCTATCTATTTATCTATCTACCTATCTATCTATATATATATCTATCTATCTATCTATCTATCTATCTATCTATCTATCTATCTATCTATCTATCTATCTATCTATCTATCTATCTATCTATCTATCTATCTATCTATCTATCTATCTATCTATCTATCTATCTATCTATCTATCTATCTATCTATCTATCTATCTATCTATCTATCTATCTATCTATCCTATTCATACCTTTGTAGGTTCATACGCCCAAAATTTTGAAAACCCCCCTAAATAAATAAGGTTTTTGGGAAAAAGGTATTTCAATCCACCCAGGCTGTGGGTATATCTCTGTCGGCAAAGCCGACTGATACTTTTTTAATTGTTTATATTAAGATTAATAAATTATGACAACCCTGTTGGGAACATTATTGCAAATGCTTTTAGTTTTCATTTACTTTAAAAATAGATGTTATCAAGTACTCAAGTATGCACCGCACTTCCAAGGATCAATTAGAATTGTTGTTACTGTTATCCATTTCTTGTTTAAACCATGAAAGTAACTTATTGGAGGTTCTCCCTATAGAACTGACCTCCGCTATATACAATAGTCGTTAAAAATATTTAACGGCTTTGAAAAATTAAATTATTTTATGGTACTTGATTTTTTCTTTTAGTATTGCGCAATACTGCATATACTGCAAAAGGTCGCAAAAGATTATTTTAATGCGTTATAACAGGAGAAAAAAACTTAATATACCCTCCATACTACGGTGCAGGGTATAAAATGCTGTGGCGTATAGCAGTTTACACCTTGAAAAGGATTAAGAGTATCACAGGGTCGGCCCCAATCCGACTATAACCAGTGCTTACTTGATATATTTACATACATACATATTTTTATCCCCACTAAAATATACTCCCATGCTTAAGCAGTTGCATTATTTCCAAGAAAATAATATTCTACTCATGGCGGTTCATTGTAAGTTGAGTGATTTATGAGCAGTTTGTACTGCATCATGCGCTGGAAAATTCATTTCGTTAGCCAGCACCTTAGAAAACATATGTTGTCAAACTCATATTTCCATGAATGCAATGCATCCTCGTTGGTACTTAGATAATACTACATACTACGTATGTATATTGCCCCTGTCCTCCAGCTTGTTGCAAGGTCATTAGATGAGACGACAAAACAAGGTGTCACAAATACATAAACTATTGTTCGTTCGTTAGCTATATCAGATCCAAAAGCAAATTTTTATGGTAGAAACCTAATAACATGTTGTAGAACATATTTTACTCGTATGTAATAACTTTAGTCGCACATAAGGGTATGTAATCTATTTTGTTGAAATTGCAAAAAAATACTTTGAAGAAATAATCTCAGGTGGATTTAATCAAATTTCGGATTTATCAACTTAGCCAAAGTAGTAACGTTGTAAGCAGAATCGAAAGGGCTAGTTGTTGTAAAAATTGTGAAGTGACCTTCAACTGAATTCAACCACCAAAGTCTTGAACTTTTATTTGGAAGTTTGGAGTCCAAACATTCCAGGTGAAAATTCGCAAATCAAGATCTTAAAAATTTGATTGCTTGAGTGGAGTATTCCCCCATTGACTCAACTTCATTTATTACCCTTTATTACAGAGAGTAACGTTTTTCAAAACGAACTGACAGTGTTGCAAAATTTTACTGATCGCTACCAATATCATGATTTCATCCCGGCGAAGGGAATTATCAATTGGCTTCTCAGTTTTTGAAATGATGCCTTTTTTAGCGAAAAACCGAACTCTTTAAGTGTCTAGTATTCCCATATGAATGAGAATCACACTCACTTTTCGGCTTTACCAAAGCAACACCAAAATCAAAATATTCTGCAACATGTCAGCACGACATGTAACAGAATTCATCGAATTCTGTGAGGTTGTTATTGGAATTTGGTTTTTAACTAATTTCCCTTTGCGCGTGCCATTCGCTGTTTTTGTTTGTTTTGTTTATTGTTGAAGATTCAATCTCATTTGATTGCTTAAGCTGGAGTATTCCCCCAATGGCTTAACTTCATTTATTACCCTCTATTACAGAGAGTAATGTTTTTCGAAACGAACTGACAGTGTTGCAAAATTTTACTGATCGGTACCAATATCATGATTTCATCCTTAAAAATGTTTGGGAAAGTTGGTGATAGAAGAAAAATCGTAATTCTACGGTGATTCGATAAAAAAGCTCACGCACAAAGTCATTTGAAAATGTTGCTATATTTTTATATTTTTTGACAAACTTTTGAAGTTACTATAAGAAGATATGTAACTGAAAATAATCTTTGGAGCCAGACTATATAACCAAAATGGAATAACTTGTTGATTCTTACTAAATTTATCATCATATCATTACATACATATATATCATTTTATATCATATATATTTTTGTATACCCTCAGCCTTTAGGCTATGAAGGGTATATACACTTTCATACGGGCAAAATGTGCCTCATCGAAATAACGGTTTTAGACCCCAAGTATGTTTGGACGAAATGTGTTTCAGACAATTTGGAGTCGATTGAGCAATGTCCGTCCGTCTGTCTGTCTGTCTGTCTGGCTGGCTGGAGCGCACGATAACTCTCGAAGGGATAAACCGATTCGGTTCAAATTTTGGCTTTCGTAATATTTTGTCCAAACTTAGTTTAAGTTCGAAGATGAACTATATCGGTCCACTCCTTCCGGTACCTCCCCCACAAAAGTTCGAAAATGTTCGGAAAATTTGTACGCACGATAACTCTTGAAGGGTGTAACCGATTTGGTCTATATTTTGCCCATCGTGGAGCGTGTACCAGACTTAGATCAGGTTTTAATATGGACTCAATCGGTCCACTCCGTCGGGTACCTCCCACACAAAATTTTGGAAAAGTTCAGTTTAGGAACATCTCTCGAATAGCTTTGATTTTTGCTTTAGCAACTTTTATTCACTGCCCTCCATACGACAGTATAAGTTTCATCAGGGGCAAGTCCATACTTCCTGAGAAAATAGCCTGAAAGTTGCAAAAAAACCCCTATGACACCGTGTGAGGAGGTTGGAAGGCAAAATAACTCTCGAACAGGTCTGCCGATTCGGTCCAAAGTTTGGCCTTAGTAATATTTTGTCCAAACATAGTTTAAGTTCGAAGATAAGCCATATCGGTCCACTCCTTCAGGTACCTCCCCCACAAAAGTTCAAAAATGTTCGGAAAAATTGTGCGTACGATAACTCTTGAAGAGAGTGGCCGAATTGATCCATACTTTACACATCCTAATATATCTACCAGATATAGATCAGGTTCAAATATGGACTATATTTGTCCACTCCATCCGGTACCTCCCACTCAAAATTTCGGATACATGTTCACTTTAAGACCTGCTTTCGAATCACTTTGATTTTTGTTGAAGCAACTTGCATTGCTGCCTCAATTGCGATGGTAAAAGTTGTTTCAGGGGCAAGTTCATACTTCTTGAGCAAACATCCCCTAAAAAACCCCTATGATACCATATGTAGTGGCTGGAGATCCATTCTTTTTAGTATCGCCTCCGCAAAACTTTTGATATTAAATCCTAATCAACATTTTTGTCAGTTCAAACGCCCAAAATTTTTAAAACTCCCTAAATACATGCGTTTTTTTGGAAAAAAATTGTTTCAATATACACAGGCTGAGGGTATATCTCTGTCAGCAAAGCCAACTGATACTTTTTTACTTGTTCATATATCATATAAATTGAAAGTATTTTGTGCGGGACCTATTTCAATATTTAAATGGAATACAATTTATTAATAGTAAAATGTCATTCATTGGTGCAACAGGAAATATTTTTCAAAAAAGTTTTTTTTTTATTTTTAAAAAAAAAATATTTTTTCCACTTCTTAGTATTTAAAAAGTCCAAATTGGTGTGGGTGTAACCTTTTGTAATACTTAAAAAGTAAAGAAGTATCAGTCGGCTTTGCCGACAGAGATATACACTCAGCCATTGTGAAGTGAAACAATTTTTCCCAAACATTTGTATTTAGGAGGTTTTCAGAATTTTGGGCGTATGAAATTGTCGACAAAAATATTTTCGGAGACATTCCTCTCGAATGGGCGCGAACATTTCAGTTGGTTAGACCTTTGGACCATCATATCAGGAAACGTGGACTTGCCCACGAAAACATATTTTTACCTTTGGTAAAAATTTCCAAAGAATCCTCGAACAGACCTTTAACGGCACTTAAAGAAAGATGTTGAACATTTTTGTGGTTGGTACCCCAAACAGTGCACCCATAGAACCCACTTTTGAACATAAACTAAGTTTGGACACAATATTTGGAGATTCAAAGTTTGGACCAAATGGGTTGCTCCAGCCACTATACTTGCTGGCGTAGTGTTTTTTTACAGCTTTTGGGCTATTTTCTCAAGATGTATGGCCTTGCCAATCAAACAAGTAAAAAAGTGTCAGTCTTTGCCGACAGATATATACCCTCAGCCAATGTGAATTGAAACTTTCACTTACGGACAGATCGAATGTATTTAAGGTCTCTTTAGAATTTTGTGGCCCTTTTGGACATTAGGATTAGGAATTAACTGCACTAAGACACAAATGCTGAATTTTAGTGGGGGACCCTTAGGGAGTACCGATATGGGCCATTTTAGAAGTTAAACTAAATTTTGACAAAATATTAGGAGATCCAAAGTTTGGACCAAATCGGTTGCATCATTCAAGCATCCTAGCATTTCAGTGACATTGTTTTAAATATTGAGGAAAAGTACCGAAAGTTGCGGACGGGTATTGCCCCATGAAACTAAGTTTGGATAAAATATGACGAAGACCAAATATTGGACCAAATCGGTTGAACACTTCAAGAGTTATCGTGCTCTCCGAACACCACATATGGTGACATAGGGATGTTTTACACCTTTCGGCCTGTTTTCCTAAGAAATATGGACTTGCTCCTGAAAAAACGTTAACCGTCGTAATGGAGGTAGCGAATGCAAATCGCTCCAACAAAAATCAAAATGATTCGAGAGCAGGTCTTAAAGTGAACTTATCCGAAATTGTGTGTGAGAGGTACCAGAAGGAGTAGACAAATATAGTCCATATTCAAACCTGATCTATATCTGGTAGATATATTAGGATGTCCAAAGGGTGGATTACATCGGCACTCCCTTCAAGAGTTTTCATGCGCAAAATTGTTCCTAACACTTTTGAACTTTTGTGGGGGAGGTACCCGAAGGAGTGGACCGATATGGTTTATCTTCAAATTTAAGCTATGTTTGGACAAAATATTAGGAAGGCCAAATTTGCGACCGAATTGGCAGATCCGTTCGAGATTTATTTTGCGCTCCATCCATTACACACGGTGTCATACGGGCTTTTTCCACCTTTCAGGCTATTTCCTCGGGAGGTATGGACTTTCTTGATGAATCTTGTGCCACCGTATGGGGGGCAATGAATACAAGTTGTTGCAAAAAATTATCAAAGCGATTCGAGAGCAGGTCCTAATCTGAACTTATCCGAAATTTTGTGTGGGAGGTACCCGAAGGTGTTGACCGATTGTGTGCATATTAGAACCTCATCTAAGTCTAGTAGAAATTTCACGATGTGGAAAGTATGGACCAAATCGGTTACTCCTTTCAGGAGTTATCATGCGCACAATTTTCAAGTTCAACATTTGTCGCTAAAAATGGTACGCACGATAACTCTCGATTAACCGAATTGATCATAATATTGCATATGGTAATATTAATTTCAGGAATAGATCGGATTCGAATATGAACTACACGGTCCACTCTTTCGGGTACCTCACACACAAAATTCGGAAAAAGTGCAGTTGTTTTGAAATATCCTTCAGCATATTGTTCTGTGGCCCCCTTTACGATTCACAGTGGATCCACCTGTATGGAGAAAGTGTCCAAAAATATTTAGAGTGTAAAAATCAAGCCAATGCGCCGGTTACAGTTTTGTGCTGCTGCGAAGGGTGTTTTAAGAAGCGTAACATTCTCCCCCCTTTCCCCTTAGGAGGGGGTATACGGTAAAAATTGGTTTACGCTGTTAATACAAAATGACATGAACAAAGGTCCCGATTATGTTATGATGCAAAAATATCCTTTGGGAAACAAAACAATCACCAAAACAACATAAAATCCAACCAATTTAGCGGATTAAATCTACATTTTAGTCTGAAAATTGGTAAAATAGCGTTCTTCCTGGAAGCAGGTACCGCCATCATAAGACAAATTTGGAAGAAGATTTCTTCATCTTGCCACTGATACCAATTATGTTAATGTACGTCGTCAGATAACAGAGTTATACGCTAATATATTCACAGAAACCCTATTCTAGGGCAGCTTTAGTCAGCAACCCACCATTTATAGTCTGGCACTAGATGGCAGCTGATTTTAATACTGAATAATCTTAAACCAATGACCTTTTTTTATTTGGTTGCACTACGGTCGTGCTACGCCATAGATGGAGCTTCTAGCAAACACAAATATTACAATACATTTAGTTTACATTACATTTTTCATACTTCATTATAAGGAATCTACAAAAAATCTCCAATTGACTCTATCCTGCGCCATGTGCCGTATTTGGGACCAGGACAGACCACGGTTTCGGTGTTCAGATTCCACTGATCTGCGCTAAGTGCTTTTTTGTCTGCCTACATTTCGTTTTCCTTGCGGGCTCCATTGCAGACTGGTTTTAGCGATGTCATTGACACTTTTACGTAGAGTGTGTCCGATCCATGACCACTTCCACTGTCGAATTTCTTGTGCTATTGACCTCTGGTTACTTATCGCTGTTGGTAATGCGGTCGGGCCAAAATATTCTGTTTATTTTTTTGTTATTTGTTTACGAATACTTGGAGCTGCGTTGTTACTGTAGTTGTTACCTTCCATGATTCGCAGCCATATAGAAAAACAGATTTAACACTAGAATTGAATATTTGCATTTTGTGCCGCCTTGAAATTTGCGATGAATTCCATACTTTAGCAATGGAAGCATATACGCCGCGTGCTTTGTTTATACGATTTGCCACGTCTGCATCCGTACCACCGTCAGTTGAAATGTTGCTACCAAGGTATATACAGCTATTGACGTCAGCAATTTCAGCCCCATTTAGGATTAAAGGAGATGTGTTCGACGTTCTGATTCGCATTGACTTCGTCTTTGAGGCATTTACCATTATTTACCCATGACCTACTTTGGAAAATTATTCCCGAGGTGGGCACTGGTGGGCATCATGACTAAAACCTTAGGTCAAATTTAAGTATATGATCGAAATGGCATTACAAAGTACCCTAAGAAAATATGCAGCTAACTAGAATTCCACAATACGCTAAAACACTTTTTTTTAATGAAAATTAAGCTATTACCCCCTCCTTCCAAATCCATTATAATATTTTGCTATACGTATTAGTTTCGCGAAATCAGCAATATAAATCTCGCAGGGAGTTTCTGATTGGTCAAAGATTTGCACATTGTTATATTTTCGGTCCCGTCCTTTGGGTACCTCCCACACAAAATTTGGGAAAACAGCTCATCGTTTTGAATTTTTTTCCAGTTCTTCTTGCAAATCCATAGTTCCTGAGGTAATTGCCCAAAAGCTCCAAAGCCTGACGGGTCCAGCTAAATAGGGCAGAATGTAAGATATCCCTCGAAGGGAGAAACCGATTTGGTCAAAACCTCCTACACAAAGTTTACAAAGATTGCAGTTTAACGACCCTTCTAGGATTGTTTTTAAATTTTTAGCAACATGTTTTGTAAGCGGCCCTAGTTAAAATGGTAAAATTGTTTCGGGGAGACGCATACAACATGAGAAATTGTCACAAAAACTCAAAAACCCCTATAGACGTCAGAAGTATTGTCTTTGCTTCATTGCTTAGGTTCGAGGCTGAGGGTATATCACCGTCGGCACAGCTATTAACGTTTTCATAGGTGACCGAGGTATTAAATATTTACGTAAACTAAAGCTTGGATGTTTCATTTGCGTTTAATTCGAAGTCTTTGAACTTATTTATTTGGCCTTAAATTATCTATGTTTCCTGAAGGATTGTCATGCTCATATCTTGAAAGTTAAATACGAAATTTCATTCAAACAAGTAAGAACAGCGTTAATTTCGGCCAGGACGAACTTGTTGTGCCCTCAACCATGAGTTGTATGGAAGTAAAATGGAATAATTAGTTTCCTTTCGTTTATGAAGAAGACTAAATACAGAATTTCAACAAGTTCGGTAAAACAATTGGCTAACCTTCAAAATACCGAAATTCGGGAGGTACCGTTCCATAGGAGTTTTATGAAAACGTCGATTTATACCTAATAATTCCTGGCGGAAAGTTTTTAGTCTCAAAGGTGACTAAATACCAAATTTCCGATATTTCGGTAAAACCTTCAAAATACTGAAAATCAAGAGGTATGCTTTTTTGGGGGATATAGGAACCCGCGGACCTATACTGACAATTCTCTTCTGGAATATTGTATAACCCCATGGAAGACTAAATAACAAATTTCATTCTTTCGGTGTGATATAGTCATCACAACCTTTAAAATTTCGAAAATCCGTGGGTACCGTTCTAAGGCGGCTATATCGAAACGTAGACGAATTTCAGTCTGAAAGGCTTTTACCTCTAACAAAGACTAAATACCAAATTTCAGCCATTTTGGTGGGTTGCTGTGGCCACAACCTTTAATAAAAAGAAAATCGGGGGTACAGTTTTATATGAAAGCGTGGACCTATACCGACAAATTTCTGAGAGAAAGTTTTATACCCCCCAATAAAGACTAAGTACCAAATTTCAGCCATTCTGAGGAATATTGAGGCCACAATTTTCAAAACATCGAAATTCGAGAAGTACCAAATTTCATATGGAAAGTTTAATACCCCAAATGAAGACCAAATACCAAATTTCAATCATTTCGGTGGATTTTTGTGGGCACAACCTCCAAAATACCGAAAATCGGGAGGTACCGTTATATGGGGTCTATATGAAGGCATGGACCTATACAGACACATTTCAGGTGGAAAGTTTTTTATCCCTCACGAAGACTTAATACCAAATTTCAGTCATTTTGTTGTGATAATAAGGCTAAAATCTTCAAAATACCGAAATTCGGGAGGTACCATTCTATGGGGGCTATATGAAAACGTGGACCGATACAGCCCATTTGCAATACCAAACATGCTAGGAGTAATGGAAACTTCTAAACCAAATTACAAAGCTCTATGTTAACAAGTGATCAAAGACTATAGTCGGTACGGGCCGACCATGAGATACCCTACACCTCTACCCCTGTACATAAGCTTTTCACTGGTAAACATTTCTTTTAGGGAATATAATCCGACTACTACCAAACATAATATGCCTCTTTCTCTCTGGGACTCCCATAAGCAACCACCATTTCGTGACCATCCGATCAGAATTGCGACCTGTAGCGTGATTGCAAAAAATTGAAGAATTGGATGCATTACCGATTATTGTGGTATCTCCCTTGTTTTACCACCTTCGCCAACCTACTTTGCATCAATGTAAAGGAGATCTTTTCTTCTTCCATTGACGAGCTTTCATTTTGGAATACTCCTATCAGAAGCGGAGATATTCGTATAAGCTTTTTGCTTATTCCGACTCTTGAATATTATCCGACTATCACCAAACTTAATAGGCTTCTTCCTCCGAGGACCCGCATGAAATCCCAAAAAATTCGTGACGATCCGATCAAAATTGCGACCTATAGCGTGATTACAAAAAAAAAATCGGAAAATGGGATGCATTAACGACTATTGCGCTATCTCTGCTTCTTGGCCACCTACGACAACCTACTTTACATCGTTGTAAAGGTGATATCTTCTGCTTTCCTTGCCAGGTTTTGCTTTTGATATACCTCTTAAAGAAACAGAGATATTGGCTTTGAAATAAAACGTAGACCTTTTCTCTAAATAAGTTTTTGTACATTTCGACCCCTGAATATTATCCGACCATCGTCAAAATCAATAGGCTTCTTCCTCTGTGGGACCCCCATTAATACCCAACGTTTCTTGATGATCCGATCAAAATTGCGACCTATATCGCGATTTCGAGAAAATTAAAAAAATTAGATGTATTAGCGAGTATTGCAATATCTCCGTTATTTGGAATTAAAAATTTGACTTTTTCTCCAAATAACTTTTTTGTCCTTTCCGACCCCTGAATATTATCCGACCATCACCAATATCAATAGGCTTCTTCCCCTCCGGGACCCTCATCAACACCTAAAATTTGACGATCCGATCAAAATTGCGACCTGTAGCGTGATTACAAGGTTTAGATGGGCAGACGGACGGACGGACACACAAAACCAGATCGACTCAGCTCTTCGAGACATTCATTTTGATATATATATATATAAGTATGGGTCTATGAACATTATTTCGATGCGTTACAAACTCTTTGTCCAAAACCAACTTACCCTCCCCACATATTGGTGTAGGGTATAAAAATTGCGAGCTGTATCTTGATTTCAACAGACGGACGGACGGAAAGACGGACATGGTTATATCGACTAAGAATCAAGAATATATATACTTTATAGGGTCTCCGTTGAATATTTCGATGTGTTACAAACGGAATGACAAATTTAATTACACCCTCCGTATTATGGTGGAGGGTATAAAAAGAATGAAACTAAGAAATGGTTACTTATTACAATCACATCACTCATTTGCTTTGGCAATTAATCCTTCATCCAGGAAAAGTAAATAAAATGAGCAGTCAAATAAAGAACCAATGATTTCATTCATACAAAAAAAGGCCAAGACAAACACAAAGCAATGATAAAAATAATTACAAAATGATTGTGTTGCCCTGAATGATAGACATCAAGGAATAACTTAATAAAGGCAACAAACAAATCTCAAAAGAAAAACACATTGTAAAGAAACGGAAAATTATATCATTATCTGATGGGAGGGGGTGAATGAGGAAAATACTTGGTTAATTTTAACATATAATTTACAAGACAAACACACACGCACATCAATCTCACGACACACGCTTAAATTCCCATACTTTGAATTAGATACAATGTAAACAACCAATTTTTATGGATGTGTGTGAGTGTGCGTACGAACATATGGTACAATATGTTTTTGTTTTTTGCCTAAAAGCATGCTTGTGTTTTTATTTTCGTAAAAGATAAGCACGTTTTATCGTATCCCCAGCAAGCATTTTCTATCGCCCATTACCCGAAGCAGTCACTCCCGGGCGATAGAAACACACATCCGCGATATCGCATTCTAATTGATGTAGGCACACCGTACGGGAAGAAATGAACCACGCATTCGTTTCCTCATAAAAATATCGCCATCGTGACTCTCGACTCTGGACTAAAGCGATTCTTTCAAAGACAACGCATGAGACACATTTATGAGGAAACGGGTGCGTGGTTCATTTCTTCCCGTACGGTGTGCCTACATCAATTAGAATGCGATATCGGGGATGTGTGTTTCTATCGCCCGGGAGTGACTGCTTCGGGTAAT